>NC_134703.1:241436891-241757203 GCF_043290135.1 Rhipicephalus microplus
AGCCTGCTGCCCTACGTTCAAGTTCTTTATTGATACAAGCTCTTATTAGTACATAAAAATACACAACACTTGCTAGACTTGTTCACAAGATGGCCCACAATTAAGAATGTCGCATCCAGATATGATGTGGCAGTGGTATGAACGGCTCTTAAGAAGCTGGGCAGCACTTGCACACTTGTTAAGCTCGGGGCCAAAGGCAAAACCAAAAATAAAGGTGAATGTGGTCAGAAACACCGAAGCTCCTCCATTCCTTGTGTTTCAGGAGTAGTGTACAAGATTCCTCAGTCATGCGCCAACGGTTATATTGGTCAGACTGGTAGGTGCATGCTAGATTATGGGGGCGCCAGAAGAAATGCGAAAAGAATGTCCAAATATCAAGCTTGCTTGCTTATTGAACACAACGTCACTGAAAGCTACTGTTTAACAAGATCAGGGGTGCAACAATCGAAATACAACATGGAGCAATTTTAGGAACAGAAAAATATTACTTTTGAAGCACTAAAATGTAAATTTTGAGCAGGTTACAGGAAAAAAGGTGTGCAATTTTCATCACTAGATGCCAAATTTTGAGCAGTATTCAGCTTTCATTTAACTGAATGCACTAACTGAATGAACCAACTTTCCCAAGCTTCCACGCTTCATAGCTTACATTTAGAAACAAAATATGTACAAGCCATTCGACAAGACCTAAATTGTGCAGTGTAAACATGAGAGTGGAAACTTGGGCTAGTTGGTGCGTAGTCATATTTGCAAGATGTTTCAGCGCGCGAACAAAGGAAAAAGGACAGGGTAGACAGAAAGAGCGCTGACTCGCAACTAACTTTATTTGACAGAGTGGCAAGAATATATACTGCTAAAAAAAGATGATAACAGAGCATGAAGGTAAAAGGCACGCCTAATCTATCCATCAGTAACAAAACACGTGTGACAGGTCCTCTATTGCCTCAAAGCCCAGCTAGGTAATCACGTTCAGCCTGTGATAAAGCAATCGAAGATGTGCTTACACATTTATCTCCTAGCAAGTGTATTTTTTCGGCTTCAATAATTTCTCGGGTAAGCTGGTCCCTGTGCCTTGCCAATATTGAGCACTGATCAAAGAGATGGGTGCACTAACAATCTCGGCAATGAACGCCAAGATGCCCTTGTACCACATTGTGCACATTGTTTCGGTGTTCTCGGAGGCGGTCATTTATGCACCTGCCGGTTTGCCCGACATAGATGCACCCACACGTCAGTGGAATCAAGTAAATGACTCCCACTGCGCATGGGACGTAGCGTGTCCTGTGCGCGACAGAGCACGAGGCAGAATTTGCACGAGGTGCATTGACCCGTTTGCAAAGCCTCTGCAATTTTTCCGGGGCAGAAAAAACCACAAAAACGTTGGCGTCTCGAGCAATCTTTTTTAGCCTGTGTGATACGTCGTGCACGTAAGGCAGTACGACAGGCCGGCTCTTTCTGACACTGTTTCGCTTATCCGGTTTGTCGCCTCGCTTCAAGACAGTGACCAGCTTTTCCGCCACCGAAACGAGAACATGCGCGGGGTAACCAGCTTTGGTAAGCCGCTCTACTTGTAGAGCAAAGCTGTGGTGTACCATGTGCGGGCATGACTTCTTTAAGGCATTGACAAGGCAGAGGTTAGCGATGCCCCGCTTGACCAATTTAGAGTGAGCTTTTTCAACTGTCCTTTTTCCTTTGTTCTCGCGCTGAAACATCTTGCAAGTAAACATGAGCACTCATGTTTCAACGAAAGTAATATTTTGAACCACTCCACTGAGCCAACAACGATAAAGTCCATATTAGCATTTGCTGTGCCTGTAAAACCATTTGACAGACTCTGTGAATTTAAATATGGATCTGCCAAGCTTGTGACCATGAGATTTGGGAGATTCCTGAAACCGAAGAGCAGAGGTGGTAAAAGAAAAAAAAACTGGTGCACAATTTAGTTTTGTTTTTCAGGAAGCAGAAATGTCATACACTGATCCAAATTATTTCCAGAAGCATATTTAGACATCAGTGATTACACTGATACTGATCATTAGACAGCGAACAAACGCATGAGTAAGTGAACATTATGTGCAGTGTCCCGTGACTAGGGATAACAGCCCCTTCCAAATCTCAATACGCTTTTTCATAAAGCACCGGTGTAAAATGGTAAAGGTGGCCTATTCAGGATTCCCTGCACGGGTTAGAATTCCAAACCAAGAAATTTTCGAATCACTACACCTCCCCTTCCCCGAATTCCCACCTTGTTTTTTTCCCCACCGTGGGGTTAGGTATCACTTCATCTCTTCCTCTAAGGCGCGTTCGACCAGGTAAAGTAACAATGGCGTGCACCCGTTGACCTAGTGACAGTACTGCAAATGTCTATCGCCAGGACCGTGGCCAGGACGACGCAACTTCAAGACAAAAAAAAGGGGCGGGTGGCTCAGAGCTTTCAATAAAATAGGAAGTGTCCAGTTTTTTTTTTTTTTCTTTTAAGCTTTATTCAACGACTGTGCAATATTTCATGGCAGCTCTTAGTAGATGAATCAGTTTTCGAAGCTTACCAAATTTTTGCCTGTAGATCAGAACAGCATTGAGAGGAAGTGACAGTTGCTATGGGCCCATCCTACAGACGTAATCTATAAGCAAAGAACCCTGTGAGCTGAGGACACAGATGGCAGAGGCCATGCCAGAAATTTTTTCGAAGGGGCGTCACCTCGATTGAATGGGTCCCAGCTATGCAAGTAGATGTGGTACACCGTTATTTTCTGCTCCCCTATATTCCATAGGAAAATATTGGGAGGGCAGAGGCATGGGCCTGGTGTGCCACCCCCTGGCTACGCTACTGGTGGACGGAAACCAGTGTGGTCGAGTACACACATAGAGAACGAGAGCCGGGGAGGAGGGTGAGAGTGGCACAGGCTACTGTTAGGTTACCTTGGCGAGAAAAGTAGCTCTAACTGGAGCGACACATGTATGATGTAAGAAGGAAAGTTGCGTCCAACGTGCTGGCCGAACAAACAGAAGCAACTGCAAAGAAATAGACTGGAATAAGGTGACATTACCAAAATAAAGGGAAAAGAATTGAACTTCCGGGCTATATCTAGACTCCCTCACAAATCGGACAACAACGGGGCACATTCTTGAGTGTAATGACAATGACAGCAACTTCCCCCAGATACACACACCTATATTCTATTTTGAAATATATATAATTGGACTTTTCGCACATTCATTATTAGTTGTGACAGGGTTCCCGTGCGGAAACCTAAATGTTCCGCTTTTATGCGAGCATTCATGGTCGGTGCTCATGTTAACCGCATTGTTGATAACAACCAAAACACAAAAAGAGAGAGGAGACAATGGCACTGCAAGCCGCCGTGAGAGTACCTTCACGTATGTAGCGCACTGTGGCATGTCGCCGGTAAATTTTGCTGTCTTTCCGGATTGTGTAGTCTGTCTGCAGAAGTCCGCACACATGAAGCCAGAGCAAAACAACGCTGTTCGAAAATGAAGACCCCGCAAAGTCACGGTAGAATCACACATGCAACCGCCAGCTTTCCTTTGCCAGTGCGAGGCGAGATCACGTGATCCAACCCTGCACGACACAGCGATTTCAGCACTCGCGCCTCCGGTGGTGGGCCTCACGCCCAATATGTAAAGGAAACTGCATTACCGACCCTTGGTACACTACGCGGTGCAGCAAGCAATAGAGGAAGACAAGCGGTCGGTGCAGGGTGAATCAGTGGTCGAAAAGACAGTGACAAGAGGCTTTTCGAAAACAGTCAACCATAGATTCTTGGCTCTCTAACGTATTTGTAAGTAGTGTAAATAAACATCTTGTATATTATAGAAACCAAATGTCAGTGAATTGCTGAATCAAACTCTTTTATAACATACTCTTTCCTGTCATGCAAGTTTTGATTCATGTCAAACATTAGTTGGCAAAAAATTAGAGCTCACTCAAACTCACTTATACATACTTCGCGCCTGGGGCTCATTCTAACCCACCAAAGTTTTCTTAAACCAGACTCGCTCGACATGAAGCTCGCTAAATTATTACTGATTGATTGATTTGTGGGGTTTAACGTCCCAAAACCACCATATGATTATGAGAGACGCCGTAGTGGAGGACTCCGGAAATTTTGACCACCTGGGGTTCTTTAACGTGCACCCAAATCTGAGCACACGGGCCTACAACATTTCCGCCTCCATCGGAAATGCAGCCGCGCTAAAATATTACTCACCCCTACTCACTCAAGCACATGGCTTATTTGAGTATGAGCGAGTCTCGACTAAGTTGACTCATAAGTGAGTTGCTGACCTAAGGTGTCAAGTTAAGGAGATGATCACAGAGCACCCAAACTTAATAGGCTAGAATAAATCGATCGATCAGATAGATACTACACAGACCGACTGACAGACAGATATGGTTAAGGTGCTCAACCCTTAAGGAAAGCGTCACTTTGAGATTTCAGCTTTTCTGGTTTTTATGAATAGAAAGCATTTACGAGACATTTCGAAACTTGCCACTCTGTACTAGCACTGGTGTCCAAGCGATAGCCAACACACTGACCTAAACAAGTCTTGGAATGCAGACCACAGGTCAACAGCTCTCCAATGTTGAAGGCTCGGCACGCTCCACCTGTGAAGGCACGGAATGTCCATATTAACGTGTGGTGGCAGATAGGGGCGGAAATGCCAACAAATTTTCGTGTGCCATGTTGCTCAGCCTGAGGAAAGTGGGATGCCAGAAAAATATTTGCAGGCGATTAACTTCTATGTTATTTGGCTTCCTCGTGGCTGACGTGAAGGGCCAGATCTGCTGCTCATTTCGCTGCTCACAAAGAAATGCCTGTTTATGTTCTCCGTTCTATCCAGATGTGGGACAGCATATGCGCTCATCACAGCACGCTCTCTCATGCCATGCCAGAATGAAACGGTTTTGGCACCGTGTGAATGCAGGCACAGACAAAATGGCCTTTGCACGAGCTTCAAAGTTGCACCACGACTACTCATGCTTGCCTCTGCTGCTGTTTACAGCATTACTTTGTCGATTACATTGTGATAACAATTACATATTAGCCACGTGGGTTCTGCATGTCATCGATTCTCATCTAATGGAATGGTTGTGCTCGAACAAAATAGCAGTTTCGCACTTGTAACAGTAAAAGACGCAGTATCTGGCTAGTTCACGCCGTTTTGTGTGCTTTCACAATCTTTCACATATCGCAGTTTTGCACTCGCAACAAAACAACACTATCTCGTTAGATGACGTCGTTTTCAGTAGTTTGACGACGCTACCTAGCTTAAAATAACATAACTCAACCTAACTTAACCTTCGCACTTCTAGCAATAGAAAACGTTTTACTCGCTACTTTACAATGCTTTCTGAAACATTACGACGGTTTCATGCGCTTTCACTTTAGATATCGCAGTTTCCGACTTGTAATGGTGAAAAACACTGCATCTCAATAGCCGACATTGTTTAATGTGGTTTTATGACGCTTCATAACTTAACCTAACCTAACCTTCACACTTGTATTTAAAAACGCTCTGTTACACTGTTTCGTTCACCATTACGATATTTGCATGACCTCGCAGTTTTTCACCAACGTAGTACAGTACAGAACGCTGTATCTCGCTAAAGACATCGTTATTTAAGGTTTCACGATGCTTGCATGCGCTTTCACGAGAATATCACAACATAGCAGTTTCGCACTTGTAACGGTACAACACGCAGTATTTGGCTTGTTCATGCCGTTTTGTGTGCTTTCACAACATTTCACCTATTGCAGTTTCGTACTCGCAATAAAACAACACTATCTCGTTAGATGACGTCGTTTTTGGTGGTTTCCCGACGCTACCTAGCTTAAACTAACTTACTCTAACCTAACCTTAGCACTTCTATCGTTAGAAAACGTTTTACTCGCTACTTTACAATGCTTTCTGCAACATTATGACGGTATCATGCGCTTTCACATAAGATATCGCAGTTTCCGACTTGTAAAGATGAAAAACACTGAATCTTATTAGCTGACATTGTTTTTTTTTTTTTATTGGCGCTAGTATGCCCTACGGCATCAGTTAAATAAAAAGGAAAAGTTTTGTTTCCTGTATGAAGGCCAGGAGTTGTCGATGCAGTGGACCGTGCGTCCAGCGCGTCAAGTCAGGTGGTCGGCCGGGGTGGTGGTGAAGGCCGCGTAGGTGGCGAGTGCGAGCCTGGTGAAGGCCCGGGCAGGTTCCCAATAGGTGATCAAGCGTTGCCTCTGTGGCTGGGGCAACGCAGAATGGGCACGTCGTTGGGGGAGGCTGTGCACCAGATGTCCATGTAGCCCGGATTGCAGGAGTCAAGGCGGCGCCCACACGAATCCTCCTGAGCGCAACCTCCTCTCGGCGAGTTAAGCCGCCGGGAAGGTCAGATCCACGCGGAGGAATGAGAGCACGCGTGGAGCGCCGGAGGGTTTCTTTGTGCACAAGCAAGCTGTCCTTCGGGGACAAACGAAGCTGACATTGTTTAATGTGGTTTTATGACGCTTCATAACTTTACCTAACCTTCGCTTTTGTATCTAAAAACGCTCTGTTACACTGTTTCGTTCAGAACTACGATATTTTCATGACCTCACAGTTTTTCACCAACTTAGTACAGTACAGAACGCTGTATCTCGCTAATGACATCGTTCTTTAAGGTTTCACGATGCTTGCATGCGCTTTCACGAGAATATCACAACATAGCAGTTTCGCACTTGTAACGGTACAAGACGCAGTATCTGGCTAGTTCTATGCCGTTTTTTGTGCTTTCACAATATTTCACCTATCGCAGTTTTGCACTCGCTACAACACTATCTCGTTAGATGTCGTTTTCGGTAGTTTCACGATGCTACCTAGCTTGAACATAACTCAACCTAACCTAACCCAGGTAGAGGTGTGCGCCGAGGCGATTTCGACCGGCGGCGGCGTGGGGGTCGTCCAGAGTCGGCGGCGGCGGCGTTGTCAGCGCACGCCGGTTTTTTCATCGGCGGCGGCGTGCGGCCAATTTTCGTTGCCGGCGGCGGCGTCGGCGGCACAGAAACCGAAACTGAAAATTCAAAAGGCTCTTCTGCCACAGGTTTATTAATTAGTTGAAATTCAGGGATTTTCATCCAAATAGCATAAATGACACTACACAGATGTGTCGACATCCCGATGAATGCAAAGCGTTTTGCAAAGTAGTTTTTATTTTGCCTTCATAAAAAAATAGTGCGTATTTCAATCTATGTCCATGTTCTACCGTAAATTCGCAGCACTTTGCTTTTTTTTAAATTAAGATGCAGCAGTTTGTTGCTGTTGTTGGCTACGTCATACTTTATGAAACCTTCTTTCTTTGAACAATGAGCAAGCAGTGACGCTCGTCACACATTTCGCTTTTTCCGAATCCGATCTTACTTTTACACTATACGCTGCACAAAAAAGAAGCACCTCTGCTTCGAGTTTTCTTGTTGCGATTGCATGAAACCGCTTTTCTAAGTATCTGTCATGCTTTGAATGTAACTTTCCTTCAAACGAATCAAAATACCTTCTTTTCACAATGTGAGAATCTTTTATGCAGTGGTATAGGATGCGGAAGGAAACAAATCTGCGCATTTATTCAACTAGTTCTCAGCACAGTGTTCAATGAATGAAGTGTAGACATGGGCGTGGGCGAGGCGGGTGGTGCAACCCTTCAAGCTCCAAAGTGTTCTGGCACGGATTTTTTGCCTCAACTAGCAAGAACTGTGCATCATTCGACGCCGTTTGTTGTAGTGAACCAGCAGATACCAACATCTTACCGGTGGGTGAAATTTTTGGACATCCCCAGGACTTTTACCCACAGCACGCAGACGCCTCGCGCATCGACGCGTTTCTCGGGCGCTGCAACAGCGTCGCGACGACGCCTAACGCGTCGTCGAGCTGAAGAATGGCCTCCAACCCCAATGTGTCGGTTGTAGAAGGCATGGACATCAATCCGGAAGAAGCGGAGTGCGCGGGATGGATTGAAGTAGCCAGCAAGAAGAAGAAACTTGCCGAGCGGGCGGATTGTAACGCTGGTAATGCGCCCACGTCAGCGACAGGAAGCGGTAAAGGCGGCTCCCGCACTGCCGCCTCACAGAACGTGTTGAGGCGTGTTGTGAAAGCTTCCAGGATCCCAAACCTTCCCAGGGATCACTTTAAAACCATTATACGGCCACGTGGAGGGATGAATGTCAAGAAGACAGACCTTCTTATCTTCAAGCGCTCGCTCGCAAAGGCGGCTTCCCTAACAGCAGAGCAGGTGTTCGACGACACGCTGTGCACGAACCCCTTCCAGAACATTTTCGTCGTTGCCACGCCGTTCGAGGCGAATGCGCGCGCCTACGCCAGGGTTCAAGAGATAAGTATGGGCTCGACTGTCATAGGCTTGGTGGCTTACGTGGCTGCGTCTGACAACACATGTAAAGGAGTGATCCGTGGAATCAACGTGGATCTCAGTGACGCAGAACTGACAGAGATGATCGTCCACCGGAGGAACCCTGACGCTCTGGGGGTTCGAAGAATCAAGAAGACACCAACAGTGATCGTGTTGTTTGACGGACAAAAGGTCCCCCAGCACGTCGTGTGTGATGGTGTTCGATACCCTTGTTCCTTGTATCGCAGGCAAGTGGACGTGTGCTATGCATGTGGTGATTTGGGCCACAGGTCCGATGTTTGCCCCAAGGGCGATGAACAGAAGAAATGCCGCGGATGCGGCATGCAGTCACCATCACCGGATCATCAGTGTGATCCCACGTGTGCCATCTGTGGCGGAGCGCACCCAACGGCGGACCGCAAGTGCAGAAAGCGCTTCCAAGTGCCCTACATCGTGCGCCAAAGACGGCGGCGCCGCCGTAGGCGCGCGCGGCGTGGCTCCGACACAGCTGGAGGCGAAGAAGGACTGGCGGAAGAAGAATCATTCTCCAGCGCTCATCGCAGCAGATCGGCATCTAGAGGACGCTCCCGCTCCAGAGGACGCTCCGGCAGCAAATCGCACTCTCGCTCCAGAGGGCGTGACAAGGGCAGCAGTCGCTCCCGTTCGAGAGGACGATCGGGTTCCAAGGGCTGCGTTCAGAAGCAAATGTCTTGGGCGGACAAGGCCAGGATGAACATCCCAAGCGGCCAAAAGGTAACGCAGGGCATTTTACCAGAGCAAAAAAGAGAACAATCCGAGATTTTAATGCTTAAAAAAGAAAATGCAGAACTTAAAGAAGCACTACGAACGCTGAGGGCCGAGTTCGAGCTCTTCCGCAACTCGCGTGAACCCCGTGAAGTAGCCACACCCATACCGGTTCAAGCAGGAGGGTCGAATAAGCACAAGGCCGTTTCGCCCCCCGCGATCGCGGAAAGCGTGGCAATGCAAAGTGACGAGTCCCCCGCTCAGGTCCCTGAGAAAAATGTACTCGCGTCTTTAACGGCGATTGAGGAATCGCTCAAGCAGGTGAGAGAGGCCTTAGCAATTCAATCTAGCACAATCGAACGTATGGACGGGAGCGTCTCCCACCTGACACGTCGAGTAGGAATCCTCGAATCTAAAATGAAAATGATTGACTCTAGCAAACTCAAGACGACCAACACTGGTACGATTGCAAAAGCCAAGATAGTGCAGCAGGATTCGGACGCTACGAGTTCGCCGCAGGCTATGTTCCTTCAATAATATTCAAAATGGCGGGCCAAACCGGAAACATAACTATCTGGCAGTGGAATCGCGCAAGTTTCTTAAGGCGTAAAGCTGCTCTACTGCAGCTCATCAAAGCACAGGCGTCAATGCCGCCCGTCTTGCTCTTGCAGGAAACACTTAGCGAGAAGGTAGTTCTCTCGGGCTACCGTTCGATTAGCCAAAAAGGCGCAAATGGCAGAGGTATCGCCACGTTGGTCAGGAAAGATACCTCCTTTGAGCAGCACGAAGTCAAAATTTGCGACTCGGATAAGAGATCCGGTCTTGAGGCACAATTAATTGAAATCATCCCCAACGGCAAAATCCGAAGCAACATATTCGTTTTTAACCTGTATAGCCCTCCTTCGGCTTATACACATAATATCCGCTCACTCCTTCATAGGGTCGCAACTGCCGCCAGATCGCACCCTTTAATAGTAGCTGGGGATTTCAACGCTCCCCATCCGTCTTGGGGCTATGTTACGAGGACAAAGAAAGGGGCCAATCTAGTTGCAGCCAGTATAGACTCAAACCTAACGCTTATCTCCGACCCGCGTTTTCCCACGAGGCTGGGAAACTCGGTCGCCAGAGACACGATGCCTGATCTCAGCTTCACTAGAAATGCGGTGGTCGAGTGGTTCAACTTACAGGAGAACTTGGGAAGCGACCACAGCATCATAGAACTCCGGGTGGAAATAAGAGCACCACCCCCAAGAACCTATAAATATACAGACTGGGACCTTTTTAGGCAAATCAGAGGTGAAGATGAGTCAGTACATGACACCTTCAGTGAACTTCTCGTACAAATCCAGAAGGATGTCGAGAAGGCCACCAAAGAAATAGTAACAGAATTTGATGCTCCGGGGATGGATGCAAGGTTAGCGCACCTCCTGGACGCCAAACGCTCTCTCATCGCGAGATGGAAAAAACAAAGGCTAAATCGCAGGCTACGGAAAAAGATTGCGGAGCTCAATCGGCATATTGAGGAGCACTGCTCCGAACTCCATAAACAACAATGGAGGGACGCCTGCTCGGCTGCGGACGGGAAAATGCGCAAAGGAGGCAAATGGACCCTCTTCAAACACCTCCTAGATGATGGACAATCCAAAGGCAATCAGAAACTAGCCATAGACCGACTTATTAATAAGGAGAAAATGGCAGGCATCTCAGAAGCTTCCCAATTTCAGATACTTGCCAACAAGTACCTCCCGCTTAGCCAGAGCTCAACTTCTGTCTCCCACCGGTATGAGGGTGTGCCTTCCCCAGAGTTGGACGCTCCCTTCTCGGAAGCTGAGATCAGGGAAGTGCTCCATAGCCTAAACGGAAGGTCTGCCCCAGGTCCCGATGGAGTTACGAATCGGCTCTTAAGAAATTTGGATGATAAAGCCATTCAGGTCTTAGTGAAGGAGATAAACAGGGTATGGGAGGAGGGCGTCGTACCAGAAACTTGGAAGAGGGCCACAGTGGTCTTATTCCCCAAGCCAGGTAAATCACCCAGCTTAGATCACCTCCGCCCGATCTCCCTTACTTCTTGCCTTAGCAAAGTAGCAGAACATGCAGTACACAACAGGATATCGCGCTACATCGAGAGGAATGACCTATTTCCATATAATATGGTAGGTTTCAGGCCCTCACTTTCCAGGCAAGATGTCATGCTCCTCCTCAAAACACAAATAATTGACTTTCCAAGCAAAGATGTAAAAGGGGTCCTCGCACTGGGCCTCACTAAAGCATTCGATACTGTCAAACACGACTATATTCTTAAGGAGATATCGGCTTTGAACCAAGGAGTTAAATTCTTCTCCTTCGTTGAATCTTTCCTCGAGAGTCGGACGGCGGCAATAAAACTGGGACAATCAGTCTCGAAGCCTTTCAAACTCGGACGAAGGGGTACTCCCCAAGGGGCAGTTATCTCCCCCCTTCTATTCAACATAGCCATGCGCAAGCTGTCGGCAAGCCTTTCTAAAGTTCCTAATGTCGGACACGCTTTATATGCTGACAACATTACAATCTGGTGTCCCGGAGGATCGGAGGCGGCGGTTGAACAAGCTCTACAGGAGGCTCTGGACGTTACAGAGTCTTTCCTGGAAGGTACGGGACTGGCGCTTTCGCCGGAAAAGTCGGAACTCCTGCTGTACAGACAGGCTAGACGAGGTGTTAGGGGACTCACCCCTCTCGATCAGGTGCCCATTAGCGTTTGCACCAAGGATGGTCGCACAATTCCTAGAGTCAATTCTATGAAAATTCTGGGGCTTTTATTAGACTCTAAGAGATGCAACGCAAAGACTATAGCCCATCTCACCACAAAAACAGAGAACATTCTGAGATTAATTATGCGGGTGTCCAACAAGAAGGGCGGCATAGGCGAGGATATCCTCCTTAGGGCCCACCACGCTTTCCTCATGAGCCATATCATATACATAGTGGCGGCTCTCAATTGGACCAAAACGGAAAGGGATAAATTGGACACGCTCATGCGCAAAAGTGTCAAAAAGGTGCTCGGCGTCCCAATCACGACTAGCACAGAAAAACTCATGAAGTTGGGAGTGTACAACACCACTTCGGAATTAATTGAAGCGCAAAAGTCAGCACAAATAATTCGGTTATCGAGTTTCAAAACAGGAAGAAAACTGCTCGATGCGGCAGGCCTCCGTCCTATCTTCAATCAGGGAGAAACTACGCAGCTTGATTATTAAACAAGGAATTCCTTTATTGTTGACCCTCTTCCACGAAACATCCATCCCCAACACAATAAAGGTCGTAGGTTGGCGAGGGCTAGGGCTTTCATAAAGAACCTCTCCGGAACAGAGACATTTGTGGACGCGGCGCGCCACGCCGGCGGCAGCGGGTTTTCCGTGGCAGTAGTCAATGACAGGGGAGAACTTGTCTCGGCAGCTTCAGTGAAGACCTCCTTGGTCGATGTAGCAGAACAGGCTGCTGTAGCGCTGGCATTACTGGACACGAAACGCACCACGGTGAACACCGATTCCCGAGCGGCCGTTAGGGCGTTCGCATCGGGATTGATAGCCACAGAGGCAGCCAGAATTCTCCACAGCAAACCCCCCTCAGACGTTATTCATCACATAGTCTGGTTTCCCGCTCACATGGGACCAGACGTACTGCCGGGTCACCTGAACCCAAACGAGATAGCCCACGACTGTGCGCGAGGTTTCACAAGCCGCGACGGGGTGGTCTCTCGGGTGGGTTCGGGAGAGCTCGTCCACAGTGATCCTCTCGTTACTTTTCACGAGATAACATCTCATTACAGAGGAGAGCGACAGACTTTTCCCTTTCCCCATCATAAGCTCCACAGATCACAAGCAAGCACGCTCCGCATGCTCCAGACGGGGTCTTACCCCTCTAGGGGCTTTCTGAGCATGCTTCATCCGGATATTGATCCACTTTGCCCAGATTGTGGTGAATTTTGCTCTTTGAGTCACATGCTCTGGCAGTGCCCTGCGTTACAGGATTTTAAAACAGAAGAAGACTGGACGACGGCAATCACAGACCCCAGACAATACGTCCAGCTTCAGGCTGTCCAGAGGGCCCGTGAACGAGCGGAGAGGCATGGCCTCTCTGTTCCGACATGGGACTAGCCAACGGCTGGGTGGGGACCTACATAGTTGGCCCGCTGCCTTGCCTCTCAGGACCAAATAAAGTTGTTTGTCCTGTCCTGTCCTTCAAGCTCCACCAGCACTTGCTACCCACTCTAGCGACACCAACACAACCCGCTCCCTCAGTCGTGATGCAAGTTGAAAGAAGGGTTTGCATCCCCCCAAGACAAAAACCTGTCGAAGGTCATATGTGCAGATGAGAGCAAATGCAATATTTGCTCAGATACACAGCCCATACTGGTCACGAGCTGGGCGTCCGTTGACCACGCCTGCAGAGAACGTTGACTCCCTGACCCCTTGGTGTTTGGTCAGGGGAGGGGGACACCCCCTGCAAGTGGGCCCCATTAAAATTGTTCTTAAAAACGTCACAAATATGAATGCTTGATAAGTATGTATAAAACATTCAACTTTGCAATGTTTTTTTACAGCGTGTACACGTGCTCAATACCCATCAGATGTGTGAGACAATCGAAATAGCAACTGCCACTCTCGACTTGTTCCGGAAAAGACTCAATAGAAGAATGCAATTACAAGTGCTGGGAACCTATGTTCGTTTGTATATTTGATTTCTAGGCATGATTTAAATTCTTATATAAATAAAAATAAAACCTGAGACATATTAAAAAAAAGGCTGCTATTGCAAGATGTGTGTTGCAAGACGTGATTTTTCTAGACTTACATCTCTGCAAGGGACATCTGGTGTCACAAACTTGCAAATGCCCCCCTTTTCCCCACGACATTTCCCGATACCCCCCTCCCCTACCTCTCTAATAAAAAGGCATCAATGTAGGCCTCCGTGATTGCCTACTGGTGCGTGGTGGGCCATTCCGGTGGCTAGGACCAACAGTGCCGATTTCGACTTGCTTTATTTCAGGGGCTGAAGGATCAAGAAAAGGCCGATATTTGTAAATTTCTTGAGAGTTCAGTGATGGTTTCTTTTTGAATACCGTGGATTATTGAACCTCACTTTGAGTGTAATCCTCCAATGAAAAAAAAAATGGTTTCATCCTGTGTCACTGCAGAGTCAAAAGCCATCACATGTGCAGACAGCATTAAGCTTATATATAACATTGCAAAGATTCAGTACATTTGTACAAATAATTATCGTTAATTGAACATTTTGAGTATAATCCTTGCTTGGGTTAGTATGTGTGAAACATAAAGTTGAGTTTTAAAAATTCTCCTTGTGGGTTTCTGCAGCAAAGACACATTGATTAAAACTGATGACTTCGGAGCTACGGCGGAGGTAACATTCGTTATGTTTTTTTTTTCGGTTACGGTAACAGTAATGCGTTACCTTTTTTATGTATTTATATAACGTGTAGCCGTGAAACGTTCCCCCTTTTTTTATTAGAGTAACGAGTGAGGTATTTAGTTACTTTTTACTGTAACGGATACATCACTATAGAGACTTACAGGAGTGATGTCGGCCCACACCGTTAGTTGTTGTTGCGGTCTATAGGCTGGCTGTAAACATTACATGAATATATTCCTTTCACCCAGCACGTGATAGGGAAGGGTTGTTTGACCATTGAGGATCTCGACCTTTGAGAAATACACAACAGCTTCCTAATGATATGCATATCATCCCACCGAAGTGTGCACTTCGTTTCGTTAAAGTTTACAGTCAACGTGAGTGCTGTCGTCACGCCGTATGTTTTAGGTAGAAATTTAGCCTACTCAAAATACCCAAAGACGTCGATCCATCTTGCAACGCGTGGCCACCCGCTGACGGTTCTGTATGAAAATGGCATCCACAGTAAAACATGTTGCATGTGCTGAAATTTTATCGCAACTTTATTATACTGCCACGCTCGCTTGTATTTTTATGTCACTGCCTTGCGCAAAGGCACTGCCGTAGTGGTTCCGTAGCTAAGGTACTCGGCTGCTGACCCGCAGGTCGCGGGATCAGGTCCCACCTGCGGCTGCTTTATTTTCGATAGAGGCGAAAATGCTGTAGGTCCATGTGCTGCGATTTGGGTGCATGTTAAAGAACCCCAGGTTGCCAAAATTTCTGGAGTCCTTCACTATACGGCATCCCTCATAATCATGTGGGGGGTTTGAAACGATAAACACCACATAATAATCAATTGCCTTGCGCAAAGGACGCTTGGCTGTCTGCGAAAACTCTAGATTATTTTAGAATCTTCTGATAAGCTTGAGACACCTACGATATGGATGCTACGTGTATAAATGGCGACGTACCTTCGCGCAGATCATATTACCAACGACCAATGCTCTGATTACCGCTATCTGTGTAAAGCACGAATTTCTAGTACTTTGCACTTTCCTATGCACATGTTCACTCAATAAAAAGTGTCGTCTTGAGCAACCCACGTACCATCTTCTTTGACGTCGCAACCACGTGGCAATACCGTACGTGAAATGAGAACGCTGAAATGTTCGATACAAAACAGTGAGATGGGGCGTAAGTGCACGCCTAAGTTTGATTTGAGATGCGTATACCACAAGCTATTTTCTTCTATATGATGCGGATTCATTAAATTACTGTGAAGTTGATAGTCAAGAAAGGAAAGAGACAGTGGAGACGAAAAGTGATAGGTATTGACGTAAAGTTTGATCGGTCATTCCACGCCAAACGTCCAAGATGTTTTGGCAACTATCTAAGGTGTATTCGAAAAATGTCGGGCTGATTTACTCTATTGAAAGCAGTCTATTGCGAAAATGTTTTGCAGAGAAAAATGTTTTTGGTCACCTATATGTGACCGAAATTCCGGCAATAGGCTGGGCCCTATAACGAGTCCTAAGATAAAAGAACATTTACTGAGTGAGTCTATGTGGGCTCCATTTATTTTGCTGACCTATGGTTCTGAATATTTAAAACCTCCCACGATGGCGTGCCTTGTTGTCGTATTGACGTTCCGGCTTGTGAAGCCGAAAATTTTATTTTTCAAGTTATAAGACAGTTCATATCTCCCCCCTCCCCGGAACTCGTTCTAGGGTTGGTCCTTTGATAAAAACCAGTCTTATATCTTTAAAAAATGCATGGATATCAACTATTCATAACTCTCATTAAAGATGTAGAAATGAAATGGCCATCACTGAATGACTGATGAGGTGAAATATTAACGTTGAGCAAGATGGAAAACTGGGCTAGTTGGTGAGCATTCATCGTGGTTAACAGTGCGAAACAGCGCTGTACCGTGTCCTTCTATCGCTCCTGTC
The DNA here is from genome assembly GCF_043290135.1 of Rhipicephalus microplus. NCBI lineage: Eukaryota > Metazoa > Arthropoda > Arachnida > Ixodida > Ixodidae > Rhipicephalus > Rhipicephalus microplus. The sequence goes on from NC_134703.1 coordinate 241,453,359, forward strand.
CGGGTGTTTCGCGCTGTTAACCACGATGAAATATTAACATTAAAAAGCATAGTAAACGTGACTAAAAATCTAATTCTACAAAAACAATGTAATCTGAACTAATGATGTCACCACACATTTAAAACCTAATGCAATGTATATTGCATACCTGCAAGGTGCAGTTATTCGAGCGCATTTTGCAGTGAAATTTGGTCATGGAGTTAGTCCCGTTCACGGTGGTGCTATTTTTAAATTTAACGGTTGAATATCTAACGAAGCATTAGAAAATTCTTTGCGTGAAACCCGTATTTTTTTTTTCGACGTAATTAGGATTGTATACATTGTGCTGGCACGAAGTTTAATGCAGGTGATGTGTTTATAGAGTACACCGTTCGGTGACTGTGGTAAAATAGAAACAGCAATTTATGTTAATTCATGCTACAAAACTCATGTGACCTGCTCCCAAAGAACAGAAGAATGCATAACGAAGGGCGTTACTAACGAACGTAAGAATTAAATAATTCTATGTCTTTAATGTTGTTTCTGTAGTCCAATCTACAAACGTTCGTATTAAACGAGCATGACGGTACGAAGGCATGGAATTGGGTTCTGCAACATGTTGTGACGCATAGTACCACTTCAGGTCTCCTTTATTACGTGACATTAGAATCCACACCAAGCTTGATCTATGATTATGTACCTAATCAACGGAGAATGAGTGCTAAGCTCCGGTTTCATTATTAATGTGGCTTCAAAGACGAGAAAGCAGCACGATTCGCAAGCAATCGAGCACCCGTTCTGTTTTTCTATTGCGTTGAACTGCTTGTGCCCTCAGATGCCACTTCAGTTTTTTTTTTAATAATTATGGCGATTGGGAAAGTTGTGAGCGCCAAACAAGACGTTAACAAGAACGAGAGAGACAGGACAGATGCTTGTGAACGTCGTGTGGAACCATTAGTTTGCACTCAAAATTTCCCGATAGCAATGCGCCATCTGGCTGGATTTCAAGTTTTTTTTAAAATGTGGCGATGGCACAGACCATAGGCTTTTGTCATGTCATTTACTACCATTTAAACAGCGGTGGCGTAATTTAGGGTACCATGAAAATTGTCGCGGTCATATTTCAAGAAGAAAGGAGGCAGAAACGCACCGTTCATGCCATACGTGATCCTTCATCACGCGCGGAAATAAATTTATTCAAGCTGTAACATGGTTGAAGAATTCCGTTACTTCTCGGCAATCAGAGAGGCTTTTAATTCTCGAGTCTCTTTATGAGATATTGCTGCCATCTTTTTCCAACAGGCCTGCAGTTTTGTTGTACCGACATAGCAACGCCCAAGTTTTTGAAGATTTTTTTTTCATTGCCATTCAAAAACGATTCCATTCATAGTGATTTTTGAAGCGCCTAAGAACTTCCTGTCGTTCGTCACCCGTCGTTGCGTTCGTCCAGTACACACTGCAAAAGGCTTGATGGCAAAGTCGTTTTCCATGTTCAAGTTCCTCGTACCCATCCTTTCGCGCTCTGTGTGCACTTCAAGGAATGCAGAAAGACTACAAAACAACGCAACGAGCTCTCCACCGTGCCGTCGGGACTGGTATGCATGGTGCAAACATGTTGCGAGTGGTCTCGCAGTGTTCTGCCATTGCACTCCGTTCGCTGTTCCCAGAGCTCAAGTTGAGTCGACACGCGGCGTCGTTGCGGCGCCATTGGTGTCGTGTTTCCCGTGTCTTTTTTTATACACAGTGTTCTGCGAATAAATGCTTCCGTTTAGCCGCTGGTGCCAAGGTCACGGATTACGTTTTTCCTTCTTTCCTTCCGCAGCTGTGGTGACAATTGGTGGTTATATTATCGGTTATTTCTTTATTTATTTTAGTTTTCTCGATTAGATAGTTTTCTGTATTCTTGCCCAAGAAAGGTGATTCAGAACATTTTTTTTCTCGTGGGAATGACCATAGGTATGTGCGTATGTGGTTGCAGCTCCACATTTCCAAGTCGTGCGATTCGGACTGCCCTGCCAACGGCCCTTCTTCTCTTTCTTTTCTAGCAGCCATGGCCGTCACGTTCTTCTAAAAATTCTCCTCTTACCTACTTCTAAACTTTTTTCTCCCCTCCCCCTCCCTTCAAGGCGCTGAGCAGTGCTTTCGCAAGGAAAGATAGTGTCTCTTTCCTTTTCTTCGACCACAGATTCATCCATTCAGGGGAAGCTTGCTTGCCTTAACTGGTTTGTAAGGCAGGTAAGGTTCGCGGAAAGTCACCTCACCCTGAGCTGCCGAGCACAAAACAAAACAAGCCGAGAGTCATGAGAAGGCAAGGAGATTACACAGCAAGATGAAAAGAGAAGATACTTTGCCTAATGGATTATTGCGAAAGCCAGTGGGGAAACCCTTTTCTTTAAAACCATCCCCACTTCGAGTCGTAGATTGAAGTAACGAGAAAACTCCAACCAAAACATATTTAAAGGAAGCGACGTTTTTAAGCCAATCTCTCACCCCTGAGGAAGAAGCTGGACCAGCTTCGAAACATCGGGTTTTTTTTCCCTTAAATATATATATTGGTTTGAGTTCTCATTCCTCCAGTTTCTATCCAAAATAGGCAGACTTATATCGAATGTTCACCTTTGATTCCAGTCGTACATTATATCCTCGCTGCTCCGAGAAACCCCCTCACACCGAGACATTTAGAGAAGGAGTGACAGGTGCGCAACCGTAAGCAGCCCCTCTTCCTTCTTGGGCGCTTATAGCTCTCGTGTGCGTGTGTGTGCGGGGGGGGGGGGGGGGGGTAATAGAGACAGGAGTACTGACGAAAAAAGTGTTGCATCTTGGTTTGTTTTTTTTTTCTGCACCAGGTAGCTAACGACCTAGTCATTATTTTGTTTTTGAGGAAGCAGCATACAATACAACACAATCATGCTTACCTAAAAAGACGCAAACACAGGCGCTATATTGCAACTGATGAGGTATTGTCGAAAGACTCAGCTTATGTAGGATAACACGTACATGTGCACTAACACCAGAGCATACAATGAAGACAAGTTTTTCTTGCAGTGTTTTGCAGGAAGACTTGATGAATGATGAACCATGAATGCACCTTACCTGATTTGAAACTCGGGACAGGTAACAGACTTTTTAAAGAACGCGACCCTGACTGTCAAGTCATGGTTCTCAGATTTTATGCTGCAAAAATTTTATATTACACCATTCCGCACAATGACCAAATTACAAGCGTAGGCGAATGTATTTACCAGCATAGTATCACCAAATTTCAAAATAGCACAGGTATTTACAGCAGCCAATTCATGTGGTACTCATTGTATATAGTGCTATCAGCGCGCATGTGCCTGTCGCGGAAATTGCATGTTATGTTAGTTTCTCTTTAATATTAATATGTAGAAGCACGGGAAATAACTTGTTTTTGTATGTTGAAAGATTATATATAGAGCATCTAACGCGTTATTCGAAGGTCGTAGGTTCGATTCCTGCTCACAGCTGGTAAATTTTTCATCCACTTTTCTTTCTTCTTATTTACATTCCATTGGTTCTAATAACTTCCCCTGTACATTCCTTGGCATTATTGTCTGTTATGTCTCATTAATATTGTGTTAAAACACGGAAATACGAGCCCTTAGGTATACACTTCTCTCCCTTATATATATATATATATATATATATATATATATATATATATATATATATATATATATATATATGATTCACAAAAGAAATTCTGTGGGTCCGGTGCAAATATAATTAAGAATAAAGGAGCCCACTTACGAAAATTTGATAATTGTTTACTCTACGTTTCGGCCGTGGCACGGCCTTCGTCAGGATTAACAGAAATACGAGTATGTGGCCGCTTTTATGGGCAGGCATGAACACGTCAGTACAAAACACGTGTGATCAGCATGCGAGTGTCACAAAAATTCTTTTAAACAGCCGTGACTACACTACAAACCATTAAAATCTAATACAATAGACAAGATTGTGGGCATGTAAAAGGCATTTTTAACATTCACCATTGATGACGAGGATCACGCATGAAAAAAATAAATATGTGATAACCTTTAAGAAGTACGTCAGGGATGCTTCTTTAAATATTTCTCAAAATTTCGGACGTCAGGGCATCGTAGAAAGGCATGACACTTTTCCTACGCATTCGTTAATGCCGGATAACAGACTGTTGAACTTGTGAATCAAGAACGATTCTCGAATTTCGCGATCATGGTGCGATTTAAAGCCAGATTCTAATAGTGTTACCATGATCTTGTCAAACGAATGACCTGGCGGATGACAATGCTTGGACAATGGAAGAATTATCAAATTTTCGTAAGTGTGCTCCTTTATTCTTAATTATATATATATATATATATATATATATATATATATATATATATATATATATATATATATATATATATATATATATATATATATATATATATATAGATATATATATATATGTTGCTTGGCAATTGCAATTCTTTCACATGTATTTTTAATGGTGCTCCTTCGACGTTTATTGTATGAGCCGGACCACGTCGAATATCGCTCATTTTTTGTCCGAGTTAGTCCAAAGCAAAATATTTTTATATATGGTTATTGAGTTAGTTTGAGTGAGTTCCATTTATTTTGCCAACCTATGCCGTACATGGGATCTTTCCGTATTCCGCAGGGTGTAGTCTGAGTGTTGTTTGCGAAATGTACTGTAACCTTGCTCGTTTGAATAGCGAATTTGGTTTTGAAGTTAAGCAAAATTGTTTGTTCCAGGTGTTAAAAGCTGAACAATATTGCTGCTATTTTTCTGTCATACAAGCATCCAGAAATCTTTCCGAAATGCTCTGTTTGCGTTCTTTTTGCAAAATCGCTTGATGCTGCTTTGGGCAACCCGGACAATGACGACGTTTCAATTTTTCGACAACGAATTGCACACAAGCTGTTTGCGATAAGCAAGAAATCACTCTGATGTGCGATTGGAGGTGGAAAATATATAGTTTGCTATTTGTATAAAGGCTTGAGATAAATGTAAAGGGACAACTGAAAATTAGGGTGAAAGAGTGTGCTGGCGTAATCTCTAATTTAGGTAGGTACCTCATCTTCCAGTATAGCTAGGTGGCGCAGACATTTTGATATTTCGGCGTTTCGATAGTTGGGTGTTTTGATTTTTTGGCTTGGTGCAGAAGACTGAGGCGCAAAAAACATATCGTGAAGCAGGAAGAGCAGAAAAGAAGAAAGAACAGCGCCATTGGCATTTTACACTTTCGGTATCTTGTTTAACCGGCTTTTTGATTTTTCGGTGTACCAACTTTTGGCATTCCAATATTTCGTCATTTCGATTTTCGGCGTTTCGAGTGCCACATTATTATAGCTTTAGTCAACAAAAAATGCGAACTCCAACTAGGTGCATTTAAACCACGTGCAGCGCTCCGCTTACCAATAAGTAATACCAACCTGTGCGACAAAAGCAAATAATCCATGAAAAAAAATATTGCATAGCAAAGTCACAGTTATGAACTAACTGAATAGTATTTGAGGGACCATGTTTAATTAACCAGTAATCATGCGTTGGTTTATATTTGCAACTCATCCGCCGCGAAACATACCTTTTTTTTATTTTTGCGGATTCTTTGCTCGTTGTTCTCTATCAATTTATTATTCTTCAGATGTAATTAACCAGGTGCTTTACACGTCAGTATTCCTTCACAGTGTCACAAGAGATGCACGTGGTGCACTCTAAAAGTATTCGAATTCCTCGATGACGAAAGCTAATACTTGCACAGAAATAATTTGAATAAGTACTTAGAGAGCTCCATATACTGTCTAGATATTTCTCGCGTCCACTCAGCTTGTACCTAATGCTAGGATTGCACTTAATGCTAGGAACCACCACAACCAGCCACCTTAATATAAACACATGCGAGGACTGATATCAGTAGAACGCCAATTTAAAATTGTCTAGCTGACTAAAAACAAAAAAAAGCTTTTTGAAAAAAAAAACATACAGTCAGTACACAGGGCAGGCTGCTAGCAAATGCGCTCTGGACACATCAATGTTAAATTTAGAACCTAGTGCGGTGCGTCATTGGCTCAACATCTTTCTGCAGAACACCACAGTCTAGATGCTGATGGTCTACAAGTCCTTCAATTAGCAGAAGTGGTCTCTTACTATGTGCTTTATTTTTCCAACTGCGTCATGCGTATAGTCTTCTATGCAGCCCCCTAGAATAGGTTTAATTGAAGGACTCATTGAATAAGAGATACAAGCTAGCTAGTTTTCATTTTGTACCAGCACCAAAAAGCACATCGGCACTACTGCCGCGTGCTCCACATAGCACCACTCAGTGAATAGACAAACACCATGATGAAAAATAGCAATGAGCAAAGTGCATGGTTAAACCCACCAACCTCAAGACTAGAGGGTTTCGTTACACCGGCCGTACAGACAATAGCATAAAGGCTTTTACTTGTCATCTTCGTGTTGGCGATGGTCAAGAGTTGTAGTTTGCAACATCTGTGCACCGGGCCCCAGTGCATAAACCGGGTTTTCAGCAAAAATATGTCGCTTCTTTTAATCAAAATATGCCGGAGGGAAAATGTCTGGTGATCGAATGCTTGGTAGTCTGTAGGAAGTCCTGTCACAGCGTTGATACCGCTTATTGTACACCATTCTATAGAAGCAGCAGTGGGGCTTAACATTCATGAACCATAGAAAAGCACTGACACAGAACAAGTACTCCCACGTGCGAGCTTAGTTTAAAAAAAAAATGTTGGAGCGATTTCCTTTTTCTTGGCGCATCATTCAGGAGTACCATTCCAGAAATCATGCGCGGCGAATAAATATTTGTAGTACTTTAACCAAAATATATGCGACTAACAACCGCCTCATACTTCACTATATAATGAAAATATACTAGAATTCCAAGACTAAGAAAAGAAGCTATGGCATACACTGCACGCCTTTTTATAGCAGATGCACGTTACGTACGTCATTGTGACCACTACCGATTCCCTCTCGGAGTGAAACTGTGCGTGCTTGTGTGCGTGTGTCTGTAGAAGATGTTCAGATCGGCCTCTTCGGCTTGGCGCCGCTTGGACACGGGGGACGATTGCAGCTAAGCCTACCCTAATTTGTTCCAGGTCAACGCCCTCGAGGTGCGCCAAGACAGTCATACTTCAAATTCTTCAACACAAAGCGACAGTCATACTTCGAATTCTTTAGGGCTGTTGGCTTGCCCCGTCAAAAACTCTTTGGACACGCCTGACTGACTGACGGCCTAGGGAGAGCTGTTTGAAATCGAGGCTGCTTGATTTGTTTGACGTGCCAAGAGACGCGCTGAACAACTAGCCGAGAGCTTGAGATCCGTCATCAGGTATGTTTCCCACACTCTGTGGTGCTTTCAAGTCTTCCATTCCCAGATCCCGTAGCCTGCCTAGCGCTGCAGGCCCTATTCTGCACGTGCGATGCAACGTTATTGCACTCTGCTGTGACCTACGTTGTGCTTCTCCCTCGCCATGTGACGAACTGAACATGCACACTCTCCCTTTCCTGGGTTGAAAAGAAGGCAGTCTTTGACTTTCTCTCTCTTTCTCCCTCTCGTTTTTTTTTTTTTAAATTTTTATTCGCTGCGCCGCGCTCCCTGCTGGGCTGCAGAAATTAGGCGCCTTCTTCTAACCACTACCCCCACCATGTGGGGGACGGAGATGAAGACGGCAATTTTTTTGGACTGCCCTGGACTGAATGGACATGCAGTCTGTCCGTTTACAGTGATATGCAAGGCGGCTTTCCTATAAGGTTTATTTTCCAACCAAAAACTCTCGTTCAAGGACTGCTTTTCTCCCTCATTGTGCCTTTACCTTTTCGAATTCCAGCGAATGCACGCGAGCATGCGAGTACAACAAAATGTCACCTCTCCAAATTCCAGCGAAGGCACGCGAGCACAACAATATCTCAAAAAGGTGTATGGCAAAAACTCAATGAGCGAGAAAAGCAGTCTGTGAACGAGAGTTTTTGGTAGGAAAACTAACCTTACAGAAAAGCTGCCTTGCAGATTATTGCAAACTGTCCATTGTTTTCTCCTGCAGAGAACTTTAGGAAGACCACGGCTTAAAACGCGAGCACCGAGACGCTCTGAACCAGCTCTCGGAAGCTCTCATCAAGCTTCCATGATGCTACCATCAACATATAGTATTACGCTACCTTTAGTGTGTAAATAGTGTATATAAACGTTGCTCTTATCAGCACCGGCTACTCTGTTTGACTTCTACCTGACACTTGGCTAGCTCCTTCGAATACATCACGAGCAAGCAAAAGGACACGGAGTTGTTAAGATGAAAATCTGCAACATCACATCGCTTTTATTGCGTGACCTATTAGTTCTCCGCCGCATTCGCCCAATCGTGTCCACATATAACTTTCCAGTTTTTATAGCAACGACACACCGTTGATTGCGGTCATGTCATGGAATGTCAATTAAACAGCGGTTGCATTATTTATTTGCAAATTACTTCTTCCTATTTTATGGTGAAGTAATTTATTATTTGGCTACCTAAGGGGCTTTCTAACTTGTCTTACTTTTTTATCAAGACTTGAATATAATGTAAAGTTTTATTTGGTTGATTTTGAGCATTACCTTCGCAAATGAAGTACATCTGTCAGCGACAATCATCCTTAACCTCTCCCAGTGCCAGTAGGTCCGTTCAAGTTACGTGATGAGAACCAGTGTGCTGGACTATGTCATATATGACATGCCGCTCAAATTTCGGTCTCTGCATTTCTGATGAATCCAGCCGTCTTTTGTGAAGTCTCTACTGGCAAGTTTTTTTAAAAATTTTGTTTTGTTATTTTTAAAACTGGTGGCCTCAGACAAGCTTATTACGCCGCTTCTCACCACTGGATAGCCGCTGTTGCGCGCGGCGCCTGGGCCGACGGAGGAGGGCCGCGTTCTTTGTTCATCAAACAAGTCACCGAAGGGCTGCCAGCCTGCTGTCCGCCGCGTATCGTCCAACATAGCCAGAAGTGAGGTGGCATTCCGACAACATAATACGTTCGACGAAACGATCACAATGGTTTCTTAGTGTCACAGGTGCAGTGTGGTGGCCACGCCCCAATCAAAGATGTTGACTTGAGCGAGCGTGAGCGGCACCGTCAGAAATGGTGTGTATGCCTCGTGATTCAACAGCGCATTCTGGACCCATTCCCTGATATAGTCAAAACGCACACTTTATAGTTAGCCACCCAGCTCATTCGTAAGAGATCTCTCGCCCTGTCTGTACAGAATGTAATAAATCCTCTGTTAAGTTTGCCGCCTTACTCCTGAGTGCACATGCGTTTTCCTTTCTGTCTCTATACACGCCCTTTCTTGCCCCTATTTCTCCACCCCCAGTGCTGGGCAGCAAACCGGATGCCAAGATATGGTTAATCCCCCAGCGTTCCTTTCTCTCTCTTGCCATCTTACTGCCTTGGCATCTTCATCCCGGATATCCAATGTCTTAAAAGACCGGTACAAATAGATAAGTTAAAGAATAAAACAGATGGTGAATATTTTCTGCATGTTCAGACACTGCATATAAGTGGTCATCCTCAAAAATTATCAACTTTAACACCGCGGACAGGTGCTGATGTACCCTGAGTAGCTTCGAGCATGGACTCGACGCTTTCAATCTTCATTAAACTTCTCCCTTTCGATTTCATCCTTCGGGGCTTTATGTAGTTCTTCATCTAACGCGCTGCATTCGTGCTGCCCTGCTACCACTTCATTTCTTCTGTTTATACGAACTGTTTCGGGTACAATTATAGGCTGCCTTCTTGGACTGATAATGATGCCGTTTTGCATCCTTATGAATATTCGAATAGTGCTATGGTGAACTCGCACGCATCAGAACACTGGGCCATTACATTCGACGTCGTATGACCATAATCATAGCTAATTACGACACAAAAAACAGCAAAAATTGCTTTTAGGCTTAAGACGGCAGTGTTTATGCTTTACTGTAACTGTTATATTTATTTTTTGTCAATTTGTCCAATATGTCATTTTATGCAGCGGCCGCCGAACTTGTGCCGCTGTTCATAGTGGTACTCTCGGTTTCTGAAGCTGGATGAAGATAACTAAGCCTGATTTTTACTGGCTACATAAAATGTGAAACGAAGCTATGAATCAAGATGAAAAAGGAGACAAATCTGTGAAAAGTCAGTGCTGGCGCAAAAATGGCGCGCCGATTGCGCCGATGAAAAACGTCGGCGGCGGCGGCGTGGCGAAAACTCTCGGCGGCGGCGCGCCGACCAGCCGGCGCACACCTCTAAACACAGGCAGCACACCGGCGTTGGACCGATCTTGGACCGGTATTGGCTAACGTCGGCTGCAATATTGGCCCAAGGTTGGCAAATCCGCAAAGTGCAACTTCTTCCGATGCAGGACCGCCGTTCAAGCCAACCTGGGGCCTGTTATGCCAGCGAGTCCTCGTCAAACGTCCGTGCCTCTGAAACAGGCAATCTGGGTCAAGGCCAGCCCGCACTCCGCCGGGCGCGAACAACTCCACGGCGTGAACACGCGCGGCGCATCTGTGGCCCACGTGCATTGAGTCAGTTGCGCACGTGACAGCGAGCCGGCGTCCTCATGTCTGGTGGCCTGACGCATCGCGCGGCGAACCCCATTGGAGGAGCCTGCTCGGAAGACCAGCGGCGCTTCTGATTGGACATTTTAGTTGGGCCCGGTGTAAATAAAAGAAGCCCTGCGGCGCGTCGCGATCGGAGATCCTAGGAGAGGAGTCCCCGTGTCGGAGTGCCGACATGTGTGTGAGTCAGCGGTTTTAGGCGAAAGGCTGACCTATGTGTTAGAGAGAGGAGCTCGGCTCTTCGAGTCTCTGCCGGCCCCAGTGCCGAAATTGTAACGCCTCTGTATATATGCTGTACATAAACCTTGTTTAACTCACCGTCGTCTCGTCCGCTCGTCTCCTCAGCTCTGCGCAGAAGCAGTCGCGAGCTGAGAAACATACGCTACCAAACGGCTGGTGACCTTCCCGGCGGGGTCGAAAGCAGTGGCGCCTCCGGGACCGCGTCGGCGTCGCCGTCTTTCGCAACAGTGGTGGCTTCGGCGGGATCGGTCCGTCGTTCTCAACAGTGGAGGTCAGCGGCGGGATAGGCCCGGCGCTTCGCAACAGTGGTGGCTTCGGCGGGATCGGTCCGCCGTTTCGCAACAGTGGTTGGCAGCTGCGGGATCGGCCGGCGTCAGCGACATCGATGCGGTGAGTGCCTGATGTTTTCCCCTCAGTTCACCAGACTACTCTAGCTCAGGTTGTAGTAGTTTAGAGAAGGGCTGTGTGAAGCATTAAAGTAAGCTTTGATCGTTTCAAGCCAAGTCGAAGCGCTTTGAAACCAAAGTTAATGCAGAGGGGGTGAACACGGCAGTGTTAAAATTGCTTGCGCGTCTTGCTAGTAGGCTTATAGTGGGTACGGCAAGTAGATTCTTAACAGGGGCAAACAGCAAGAGGCTAGTGTGAACGATGGAGAACCTTAAAGTGAAGGAACTCATCGAAATTTGTGAGGAACTCGGCATTACTTTGGGCCGTGCGAAACGAAAGCAAGCGATCCTTGAGATCATGAAGGATGAGGGAGTGTCGGCTGAGGAAGTCGATGAGGCCTGGGTGGATATTAAAGCACGCCGTGAGGAGGCTGAAAGGCGAGAAGTAGAAGCTCGCGAACGTGAGGAGGCTGAAAGGCGAGAAGCTCGTGAAGAGGCTGAAAGGCGCGAAGCTCGCGAACGTGAAGAAAGGCGCGAAGCTCGCGAACGTGAAGACAGGCGAGAAGCTCGCGAACGTGAAGAGGCTGAAAGGCGAGAAGCTCGCGAACGTGAAGAAGCTGAAAGGCGCGAACGTCGCGAGCGCGAGGAGGCCGAGAGACAGGAGCGCCTCGAGATGAAACGAATAGAATTGGCAATCCTACAGTGTTCGCAGGCGCCTAGCGTAGCTTCTCCGACGATTCAGGTCAGCGGTTTCAGAATTCGGGACCAACTGCCACCGTTCGTAGTAGGCGAGGACATGGCGAAGTATCTCGTCAAGTTTGAACACGTCTGTGAGCGAAACGCTTTGGAGCGGTCTCTTTGGGCGCGGAACCTGCTAGCTCTTCTTCCCGGCGAAGTGTCCGACGCGATAACTTGCTTGTCGAGGGAAGCGTTTGAGAGCTATGACGAGGTTAAGGAAGTGCTCTTGAGACGTTATAAGTTGTCACCCGAGGCTTTCAGGCAAAGGTTCCGGTATGCTAGAAAGGGGAATGAGTCACACGTTGACTTCGCGTTTCGTCTTAAAGCCGATTTGATTGAATGGCTCAAGGGCGAAGGTGTTTATGACGACCGCGATAAAGTGGTGGAATGCGTTGCATTGGAGCAATTCTACCGCTGCATCGAGGAGGATGTCAAACTTTGGCTGCAGGACAGACTTGGGGACGTACAGTTAAACAAGGCAGCTGAGTTAGCTGAGGAGTATTATACTCGCCGAAAGTTGCATAGCAGGGCAGCGCGCGTTGAAAAGGATGAAAGGAAAGAGGGCTTTTCAAGGAAACCTGATCAACGGAAACCCGCTCCGCACCGTAATTTCAAGAAGGACCCGTCTCTTACGAAGGACAGTGTAGGGGAAGGGCAAACAGAAGCGGAGAAATCGAGTGAGGTTTCTACCACACAGGCATTAGAACCGGAAAACAAACGGAAGCCGCTAATCTGCTACAACTGTAAAAAGGAAGGGCACATCGCGAGAAACTGTCAGGAAAAGTTTGCCTTCGCAACGATCCGAGAATCAGAAAAAAACATGCGGTTGTTGGAGCCGTATCTCCAAGAAATTAGGGTCAATGAGAAAACGTGCCGAGCACTTAGAGACTCAGCGGCAACCATGGACGTTGTCCATCCTTCATTGGTGTCTCCGGATGACTTCACAGGAGAATGCGCGTGGATCAGGCAAGTCGCCGAGGAGCAGAGTGTTCGCTTACCAATCGCCACCGTTGTCATTGAAGGCCCGTTCGGTAAGCTTTGCACCGAAGCGGCTGTGTCTGCCGCGCTGAATTGTCGTTTTTCTTATCTTTTCTCCAACAACTCGGAGCAGCTTCTCAAAGAGCAGGGCAAATCGTTCTTCCCCAACTTAGCGTGCATGGCTCCCACGCGATCGCAAGCGCGAAAGCTTTCGCGGAAGCTTGACTTGGTTCCATGCGGTGAACTCTCAAGTGACCTTGTCGGCGGGTCGACGGAACCCCAGAAAGGGAATTTTCCGCATGAGTCATGTGAGCAGTCACGCGAGCGGCCCGTCGCGGGAGCGGCCGGCGCGGTATGCGCTGGGGGAGACGACGTGGCGCCATTGAGTCAGAGCGAGAGGGTTGCAACGCTCTCGCCTGTAGCGGAAAGTTGGAGCGAGCTGCCGAGAGTTGATCGAGAGACGCTCATTCGAGGGCAGCGTGAGGATCTCTCGATTGAAGCGCTAGTGGAAAGCCAAATTGAAGCGCGAGTGGAAAGCCAGAAAAACGCGGCAAAAGTGCTGTCGAAGGAGCACTACGAGAAATCGGGGAAGAAGCGCGCTTTTGAAGTTGATAATCAGGTAATGCGGCTGCAGCCACCCAAAAGGAACAGGCTTGAGGTTGATTGGGAAGGGCCCGCCAAAGTATTATCGAAGTCTTGCGATACAAATTATGAGGTGCAAGTAGGAGGGCGGCAGAACAAAATTTACAACTTGATGAAACCCAATGTTCAACATCAAGCGGTCGTAAATCAGCTGTTGAAGGCTTCGGAGGAAGAGGAAGCAGAAAATTTGAGTTCTAGTGAAGTAATCGAAGGGGGATCGAAAGTAATCCGGGAGCAGATAAACCTAGAGCCTAGCTTAAGTGAAGGAGGACCTGAGAAAGAGGACCTGAGAAAGATTGGTTCCGAGTTTGAAGACGTGTTTTCGGACCGCCCCGGAAACACGAGGGTGATCGAACACGATATCGAGCTAAGCGGTGAGGAGCCAATCCATAGCAAGCCGTATCGTTGTTCTCCTGTGGAACGTCGCAAGTGTGAGCCGCTCTTGGTACCGCATAGGTATCGTCGCCTAAAAGTGACCGGTTACTGAGATGGAGCGTGGTACTCCGGCAGGGCAACTTTGACGTTCGCTAAAAAAAAAAAAAGAGAAAGCTATACGCTAATGCAGGTGCATTGAGCAGTGCGTTCCAGCTAGTAACTTCTTAACCTTTCGGTTTCTGGCTGGCGATTCGGGGCAAAATTTTGACCTCATCACGACCTGGGCTGAGCGCTCTCGTTCAGAGTGATCTCAAGGGGCCAACTTTATGTGGTATTCTAATCCGTTACGTTGTTGTACGTGGAAAAAAAAAATTGAGTTGTCATTTTAGGGGTCTTTTGTCCCACATGTGCCTCTTGATGTAGAGGGAACAAAATTCCGATAAACACGTAGATAGGTATATGTTGTACTATACTTTGTCTGGTGTTCTGTCGGGTGACCGAGGGCACTTGCTTGTGTCGTGTGTTGTCTGTTGTCGAACCGTTCTTAGCAAGTTGCAGAACCATCGACAAGTGCTGAAACCGAAAATGGTCAGAAGAGACGAGCGAAGTTGGCCAGCAAGTTGTGGCGACAAGCCAGTGGAGCGGGGATCCGTCGTCAATGATGGGATGTGTTCCCGGAACAGTCTGGAGCTGTATTCTCCCCATGGCCCTGGAGGCGAACCTGGAGGGACCTGGCGAACGAGCGCACCTGACATCCGAGCCCCGTGGAAGCAGCTCGTCTTTCCGGTGCATTGTCTGGCGGCGGGGGTGCTGTTATGCCAGCGAGTCCTCGTCAAACGTCCGTGCCTCTGAAACAGGCAATCTGGGTCAAGGCCAGCCCGCACTCCGCCGGGCGCGAACAACTCCACGGCGTGAACACGCGCGGCGCATCTGTGGCCCACGTGCATTGAGTCAGTTGCGCACGTGACAGCGAGCCGGCGTCCTCATGTCTGGTGGCCTGACGCATCGCGCGGCGAACCCCATTGGAGGAGCCTGCTCGGAAGACCAGCGGCGCTTCTGATTGGACATTTTAGTTGGGCCCGGTGTAAATAAAAGAAGCCCTGCGGCGCGTCGCGATCGGAGATCCTAGGAGAGGAGTCCCCGTGTCGGAGTGCCGACATGTGTGTGAGTCAGCGGTTTTAGGCGAAAGGCTGACCTATGTGTTAGAGAGAGGAGCTCGGCTCTTCGAGTCTCTGCCGGCCCCAGTGCCGAAATTGTAACGCCTCTGTATATATGCTGTACATAAACCTTGTTTAACTCACCGTCGTCTCGTCCGCTCGTCTCCTCAGCTCTGCGCAGAAGCAGTCGCGAGCTGAGAAACATACGCTACCAAACGGCTGGTGACCTTCCCGGCGGGGTCGAAAGCAGTGGCGCCTCCGGGACCGCGTCGGCGTCGCCGTCTTTCGCAACAGTGGTGGCTTCGGCGGGATCGGTCCGTCGTTCTCAACAGTGGAGGTCAGCGGCGGGATAGGCCCGGCGCTTCGCAACAGTGGTGGCTTCGGCGGGATCGGTCCGCCGTTTCGCAACAGGCCGAAGTCCAGCCGTTGCATTTGTCGACACCCAGCCGACGGCGGCCCACTCTACGAATGCCAATGAAGGCCCGTCCTTTCACCGACGTAGTTGCCAACATACATCCAGCATAGGACCATTCTCGGGCCACTTTGTAGCCAATGAAATGCCGTTATTACGCCAGCATTCGCTTTACGACGAATATTGGCTACCATTGGCTTGCCAATTTTCCGCCGTTATTAATATGGGCTTTTTACTACTGGCATTTCTTTGCCGGTGCACTTTACATTACGTCCCCAGAATCTCCTCTAGCAGATTATAGCAGCCCCGTACGAGCTTGGCAGCGTAGTATACGTCAAGGCGACTGACCACTGGATCACTAGTGTAGAAGCACTACAGGATTTCACTAAATCTTCCATTTTTGCCTTTTTTCTTGCATTGCCTATTACCCTCCCAACATGTAGAGCATAAGACACATATTTTTCTTCAGTTTCGCGAGACTGGGCTGTTCTATCAAGTATTAGCTAAAAAACATTAACTAAAGTAACTGCTCCGTGCAAATATTCCGCACACTAGCAATCTCTAAATAAGAATACCAGAACACAATTTTTGTAACTTTTTATGCCAAGCCAAAATATTTATTTCAGTTCGGCTTTTCAAGTTGCTGCAGTTCAGTAATGAAGCCCAAACTAGGAGGCGAATACAGCAAGTCTCTATCGGCATAGGGCTGGCCAGGGCAGCAGAGGTTGGGTGATGATTCAGAGGCTGCAGCAGGAGATGAGGCAATGACAGTGGGCTGCCCAGGGTCCTGCAAGCAGCGATTGGGCAGGAAACCAACCATCACAGGCTGTCGCAGATCCCTGCTCCGAGGGGCAGCAGCGACCAGGCTGCAAATCTATGAACACATCTGTAAAGTGCCTTTCCTAACCTCCATCAAGGCCAACAAACTTCAACAGCCACGTCTTGATGAAACGCTGTGCTTTTTCAGACACCTGCATACGTAAATAGAAATAAACACCTCAAGATAAGTTCTAAGCACTGCAGTATAACATATATCAAGCAAAAACAATGAACAACAATGACAGTAGACGTTATAATGTACTATCCAGATCAAATGCTATGTGGCCATTATGGAAAGAAATGAACAAATACTTCAACAGTCATTGTGCAAAAAAAATCTGCCACAGACCAAAATATTCAGGAATAGGTTTCAATTAAAGTTGATTAAAACAAGCTTGTTTGACTAATTGACAAATAGACACCAGGTCTTTCATGATTTCTACACATGATTTACAGGGTTGCAAGCCAGGTGAACTAGTCTGCAGCTATAGCCTATGGCTGTATAAATTTATAACAGGACAACAAGACACACGACTGCACGAACTTTCAACTCTGGATTATTCTTCGGCACACGTCAGCTAATACTGCACAAGAGGATGACAGACCACCAGATAGACAACACAAGATAAAAGAATCTATTCTAACGCAATTTCAGCACTGACACTTGTGGATTATTGCAAGGCTCCTGTACCAATTTTAAAATGGTATCTCCAAAGGCTATGAAAGATGTGCTGATGTGGTTTCCTATGTTGTTCTTTTCGCATTAAATAAACCTCCGAAATTTCACGTGCTTTTAGTGACTTGCATTGATCTGAAGTCTTCGTTGTATAGGAGACCAGGACTGGATAGGCAGCTCACCAAAAAGCAGTACTTGACAGAAACTCGCGACACAATACAGCCTTTGCGGACCGGCTGCAGAGAGAGAACGTACTTGTGGCGCTACCATGCTTCATTTTGGAACGAAAAGCTCTAAAAGCCATTGCGCCAGTAATACTGTACTGTGGTTTAAAAAAAAACTGTCAGAAGGCTACTCTCACATAAATAGCACTTGAAAAGAGAAAGGAGCTCTGCAAAGCGAACTGCATCTATGCATGTGGCATCGAAGAGACAGTGTTGTGCAGTGATGGCAACTTCCTTGTGATCATTTCCTGGTTGGGATTTTGTGCTATGGTAGTACTGGCTTATATGCCTGCGTGGCGACGATACTACACTGCGCACTTCTGTAGTGAAAAAAACGAATAAGTAGTGGCTGCAGCATCACTTTTTCTGGCGGCATATGTACACCCTGTCTGCGGAATGCATGTACCTGTTGTTTGCCTGTTGATCAGGCAAACGACTGTGACAGCCTAGCACGGGTGGTGTCGCCGTCGTATGGTTGATAGCGCGGAATGAATTTCCAACCATAACGGCTGCATTTAGATGGGGACGAAATATAAAAAGAACACCTGCGAACCAAAAAATATGTGCGCATTGGAGAACCCCAAACGGTCACAATCTTGGTAAGCACACTACAGCGTACCTCAGAATGATATCTTGTTGGCACATTGAAGCCTAGCAATTATCGATGTTGAACAGACATGTTTATTTTAGGCCGACACAGGGAAGCGGAAAAAACTGAAACTGCGTGTTAGGTGAACTAAACAAAGGGTAAACGTCGAAGACATTTGATACTTCTCTAGAAATGCACAAATTCCGATGTTACTTAGCCACAGCAGCAAGTGAGAAAAATGCTTACTGAATTGGCTGGCTTCATAAAGCTAAGCTTTGAGTACTCTGCTCCTTTGCAACAAGAACCCTGTCTTTTGCACAAATTAGGTTAAGGAGAGGCACTTCAGCATCGAAATTTTACCGCGAGAGTATCTTTTAAACAGCCCAGAGGCGTATGAACAAGTGTTGTGGGCAATGCACCTTTCCTTTACACGCAACCGTTTACAAAAAAAAAAAAAAACTACCCGCCTATCGTTTTGTTCACTACACGCACCAGCTAAAGTTTGGTGGTGGTGGTTAAATAGACGGACGCATGGAAACTTTGTTAGTCTTGAAGTTCACTACTCAACGCTCAGTGGGCCAGATAAAAAAAAAAGTTTACAATGCCGTTTGTTGCACAATATGCTCGTTTCATTTCCAGCAAAACACCAATCCAGCAAAACAAGGCATCTTTGAGGTAAAACATTGCGGAGGCACATGTATGAATATATTTTCATACAACTGTGAGGTTGCTAGAAGAGAAACCAGTTGTAGATAACTCAAATGAACTTTTCATTGTGTAACTTTGTGATAGCCTTTTTCTCTCAATCATATTTAGCCAAAAACAACATTGTCACAAAGCTGCCCACACGATGTAGAGTCATTTGCCCCACCTCACCTCCCCACCTCACCTCCCCACCTCAATAGAGCCATTTGTATTGAAAATTGGGATCAGTAGAACACTCCTTAGTGCGAGGGAATGTTTTATGAACGTTCTGCCATTCTTCATTTGCCTTTATTTTGATGATTCTCCAGCAAGAGAAAAAAACATGAAAAATCTGTCACAAAGTAACCCAATTTCATGGTAGTACAGGTCTTCGACATCTAAGCTAAATTCAGTGCATGTCTTTGGATCATTCTGCCGCAGAAATATCACGATAGCCCCTGAATTGGGCACAAAAAAGGGATCATAATAACGCTATGCCATGCCCCAAAAAGAACTCATGACTGCTGTTAAGTCGCTAGAACACGAGGGTCAACGACAAGGCCGAGTTCAATGACGTGATAGGACTAAAATGTCAGTGAACCTCTCATGTTTTACTTCAATAAAATCAAATATTGCTTTAAAGCAGTGTTTGCAGTGACTCGTGTTACACCAGCAGTTGGCAATATTTTCTTAAAGGTACACTAAAGAGAACTAATGTCTCAGTTTAGACTGACACGCTGCACACCGAGACCTCTCAAGCCAGAAGTTCATTTTCAGCGAAGAAAATATCAGGGATGAAGTTTATTGTTATTTTGTGATGCTCAAATTTGTAAAATGAATTGTATTTTCGCAACATTGGCTTGATGATTATTTCGGAAATTTCGTATCTTAGGATCATCACACCGACAGATAACAGTGTACTTAATTTTGATGAATCAATATTTACATAAGACCCAGTACACGTGTTTGAATATTATGATGTCACCTGGTTTCGTGCGAAAAGATCAAGCGACCATCTCCACCCACATTTTCTTTTGGTGCGTTATCTCAATTACCAAGCGTCGTTTCGCGGTAAGGGTGGTATTTCCTGGATAGATAAATTGTAGTTGACTAATACGCGAAAAATTTTTTTGGTTTTAATGTCTTTAAAAGCTGTACCGAGACAATTTTGAGACATCGCAAAAGGGACATTTTTAGTTTCCTCGGTATGCAAGCAGTATTACCACTTGCCACACAATAGTCAGCCAGCGTGCATGAGATTGTTACTTTGACTTTAAAGTTTTTGTTCCAACGTATTGGCAAGCAATGGAGTGGACATTATCATGACAAGTCAACAAGGTTCCTCTGAGTTTGCAAACGAAGTTTCCATGCAGCCTGAATCACAGAAATCACTGTCATGGTCAATAGGGACAATGCACTCATGGTTTATATGTACCACGAGCAGATCGCTTTTCTGCCATTAGTACGTAGCAAATCGCCAAGTTCCTGCAACGTCACACTGCCTTGTCATATCACAGAGAAGCCACCCACTTGATATCGAAATTGATAGTGTCTTTTAAAATTAGAGGTATTAAAAACATATGCGATGCTTTCCCACGCAACACAAACTATCTTCTTGAAACCAATCGTCTTCTATAGAACAACAATTCCTAAATATTGAAAATTTGTCTCAGTACTCCTTTAAGTGATGCCAACAAGATGAATTGGGACAGCAATATCAGATGGTTTGGCAGTATGTATTTGGGTACATGCACCATTACCTGATCAATTGTGAAGGGAAAAATATAACGAATGGGTGGTAGATCACAGCCGGTCTGTAGGCACTCGCTCGCTCCCTGCTTTTATGGCCTAAGCAGCCGCCGCGAGTAAAATATAGTTGTTTTTATACAGTGTCCGCGCGCTCCGCATGGGGGCATCGAGAGGCAACTCTTCAAAACGCATTTTACCGCATACGCACTGCTTTGTAAATGAGCTGTCCTTGGCCACTTTCTCGCGCCAATTACTTTTCAATTTGTAGGAAGCAGTGAGAGTAGTAGACGTGTGTGTTGCACAGCCTGCATTTTTTGGCACGCATGCATTGGGTAATGAATATGCAGACGCAACGACACGAAATATTTTTTTAAGGCTCAAACACATTCTATTCGCTGAATCCGAAAATGCTTTAGGCTCGTGTGGTTGTATTTATTATATAGGTGCACGTTAAAGAACTCCACATGGTCAAAATTCCCAGAGCCTTCCACTATGGTGTATTTCGTAAACATATCAGTGAACTAACTTCCTCGAATAATATTCCTTGACAATAACAGTTATTATTGAGCAATACGTTGAAGATTCACTGCTGCTGGCCTGTTCGGAAAGTGTGGACAAGAGTCACGCAAAAGCGTCGGCGCTAATTACAGTCGACTCCCGTTAATACGAAGTTCACGGGATCCGCAAATTCATCGAATTAAACGAACTTCGAATTAAGCAAAAAGCACTAAAAACGGCACTTTTATTAGTTTAAAGGTGCGACAGTTTTGAGGAAAAATAGTCTGTCATCTTCTGCTTGCCGAATCTGGCTGCGGCTAGCAAGTTTTGTAAGGAATACACGTGTCGAAGTGCTTCTTCGGCGTTGTGTTCTCCAACAAAAAACCGCTGCGCAAGAGCAAGACCCGCAGCTACATCGGCAGCCCTCGGTGGTGGCTCATTTCCGATGTCGTCGTCATTTTCAGGAATGCAGTCATGGGGCCGAACCATCTGCACGATTTCGCTGTCCGTTAGTGGACCGCATGTTTCGACGTTGCTGTCCACAGCGACATACTCGTCAAAACGGACGTCACCGAGAGCGGCGCGAAAGCTACCGTCGTCGAGCTCATTTGTTTGCACTTCCACTGGCGACCAGGATAAGCATCCCCCGAGTTTTCCATAAAACCACAGGCCCGGAAACAATTGGCGATGGTTTCTTCTTTCACGCGGGTCCATGCTCGCGCTAGCATGTTGATGGCACTAAGCAAACTCACGTCGTATTGCGACGATTTGTCCATGCACAAAAGCATGCGCTCGACGAGATGCTGCCTATACAATACCTTCACATTTTTTATTATGCCCTGGTCCTTGGGCTGCAACACGGACGTCGTGTTTGCAGGCAGGTACACAAGACGGATGGCACTGAAGGCAGGTACGTTCATGTGGGCACTACATTGGTCCACAAGGAACAACACCTTACGGTTTGATTGCGCGAACTTGCGGTCGAGTTTGGTGATCCAGTCCTTAAATATATCGGATGTCATCCACGCCTTTCTGTTCGAGGCATAATCCACAGGAAGCGTCTTCACGCCTTTAAAGCACCTAGGCTTGACAGCCTTCCCGATAACAAGCAGGCGACACCGTTCTGTGCCAGTCATGTTCGCCGCGACTAGCACCGACACTCTCTCTTTGCTTCTTTTGTCTCCAGAACAGTCGTCGTCTTTAAATGTCAGGGTCTGGTCCGGTAGCAGCCGATAAAAAAGCGCAGTCTCGTCTGCATTAAAAATGGCTGCCGGCTGGTATTCTTCGAGGTACTCACAAAGCTTGCCCGCTTTCCATGTCAGGCACGTTTCCTCATCGACTGACGCCTTCTCCCCACACACGCTTTTAAAAATCAAGTCGTGGCGATGTTTCAAACGCGTAAGCCACCCATCCGAAGCAGCGAAGTCGTTGATGCCCAACATTTCAGCAAGCGATGACGCTTTTGCAGTGACGACTTCACCACTGAGAGGAAGTTTGTTGTTTCGTGCCTCTCTAATCCAAATCAGCAGTGCTTCCTCCAACTCGGGGTAGGCGCCGGTGCGCATCCGCTTACGCGATGTCTTGGATTTTTCACTTTCAAACGCATCCAATATTGAGCGCCTATTCTTTATGAAAGTCGACAGCGTGTTAGGCTTAATAGAGAGTTTTAGTACTGCGTACGCTGCGTACGTGGCGGCGTTACGAACGTAAGGACGCCACGTTCTGCGCAATGCGCATGCGCAGACCGCAACGCGCACGTATCGCGTTACGTACGCAGCCGCTACGTACGCACGCATGAGATGCGTGCGTGCGTACGCATGAGGTGATCGCGCCGCTCTCGAACAAGTTCGCGACAGCGCGACACTTCGTTTTGCAAAATGGCGGCATCGAAGGCAACACCTCCGTGGAATGCAAGCACCGACCGGCTCTGTGGCTTAAAATATGGCCATAATCTGGCTATAACACTTGGATTGGCTCACATTGGCTGTCAACAACACGTGCTTCTATTTTGATCTACCAGGTGGCGCAACACGCTTCGTGCTCGTTACGTACGTGGGTACTACGGCGTACTAAAAGCCGATTAGTGGCAAACGACGCCACGTAACGCAAGGCGCTTGCGTGATGCGTACGTAGAACCATTCCGCAGTACTAAAACTCTCTAATGCCGTACTTTCTTGCAATGTCTTGTTTGGTGGTGCCTCCCTCGTCAACTTCCTTCAAGACATCGACTTTCGTCGCTAGGTCTAGCGTTCGGTAAGGGCCAGGAGTTGCCATTATCAAACGTAGGTCACCACCAAAACACTCAAAATCAGAAGCGCGGAAACACGTGTGAAATCAACCCAGCGCGCGGGTGACGCGGTGACACACTCGAGTCTCGACAAAAGTCAACTAAAGAGTCAGTCGATGCCGCCGATGCGATTCGCCATCGTTAAAAAGATTGCCGCTTCAAGATCTATGGCGCTGCGGACAGTAGTGATGGCAAAGACACCAGCGCGGTCCGGCAGATGTTTTGGCATATGAAAAGTTCTTTATTTTACTGTAAAATTACGGTCGCAACGAGACTGTCGATTGAAAAAACTTCTAATTAACCAATATTACGGGTTTCTAACTTCGAATTACCCAGCATTTTTTTCTATACGATTGCATGCAAAACTGATGGGACCACTTGCTCATTTCTAATTAACTGAAACTTCCAATTAAGCGACTTCGAATTACCGGGAGTCGACTGTACTTCTGAAAAGTTTCTCCAGATTCTTCTAGTTAATTGCATACCGGTAAAAATGTTAACGGATCGAAATGACATGCCGTCTCGCTTTGTTTACAAGCCCACACAAAAGCATTTCTGGTTAGAAACAATGTCGCTATTTCAGCTAAAAGCATCACAACAAATTTTTGCCAACGGTGCTTTTTTTTCTTCAGGTGCAATGAAAATATATTAGTACTAACGAGGACATTTTTTGATTCTCTAAAATTATATTCTTCCCGTGCGTCTGGCGAGCCTTATTGCATATGAAAATGTTTCACATTTTTTCATCGGCACTGAAGATTGCATGTGGGATTGTGTGGACTTGGTTTTTTTTTTTCTTTACTAAACGACTTTCCAAAACTGCATCACAACATGATCTTTCATGTCTCCAAATTTTGTGTTTTCATTTTGAACAATTATTATTTTCATTGACATTCTTATTACTACTGCTATTACTCCTGCTATTGCGAGTGCTATTCACACCTACTTGTGAGAAATAGTGACCATCCCTCTTATGCTTTTACTTTCACCTTAATGAAGTACTTATTTCAATAAGCACGAAATGTGATACCTTGAACAAGAATGTGCCAATTTATCATTTTCATGGGCACTGGCTGCCGCATACGAATTCGAAGTAAACGTTTCCAAAACAATTTTTCTCAGAAAAAAAGAAAAGATTATGTTGTCTATCATTTCCTCTGCCAGTTTGTGAAGGATTTTGTGGCCAAGCCTTCTGAACCCGACGCACAATGGTACGTGCGTGCAGAATGGAATATTTATCAATTCACTCCTGTCTTGAAGTATCAGAAAGAGGTGTCATATATGCTTCCTACCATGTTTCCATTGCGTTGGTACCACCAGAAAGTGCAACAGTAGAACTGAACCTGAGCAATATTTGAGTGCGCTAGCCTTTTTTTCCAATGGATGGCGGCGAGTAAGTTTGGAACAAGATTGGGGCAATAGGTAGAAGCACAACCTCCTTACTGTACACAGTCCGCAAACAAAGCGAGCGTGCGCCTCCAGACTGGCCGCAAGTAGATATAGTCGGGACAATAAAGAGAAACAATCGCTTGACTTAGATGAACAAGCTGTGGTCTGAGATCTCTAATGCTACAAGTTTCACTGTCATCATTTCATTAATAATGAACGAAAATCAAGGTCAACATTTCAATGGTAAATTTCGTGCCTAAACATTTGCCAGGGTGCGACAGCTGAACTAGAATTTGGAGCAATTTTCAAAGCAGCAAAATTTTACTTTTGAAGCACAAAATTCAAATTTGGAGCAGGTTACAAGCGAAAAAACATTCATTTTTTTTTTACCACGAAAGACCGAATTTCGAGCAGCTAATTTCGAGCAGAAAGAAGGCTTAGACTTAAAAATATATATTTATGTGCAAGCCATTTAACATTCCCTAAATCATGCACAGTGAATATGAGCACTCCTATTTCAACAAAGTAGTAATTTCTTTAATCACCCCACTCCGCAAACAGTAAATTACTAAAAAATACCGTTTCTGTCTCAAGCCAAATACTTTGCCTAATCTTCACACAATCATTACAAACAGGAAACGTCCCAGACGATTGGAAGAAAGCTCAGGTTATTCCCATCTTTAAATCAGGCAACCGCGCAATCCCAGCTAACTACCGACCTATTTCCTTAACCAGCATCCCATCTAAAATGCTCGAACATATTATAGCTTCAAACCTAATGACATATCTGGAATCCATCAAATTTTTCTTCGATCACCAACATGGTTTCCGGAAACAACTATCATGCGAAACACAACTGGCCGAATTCACACATGATATTCTTCACTTCATGGATGAAAATCTTCAAACTGACGCCATATTTTTAGATTTCTCTAAAGCATTCGACCGTGTTCCTCATAACCTCTTACTCTCTAAACTATGCAACCTTGGAATCCCTCCCAACATAATTTTCTGGATAGAAAATTTTCTAAAAAACCGTAAGCAGTTCACCAGCGCTAATGACCACGACTCACCTCTTTCCGACGTAACGTCCGGCGTCCCCCAAGGTGCCTGTCTCTCCCCGCTCCTTTTTCTAATATACATAAATGACTTACCCACCAATGTGCTAACCAAATTAAGACTTTTTGCCGATGACTGCGTTTTATACTCTCCAATCTGTACACCAGACGACAGCATTAAACTTCAACATGATTTAAATTTAATTGTAACTTGGTGTGATAAGTCACTAATGCCGTTAAACCTAACTAAGTGTAAAATTATGTCATTCACCCGCAAAAAGAGCCCAGAAAAATTTACCTATAGCATAAAGTCTGTTCCCATTAGCCCTACCCTATCATACAAATACCTCGGAGTGCATCTGTCATCGTCGCTATCCTGGTCAACCCATATTCAAATAATCTGTTCAGAAGCTTCACGCACTCTCGGATACCTGCGCCGCAACCTAAAATTAGCCTCACCAGACATTAAAAAATTAGCTTATGAAACGTACGTCCGACCGAAACTAGAATATGCTTGCTCAATTTGGCAACCCTCACAAACATATCTAACTAACGATTTAGAAAGGATTCAGAACCGCGCTGCCCGTTTTATTTACTCCCAATACTCTAACGATATCAGCGTTACTGCACTAAAAGAATCATTGAAACTGCCGTCCCTCGAATCTCGTCGTATCATTTCTCGATTGTGTCTGATGCATGCTTTCTATTATCACCCTCAATCACGGCACGTCCTCCTTCAACCATCACACAGAACTTCATCCCGCATAAACCACAGTCACCCTATCGCACCAATAAATGGACACACTTCTGCAATGATTACTTCCTTCTTTCCCAATGGGATAACACTGTGGAATAAACTACCTGATAATATAGTCACGTGTAATAACCGCCAAATTTTCCGCAGTAAGCTAAAATGTCACATGTCGCAATCTAACTGAATGTGCTGTTTTCCCTGCCAATGTTTAAATACTTTTTTTTAACTAATGTATAAACTGTCGTCACTTTTCTCTGGAAGCTTACCTTTGTACCATTACTTTTTTATTTGCATTTGGTAATATTGGCGTTTTACTTTGCATATTGTACCTTTTTTTTTTTTCATTGTTCTTTGAATGTTTACGTTTTGGAACCCTTCGAGTTTTGTTGAGATGTTCGACATACCTTGTACGCCGCCCCCCCTTATGTAATGCCTCCGGGCCTTTAAGGTGGAATAAATGAAATAAATGAAATAAATGAAATGAGGTCCACATTAGAAGTCACCAGGCCTGTCAAATCGTTTGAGAATTCAAATGTGGATTTCCCCAGATGGTGACCATGAGATTCCTAAAACTGAAAAAAAACAGATTTTTTACAGCTGTAGAGATGTCATATTGTACATCAAATAATTTTGCCAGTAACTTTTCCTACTGACAAATATGTGGCATATACATACATCAGTCATTGAACAAACTGCAAAGTGTCTAGAGACTACTATAAGCCCCTTCTAAATATTATAAGGCTTTTTCGCTGGCCATCATGTACTATGCGAAGGTGGCTTAAGCGGTGTTTCAGCACAGGTTAGAACAAGACCAAGAAATTTTCGAACAACAACCCCCCCCCCCCTCCCTTCATTTTTTTTTTTGTGAAGGAGTTAGGTTTAGGGCACAATTTTTGGCTTGCTTGCAAGGCGCATTTGACCAGATAAAGCAATCTAATCAAACCATTGCGAGACCAACCTGCCAGTTGGCTTCGCAATGGCACCGGATATCTATCGCATGTGATGTTGCTATGACAACTGACGTCACGGCATGAACTGGCTGTAAAGCTGGTAGTGTACAAGCTCGATATGCTGAGAGCTTGTACACTTCCAGCTTTATTTCCTAATGGTTCGTAAGATGCCATGGCAGCACTTCCCGACTAGAAAATTCATATTTCCAACGAAGTGTTGCTGGCTACGGCAACACATCTTTTGTGTTGTCGTTGCGTCGTCCCGTCGTTAAATATATCTGCTGCAGTCAGTAGACCGACAGGCACGCGGCGTTGTAACTTCATCTGGTTGATACAGTTTTGCGAGTGTCTAGAACTAATGAGCAGCTGCCTTACACTGCGGTTTATGGTTAGGGTCTGCCCGCATAAACTGATGATGCAAACTACAAGTGGCTAAAATGGTCTCCATTTCTCGCTCACATTAGGGCAAACGAGAAAATTTTGAGGGCCTTCAGGCATTTTGGCGCAGCGTGGCACAATTTCGGCAAATTTTATGGTTTTGGCACAGCTCGGCACACAAATGAGCAATTTTATAAAATTGACGCAATCAGCGCAGCTGTTGCACCCCTGCATTTGAGCATCACGTAGCAAATTTCAAAATGTCTTTTTCGTATTTTTATGACATTGGCTCAATAAAATTTTCCAATCATCGTATGCTAGGTCTAGCACCCACTGAACACAATGTACTTAATTTTTAGTGAGTAAAAGCTATGTGGGACCCTCCCCCCCCCCCCCCCCCAGTAGACGCATTCATTATTTCGTGCGTCACTGTGTTTGGCAAAGGCAATCTCAGTGGAATCTCCACCCAAATTTTCTTCTTGCGTGTTTTTTCCATTGCCGAGCATCATGTTACCGCAAAAAAAGTGTTTGTCGGATAGTGTAATTAGAAGCAAATATATGCAAAAAATTGTTTTGCTCTTTAGTGTCTCTTTAGAGAATGGAAGCGTACTTCACTTTACGGCAAAACTGCCGCAGGAATTAAACGTTCAGTTTTTAGACCTAAGGTTAACGCTTTACTCAAACTGGGGTGAGATGGCTGAAACTAAATTGGGAGCGGTTTCTGGAGCAGCGAAATTTCAATTTTGTAGCAGTTAGCAGCCTTTACTAAGTTGTCCTGGTAGCTTAAAAATACCCATGTTTAGCAACGTGGCGGCACCAGTGCATACTTTAATTCCCTTATGATACACATTAAACTGAAACAGATTTTGAAGGAAGTTTTTGAACAGATGATCGCTAGGTATGAACTGCACTACTTTTTTACATGCTACACACGTGACTTATCTAGCCCTCGTAACAC
Source organism: Rhipicephalus microplus (assembly GCF_043290135.1). Taxonomy (NCBI): domain Eukaryota; kingdom Metazoa; phylum Arthropoda; class Arachnida; order Ixodida; family Ixodidae; genus Rhipicephalus; species Rhipicephalus microplus. The sequence goes on from NC_134703.1 coordinate 241,481,887, forward strand.
GTAAAATAATATCTAGAAAAGGTTTAGTTGAAAGCTAGGTTCCGCGGAGACATAAAAAAGAACACATCACACTCAAAAAGAAATTAAATAATTGTGATTGCACAAGAATCTTAGCGACTTAAGAGTGGTCGTTCGCTCAAAAAAAAGTGTGACATGATAGCGTCAAGAGCTTCTAACAAACAAAAGCATGCTGCACTGCCGTTCGCGGTCACCTCATGCAAGACCAACTCCAAAAGTGCAGGGAGAGATCCAAGAAATCTTGAAGCATAGACTATCTTGTAAAGCACGTGCATATGGCACTAAGTGATAAGCGAGTGATACTGATAACGCCTCTCCACATGAGCAACCACGCGCTATTATTATATTTTTTCAATATCTATAGGTCATCACCATCAATGAAGAACTCTCAATAATACGTCGGCTTGCGATTGCTGCCCACGCAGCTCCGTGACTCGCGTAAAGTGCTAGCGCACCACAGGTGAAAAAATCCCTGTCCACGCAAACAAAACGCTGACCGTAGAGAGGCAGGTTTTATTACAAAAAAAAAGAAAAGAAAAAAATAAGGTCACACTGCCGCCAACCGAAACACTGATTGAGATACGCCAAAAGCTCGTGTAGCCCAGGGCCGGCAAGCATGCAGCGACACCTCTTAGGGCACTTGTGAGTTTTGATTAAAAAAGAAGCAGTGGCTAATTGCCATTAATGAAAACTGTGTGAAGTGATTGCTGATGTGTAAGGAGTCACGAATAAAGCACCAAGGTGCCCGTTATTATTGTTTACAATGGTTTGAACACTCGTTTTGTCACCGCAACTTCGCATGTAACCAAGTGTTTCTCTCTACCTGCAAACATTGATGTGCGGATTTCACTTGCGATGGCTTTTATAAATATAAAATCCAATGAGAACTCTCGCCTGTCTAAATAAATTAGTAGCTAATTGGTGTAAACCGGGAATAGGTTGCACACAATCTGCCACTCACGGAACCCATTTGGAGAACCCATGTGCATGTGCCAGAGCATCCGGAAGACGCGTTGAATGCAGGGAAAAAATAACTCCACGTTTACAGTTACTCACTCACAGCAAACACGTACTCATAGGTGACCACATGCAGCAGTGTCAACATGAAAGCCACAGTGCCTGGAGGAATGGGCTATGCACGACAGAGGAACCGCAGAGTCAACCCCGCTATGCTTGCCACCGAACTCGGTGGTTTTCGCAAGCCGACAGTGGCGCTAGAACACACAGCCTAGCTAGTAGAAGCAGCTAGCTCGATGCACGGCAGCACATTTTTGTGAGTCATGTATATTTGCTAAAGTTTAAAAATTATGGCGGCACCATGGGAGCCTTTGTCACAAGAAATGTGGAAAGTGAAAAAAAAAACACAATTGGGTGCATCTTATTAGCCCAACTCGCCATTTTTTTTCCCACTGAAGCTGAGGTTGACATCAAAATTTTAGCTTTCGAGACTGTTTCGGAGCATTTTGGTGCATTTTTTCTTGATTACTATGCTTTTAGAGCAGCTTGGCACAAAGAAACAGAAATGTATCAAAAATGCGCAATATGAGCAGCTGCCTCCCTCCTTACCAATGCATGTGTGTTGGCAGTACAGGCCCAGGTCGCAACAGCCTCGTTTGCCTTACACATTAGCTTATTCCAAAGTGATCGAAGATGGATTGGCTGCATCTTTGGTACAGGAGGCTGTGTGCAAGTCATGTGTGCACAAGGTAATGAGCAGTGTTTATGCTCAGACCCAGAGGTTTCCAACAGCAGGGTTTCCAGATTATGCAGTCACTAGATCCTGCGAAAAGGTGGTGAGATGCATCAAACATTTCAGCAAATGCGAAGTCTGTGAGAAAAATAATGAAAGCCGCTTTCGCCTGCTGCCCTACGTTCAAGTTCTTTATTGATACAAGCTCTTATTAGTACATAAAAATACACAATACTTGCTAGACTTGTTCACAAGATGGCCCACAATTAAGAATGTCGCATCCAGATATGATGTGGCAGTGGTATGTACGGCTCTTAAGAAGCGGGGCAGAACTTGCACACTTGTTAGGCTTGGGGCCAAAGGCAAAACCGAAAATAAAGGTGAATGGTGTCAGAAACACCGAAGCTCCTCCATTCCTTGTGTTACAGGAGTAGTGTACAAGATTTCTCAGTCCAAATATCAAGCTTGTTTGCTTATTGAACACAACGTCACTGAAAGCTACTGTTTAACAAGATCAGGGGTGTAACAGTCGAAATACAACTTGGAGCAATTTTAGAAACAAAAAAATATTACTTTTGAAGCACTAAAATGTAAATTTTGAGCAGGTTACAGGGAAAAAGGGGTGCAATTTTCATCACTAAATTCGAAATTTTGAGCAGTATAAATAAGAAAGCTTTCATTTAACTGAATGCACCAACTGAATGAACCAACCTGCCCAAGCTTCCACGCTTCATAGCTTACATTTAGAAACAAAATATGTATAAACCATTCGACATGACCTAAATTGTGCAGTGTAAACATGAGCACTGCTTTTTCAACGAAAGTGGTATTTTGAACCACCCCACTGAGCCAACAACGATAAAGTCCATATTAGCATTTGCTGTGCCTGTAAAATCATTTGACAGACTCTGTGAATTTAAATATGGATCTGCCAAGCTTGCGACCATGAAATTTGGGAGATTCCTGAAACCGAAGAGCAGAGGTGGTGAAAGAAAAAAAATTTTGTGCACAATATAATTTTGTTTTTTAGGGAAGCAGAATTGTCATACACTGCTTCAAATTATTTCCAGAAGCATATTTAGACATAAGTGATTACACTGATACTGATCATTAGACAGCGTAGAAACTCATGAGTAAGTGAACATTATGCGCAGTGTCCCGTGACTAGGGATAACAGCCTCTTCCAAATCTCAATACGCTTTTTCATAAAGCAACCTTGTAAAATGGCAAAGGTGGCCTATTCAGGATTCCCTGCACGGGTTAAAATTCCAAACCAAGAAATTTTGGAATCACTACACCTCCCCTTCCCCGAATTCCCACCTTGTTTTTTTCCCCACCGTGGGGTTAGGTATCGCTTCGACTCTTCCTCGAAGGCACGTTCGACCAGGTAAGGTAACAACGGCTGCGCCCGTTGACCTAGCGACAGTACTGCAAATGTCCATCGCCAGGACCATGGCCGGGACGACGCAACTTCAAGACAAAAAAAAAGGGGGCGGGGGGCTCAGAGCTTTCAATAAAATAGGGAGTGTCCAGTTTTTTTTTTCTTTTAAGCTTTATTCACGAACTGTGCGATATTTCATGGCAGCTCTTAGAAGATGAACCAGTTTTCGAAGCTTACCAAGTTTTCGCCTGTAGATCAAATCAGCATTGAGAGGAAGTGACAGTTGCTATGGGCCCATCCTACAGACGTAATATATAAGCAAAGAACCCTGTGAGCTGAGGCCACAGATGGCAGAGGCCATGCCAGAAATTTTTTCGAAGGGGCGTCACCTCGATTAGAATGGGTCCCAGCTATGCAAGTAGATGTGGTACACCATTATTTTCTGCTCTCCTATATACCATAGGAAAATATTGGGAGGGCAGAGGCATGGGCCTGGTGTGCCACCCCCTGGCTACGCTACTGGTGGACGGAAACCAGTGTGGTCGAGTGCACACATAGAGGAGAGCCGGGGAGGAGGGTGAGAGTGGCACAGGCTACTGTTAGGTTACCTTGGCGCGAAAAGTAGCTCTAACTGGAGCGAAACATGTATGATGTAACAAAGTTGCGTCCAACGTGCTGGCCGAACACACAGAAGCAACTGGCAATGAAATAGACTGGAATAAGGTGAAATTACCAAAATAAAGGAAAAAGAATTGAACTTCCGGGCTATATCTAGACTCTCTCACAATTCGGACAACAACCTGGCACATTCTTGAGTGTAATGACAATGACAGCAACTTCCCCCAGATACACACACCTACATTCTATTTTGGAATATATATAATTGGACTTTTTGCACATTCATTATTAGTTGTGACAGGGTTCCCGTGCGGAAACCTAAATGATCCACTTTTATGCGAGCATTCATGGTCGGTGCTCATGTTAACCCCATAGTTGATAACAACCACAACACAAAAAGAGAGAGGAGACAGTGGCACTGCAAACCGCCGTGAGAGTACCCTCACGTATGTAGTGCACTGTGGCATGTCTCCGGTAATTTTTGCTGTCTTTCCGGATTGTGTCGTCTGTCTGGGTAAGTCCGCACACATGAAGCCAGAGCAAAACAACGCTGTTCGAAAATGAAGACTCTGCAAAGTCACGGTAGAATCACACTTGCAACCGCCAGCTTTCCTTTGCCAGTGCGAGGCGAGATCACGTGATCCAACCCTTCACGACACAGCGATTTCAGCACTCGCGCCTCCGGTGGTGGGCCTCACGCCCAATATGTTAGGGAAACTGCATTACCGACCCTTGGTACACTGAACGGTGCAGCAAGCAATAGAGGAAGACAAGCAGTCGGTGCAGGGTGAATCAGTGGTCGAAAAGACAGTGACAAGAGACTTTTCAAAAACAGTCAACCATAGATTCTTGGCTCTCTAACGCATTTGTAAGTAGTGTAAATAAACATCTTGTATAATATAGAAACCAAATGTCAGTGAATTGCTGAATCAAACCCTTTTATAACATACTCTTTCATGTCATGCAAGTTTTGATTCATGTCAACCATTAGTGGTCAAAAAATTAGAGCTCACTCAAACTCACTTATACATATTTCGCACTGGGGCTCATTCTAACCCACCAAAGTTTTCTTAAACCAGACTCGCTCGACATCAAGCTCGCTAAAATATTACTCACCCCTACTCAGTCAAGCACATGGCTTATTTGAGTATGAGCGCGTCTCGACTAAGTCAACTCATAAGTGAGTTGCTGACCTAAGGTGTCAAATTGAGGAGACGATCACAGAGCGCCCAAACTTAATAGGCTAGAATAAATCAATCGATCAGATAGATACTACACAGACCGACTGAACGACAGATGGTTAAGGTGCTCAACCCATAAGGAAAGCGTCACTTTGAGATTTCAGCTGTTCTGGTTTTTATGAATAGAAAGCACTTACGAGACATTTTGAAACTTGCCACTCTGTACTAGCACTGGTGTCCAAGCGATAGCCAACACACTGCCCTAAACAAGCCCTGGAATGCAAACCACAGGTCAACAGCATGAGAAAAAATGAATTCCTTGTTATTATGGCAGGATGACAACACTTGCTAGGCTAAAAAAAAAGAAATAATTGGAAAAATGATGTGTTTTTGAAACACCCGACAGCGTTGTACACACCTTGGGTAGAATCTGCTGCAATCTAGCAGACACCGAGGGCATCTCTCCAATGTTGAAGGCTCGGCACGCTCCACCTTTGCAGGCACGGAATGTCCATATTGACGTGTGGTGGCAGATAGGGGCGGCAATGCCAACAAAGTTTCGTGTGCCATGTTGCTCAGACTGAGGAAACTGGTATGCTAAAAAAATATTTGCAGGAGATTAACCTCTATGTTATTTGGCTTCCTCGTGGCTGACGTGAAGGGCCAGATCTACTGCTCATTTTGCTGCTTACAATTAAATGCCTGTTTATGTTCTCCGTTCTTTCCAGATGTGGGACAGCATAGGCGCTAATCACAGCATACTCTCTCATGCCATGCCAGAATGAAACGGTTTTGGCACCGTGTGAATGGAGGCACAGACAAACCGGCCTTTGCACGAGCTTCAAAGTTGCACCTCGTCTACTCATGCTTGCCTGTGCTGCTGTTTACAGCATTACTTTGTCGATTACATTGTGATAACATTTACATATTAGCCACGTGGGTTCTGCACGTCATCGATTCTTATCTAATGGAATGGTTGTGCTCGAACAATATAGCAGTTTTGCACTTGTAACAGTACAAGACGCAGTATTTGGCTAGTTCACGCCGTTTTGTGTGCTTTCACAATCTTTCACATATCGCAGTTTTGCACTCGCAACAAAACAACACTATCTCATTAGATGACGTCGCTTTCAATAGTTTCACGACGCTACCTAGCTTGAAATAACATAACTCAACCCAACCTAATCTTCGCACTTCTAGCGTTAGAAAACGTTTTACTCGCTACTTTACAATGCTTTCTGCAACATTACGACGGTTTCATGCGCTTTCACTTTAGATATCGCAGTTTCCGACTTGTAATGGTGAAAAACACTGCATCTCAATAGCTGACATTCTTTAATGCGGTTTTATGATGCTTCATAACTTAACTTGACCTAACCTTCGCACTTGTATCTAAAAACGCTCTGTTACACTGTTTCGTTCACAATTACGATATTTGCATGACCTCACACTTTTTCACCAACTCAGTACAGTACAGAACGCTGTATCTCGCTAAATGACATCGTTCTTTAAGGTTTCACGATACTTCCATGTGCTTTCACGAGAATATCACAAAATAGCAGTTTCGCACTTGTAACGGTACAAGACTCAGTATCTGGGAAGGTCATGCTGTTCTGTGTGCTTTCACAATATTTCACCTTTCGCAGTTTCGTACTCGCAACAAAACAACACTATCTCGATGATGACGTCGTTTTTGGTGGTTTCGCGACGCTACCTAGCTTAAACTAACATACCTCAACCTAACCTAACCTTCGCACTTCTAGCATTAGAAAACGTTTTACTCGCTACATTACAGTGCTTTATGCAACACTACGATGCCTTCATGCGCTTTCACATTAGATATCGCAGTTTCCTACTTGTAATGGTGAAAAACACTGCACCTCAATAGCTGACATTGTTTATTGCGGTTTTATGATGCTTCATAACCTAACTTAACCTAACCTTCGCACTTGTATCTAAAAACGCTCGGTAACACTGTTTCTTTCGCAATTACGATATTTGCATGACGTCAGAAATTTTCACCAACTTGGTACAGTACAGAACGAGTTATCTCGCTAAATGACATCGTCCTTTAAGGTTTCACGATGCTTCCATGTGCTTTCACGAGAATATCACAAAATAGCAGTTTTGCACTTGTAACGGTACAAGACGCAGTTTCTGGCTAGTTCATGCCGTTTTCGTGCTTTCACAATATTTCACCTATCGCAGTTTTGTATTCGCAACAAAACAACACTATCTGATTAGATGACGTCGTTTGTGGTGGTTTCACGACGCTAGCTAGCTTAAACTAACATAATTCAACCTAGCTGTGATAAGTGAAGAAAATGATGACAACGACGGAAGTGCGGGGCAAGGCGCGTGAGAATTTTGAGCCAACTGTGTGCGTGAGGTCAGCCAATCAGCTGATGACCTGTGGTGGCCCATGGAGGTGGCGTACCACGATCGGGCCACGTGTGACCATTACATGGCGGTAAGCTTTATGGCTGGGGATGAGCCGAAGCAGCGGCAGACGGGAGACAGCGGGCCGAAGCGTCGGACGCAGGCGATCCATGTTTTTGCCAGGAAACGCGGCTGTCCACGCTACTGCATCTCGGGGCGCGGCCTGGCCTGCTGTTCCCTTCCTTGCCGAGGGCATCGCGGATCTCAGCGAGGCGTCTCCGTGGTCAGACATTCGGCACAGCAACGTACGTGGCCTGGCTAATGGTCACGGTTGCGCCGAGCATCGCGTCTCAACGCAAGCTGTTCGCTGGACCGGCTGGCCCATTACAGGCATGGAGCATCGCGTCTCCGATGCAAGTTGACTGCTCCGTAGTCGTACCCACGCCCCCACTCCGCCAAGCGTCACCGTCACCATAGCGTCGCACATCGAGGTGCAACCCGCTTCCGATCAACTGTCAGCGCCTGCTGCCCTGCACCTCGGCTTTCGTTGGACCCCCTATCTCATCGTGAGGTTTTGAAACTTTCCGCCTTGAACTCATGTTCTGTAGTTTTCTCATTCGATCAGACAGTTTTGTTACTTATTCGGCTTCACGGTTTTTCTGGTTCTGTGTTCTATGTTTTTCTTTCGTGCTCTGTCATAAACGTCATGTGTGTTGTTACCGCGTTTTGTCAAAGTCCGTTTCTCCTCGCACGATACGCAAAACAAGCGTTGACGAGCCTTAGCCCCGATAAGGAATAATATTTTCATTACAATAAATGGCGAGCCTGCCAGGATTAAGCTCTTGTTTTAAATATCTTTAGGAGCCTCACCTTGTTCGTGTGCCGTGGCTGAGATACGGACCCGGAAAAAGTTGCACTATTCACTGTAGAACATAGTAGGAATTCGGCCGAGGAAAAAATAATTGTTTTTAAAGCGGTTAGGTGCAAACAACCGTAAGGGCCCGGAGCATTGAGGTTATTGTGTGATCGTGAGGGTAGCGTGGTTGTTGTGCGGGAGGGCTTGATGCACTTGTGTAATAGCAGAATGGGCACGATAGTAGATTACGTTTCGGACAAACTCGAAACAGCCATGCGCCCTGGCTTTAGCACAGTTGGTGAAACAGGAGCCCTAGGTCGTGTGAAAGATCACGCTAAGCTTGCAGTGAACGTGGCTTGACGGGTGACGGCTACGGAAGTTTTAAGGACATTGTAAGTGAACAGCGCTTGACGTTGTGAGTTGGCGTTTGGCGTAGGCGCCTTGCAGTTTCGGAAGACGTTAGGCTTGAGGGCTCGAAAGCGCTGCTTAGTTTTATGCTACGCTTCCAGAAGAATATCGAGTAAGCTGGACTTGATAAACTCAGCCTCTGTGAAGATTGAGTGAAGGCAGCCTATACTAGAAGACTGAGTTGCTGTTGTTTAAGAACTCATGAGTGTATGCCAGGAAGTTCTGGACTGTTTAGTACATAAGAGAATAAAATCTTGTGCAGTGATTGGTTTTTGTTGCCCGTATGCATGTTTAATTTAAAAAGTTATCATTCTTCTGGACTGTATGATTGTAAAGACAGATCGGCGTTTCCATTAGTGTCATCTCCGAATATTGTTGGAAGTTGCATGTTTTTCTGTCCCTCATCACTTTGTTGTGTGAGAAAAGTTGTTTTGTGGAAACAACTTTCTTGTGTGGGGGGTTAATGATGAGTGAAGAAAACGATGACAACAACGGAAGTGCGGGGCCAGGCACGTGGTATTTTGAGCCAACTGTGCGCGTGAGGTCAGCCAATCAGCTGATGACTAGCGGTGGCCCGTAGAAGTGGCGTGCCACGATTGGGCCACGTGTGATCATTACGTGGCAGTAGGCTTTGTGGCTGGGGACGAGCCGGAGCAGCGGCAGATGGAAGACAGCGGGCCGAAGCGTCGGACGCAGGCGATCCAGGTTCCGGCCAGAAAACGCGGCCGTCCACGCTGCTGCCGTCCAACCACCAGCTGGGGCGGCATTGCCGGCACTAGTACTGCATCTCGGGGCGCGGCCTGGCCTGCTGTTCCCTTCCTTGCCGAGGGCATCGCGGATCTCGGCGAGGCGTCTCCACGGTCAGCCGTTCGGCACAGCGACGTAGGTGGCCTGGCTAATGCTCATGGTTGCGCCGAGCATCGCGTCTCGACGCAAGCTGTTTGCTGGACGGGCTGGCCATTTACACGCATGGAGCATCGCGTCTCCGATGCGGGTTTACTGCTTCGTAGCCGCACCCATCCCATCAAGCACCGGTGTCACCAGAGCGTCGCACATCGGCAAGGGACGAGTGAGACGTTCTGCCGAACGAGGCGTGGGCGTGTGTACTGGGCGTGTGTACGGAGGGTTGAGGCCACGAAGGCAGACGAAGCGGTGCGCCGCTCGAGAGGACGAGTTCCTGGCAGCGTTCCTGAGCCGGACGTGGGACCCGTACGTGTCGGCCAGGTCGAGCTCCGGTGTGTCTGTTTGGGCTCGAGTCCGTTGGCCTGTACAAGGTCCAAGGACGGGGCCTGCTGAACGCCTCCTGCCTGGGTGCAGTGGCCGGGAGCAGGTTCGTGGGCGAGGCCTACAGGGGGAGGTCTTCGTGAGCCATGGCCTGATCCTGGACCTCAGGAGTTGCGACCCTGACTGCTGGGTTTGCCGCGACGTCCGACTAAACGGCGCTGCACACGGTAGCGCATCCGTGTGCCGTCAGCCGTTCCAGCCGTGCCATCTTTGCCCTCGCGCACGTCGACGACCGCATCATGTCGGGATGACGGGGACCCAAACTGTGAGAGAGCGGTTTCTTCTTACGAACCGTGAACTATACGCGCTGGACACTGAGTTAGCGTAGCCGCGAACTCTGCCCATATTAATGGCGGTCTGACTCTCGTGCATGTTGCGTGATGCTTGGTGTATAGGGTTGGACATATAGTTTTACTTTCTCCTGTCACTTCCTTGTCTAGTGTACAATATAAAGCTTCTTTTGTTCGCTTAAATTGTTCATGTTAATATTTTCTCGTCCGACATAAACAAACATAGTGACGAACGTCCTTAACCATTACACTAGCCTTCGCACTTCTGGCGTTAGAAAACGTTTTACTCGCTACATTACTATAGTTTCTGCAACATTACGACGCTTTCATGCGCTGTCACATTAGATATCACAGTTTCCGACTTGTAATGGTGAAAACACTGCACCTCGATAGCTGATATTGTTTATTGCGGTTTTATGACGCTTCAAACCTTAACCAAACCGAACCTTCGCACTTGTACCTAAAAACGCTCTGTTACACTGTTTCGTTCACAATTACGATATTTACATGACCTCACAGTTTTTCATCAACTTAGTACAGTACAAAACGCTGTATCTCGCTAAATGACATCGTTTTTTAAGGTTTCACGATGCTTGCATGCGCTTTCACGAGAATATCACAATATAGCAGTTTCGCACTTGTAACGATACAAGACGTAGTATCAGGCTAGTTCACGCCGTTTTGTGTGCTTTCACAATATTTCACATATCGCAGTTTTGCGCTCGTAACAAAACAACACTTTCTTTTCAGATCACGTCGTTTTTGTTGGTTTCACGACGCTATCTAGCTTAAACTAACACAACTAAACCTAACCTAACCTTCGCACATCTAGCGTTAGAAAACGTTTTACTCGCTACTTCACAATGCTTTATGGAACATTACGACGCCTTCATGCGCTTTCACTTTAGATATCGCAGTTTCCGACTTGTAATGATGAAAAACACTGCATCTTAATAGCTGACATTGTTTCATGCAGTTTTATGACGCTTCATAACTTAACCTAACCTAACCTTCGCACTTGTATCTAAAAATGCTCTGTTACACTGTTTCGTTCACAATTACGATATTTGCATGACCTCACAGTTTTTAACCAACTTAGTACAGTACAGAAATAAGACATTGCTATCATGAAGCTCTAGCACGAGGGCATGATATTATATATCAATGGCTGCCTGGACATATCGGTATTACCGGAAATCAATTAGCCGATGATGCAGCCCGGTCAGCCCATGAAGGAACCCGTGTAGTCCCGATTCCTCTATCAAGGAATGATGCAGCAAGACAACTCTACCTGCTGGCTCGAGATCTCACACGCACGTTCTGGTCGTCTACCAACATCCAAAGGTGTCAATTTTATGAACTAGATCCTTCGCTGAAGCTAAAGCTACCATCACAACTTTCCCGCTCAGACGCGACACTGTTATGCCGCCTTTGGTTGGGTGTTGCATTTACAAAGGTGTATTCCTTTCGCATTAGTATGGCAGACACTCCTACATGCGACTACTGCAGAGCTGAAGAGACCACCGAACACGTCCTGTGCAGCTGCGCTTGCTACGACACACAGCGATGCCAGATTCGGATGGTTTTATTTATTTATTTATTCATTTACAATACTGCTAACCCTTGCGGGCTGTAGCAGGGGTGGGAGGTGAACAGGTGAACAATACACAAACAATGTTAGGCAAAAAACAAGTCCAGCCGTCGTTGAAAATCCTGTGAGGATCTACATCCTGTAAGTACCTCGGGAGGAAGCGCATTCCAGTGAACAATAGATCGCACCAGAAACGAAAACTTAAATACATCCACCCGCGGTACATTAGCTTGGACAGAAAATGAGTGATTGGTACGAGCCGACACTCGTCCTGGGGGGACAGGTATACACTGGGATCCAGCTTGTAGTTCTTATGGTACAGGTCATAAATAAATTTTAAGCGAGCTATTTTTCTACGTGTAGCTAACGATTGAAGGTCAGCCCTAGCAAGCAAAAGTGATACAGACTGTGTTCTCATGTAATTTGAATAAATAAACCTCGCGGCCAATCTTTGTACTCGTTCAAGTTTGTTAATTTCAGTTTTAGTATGTGGATCTCAGATGATAGCTGCGTACTCCAGCGTTGGTCTAAAAATAGTCTTATACGCCAACAATTTAACAGAGGGCATTGCATTACGGACTTTCCTTCTCAGAAAACCCAGCTTTCGCTTCGCCAGTCCTGTAATGTTGTCAATATGATTTTCCCACTTTAAACTGCTGGATATAGTAACACCTAAGTATTTAAACTCATTAGAACTCTTAATTTCTCTATTGTTTATTGTGTATTTATAGTTAAGGGGGGATTTTTTATTTGAAATTGTCATGCAAACAGTTTTATCAAAATTAATTTTCATGTCCCATTTTTCACACCAGTTGTCAATACATCGAAGAGCATCATTGAGGAGCATTTGATCAGAAACACTTTTCACATGACAAAACAAGAGACAATCATCTGCATATAACCTTACATCAACAAAAGGAGGCACAACCGTTGCAATATAATTCACATAAATTAAAAAGAGTAGAGGTCCCAACAAGGAGCCTTGTGGCACACCAGAGGATACGCGTAAAAGAGAAGAAAGTGCGCCACTTATTTCAACAAACTGCAACCTATTGCGCAAGTACGCTTCAACTTATCTTACAATTGCGGGATCAATGCCAAGTATTAACATTTTTTGAATAAGTTTCTGGTGACATACTCTATCAAAGGCCTTAGAGAAATCAATCGCTATGACATCGACTTGTTCTTTTGAGTTTATGGCTGTAGCGAAAGCATGAACAGATTCAAAAAGCTGAGTGACGGTTGAAAGGCCTTTTCTAAAACCGTGTTGCTTATTATAAAACAGATTATTGTTTTCTATATATAAATATATATTTTGAAATTATATGTTCTATTACTTTGCACGCCGTGCGTGTGATAGAAATTGGATGGTAATTACAAACATTAAGGCGGTCACCAGCTTTGAAAATGGGCGCAACTCTTGCTAATAACCAATCAATCGGAACAGCGGCAGTACACAAAGATAAATTAAAAATTTTAGCTAAGAAACTAGAAACCCAATCAGAGTAGCGCCTCAAAAATTTGTTGGGAATCATATCCGGACCAGGTGATTTTTTTATGATCCAATTCAAGCAGTTATGCCATTACGCCCTCTTTAGATACGGTAAGAAGATTCGAACTAGTATCATTGAACGTACAGCCTTTTTTTGAATGATCAATACTTGGAGAAAAAACAATACTGAAGTAATGATTGAGTGCTTCGGCAATCTGAATCGGTTCGCTATAGAAGATCCCATCTATAGAAAGCCCTGTTATTTCAGACTGCGAACTAGACAGGTACCGCCAAAATTTCTGGGGAGAGTTGGAAATGTATTCAGACAATATATTAGTTAGAAAATTACTTTTAGATTGCTTGACTTCTCTTCGTACCTGAGCACTAATTTGAGCAATAACAGACGAGTTTCTTGGTATTTTCTGACGGGCGCGACATAGTTGCCGTTTTAGGTGAATGATACTTCTGGTAATCCATGGGTTAGCTTTTGCAGTTCTCTTTTCTCTTTGGGGAACAAAATGTGACAAACAGTTATTTACTACCTTCTTAAAGTATTTCCAGAGGTCATTTACATCATCTGCAGGCGGGATAGCGTCAAAAGCCATTTCCAAGTAATCAAGAATTGAGGTATCATCTGCGGCCTGAAAAGTGTACACCTTTACTCTGGTTATTTTTTCTAATTTTTTATTTGGTTTAAGAGTTGCTGCAACCGCCTTATGGTCTGAGATTCCATCCTCGATACTTATTTCATAATCAAACACTTCCTGTGACAAAAATAGTAAGTCCAACAATGTCTCGGTTTGTCCTTGAACTCGAGTGGGCTTGTCAACTGCCTGAACCAAATCGTACTTGATCATGATGTCAAGCAGAGTTTCTGCAAGAGGCCTGTTAAGCGGCCCAGCAACTCGTGCATTCCAGTCAACACCTGGTAAATTAAAATCGCCTGTGATTATTACTCTGCTTCGTTTGTTTGTCATTGTTAGCAAGTAGTCATCCAATTTCTCAAAAATATCAACTGAAGTTCCGGGGGGCCTATAGAGAACCCCTATAAGTAACGTGATATCTCCCATAAATAATTTGCACCACACGTTCTCACAGTCTTTAATGGGAGACAATAATTCGTACCGAAGAGTTTTCTTAATCAGTAAAGCAACGCCTCCACCTTGGGTTAGTCTGTCATTACGCAGTACATGAAATGAAATGGGAAAAACATTTGTATCTGCAACATCCTCTGTTAGCCAAGTTTCTGTTACAGCCACGAAGTCAGGGTCATAAATTAGTGTCAACGATTCTAGTTCTTCTGTTTTGTTCAAAACGCTTCGTGCGTTCACGTTTATCAGCTTTATGTCGCACTGCTTCTTTTGTCAGACCGGGCGGCGTGCTTCGCTTTGAGCGTTCTTAACTTTCACGCGTGTATTGGAACGGCAATCCCACGTATAAGCAGGGTCGTCGATGTAAAGCTTATCTCGAACAAGCTTCACCTTCGCACCATTGCGCCTGTCATCAAGAGCAGAGCGCCAAAGGGACTTCCTTTTTTCTAATGTTTCTTTTGAGTAGTCGTCAGAGACTCCGATATTAGTACCTCTCAATTTTTTGCAGCTCCTAAATATGGCCATCTTTTCATTGTAGTCATAAAATCTTACAATTACTGGTCTGTCCTGTTTGCTTTTCTTCTGACCAGTGCGGTGAATTCTTTCTACTGAGGACACTGTAACACCAAGGCGCATTGAGAATATGTTTTTTAATACTTTCTCTTCAATGTCCTGTCGTGTTTCTTTATCAGTCTCAGTGACACCAAAAACAAGAAGATTATTTCTTCTAGCCCTGTCTTCCAATTCGTTTAACCTTTCTTGCTGTTGTTCAATCGTGCGCTGGAGGCTTTCAACAGCAATGTCAAGGTTATTTATCTTAGCAGCATATTCAGACAAAGGTTCCAATTTTTCTTCTATCTGAGTAAGCCTAGCTTGTATTTGAGTTTGTGTCTTTAAGATTGTCTCTAGCATTTCCTCAACTGTTGATCCGGGATTGAGTTCAATGTCCCCGGAAAGCATTAGCACCAATTCTGACCACAACTTGAACAAAATGTCAAAACAATTCGCTGGGAGCGGCAGCACAATCAAAAAAAGATTGCAGGAACGATAGTAAGATGCAGGAGCACAATAACCAACCTGCAAGGTAAGCCACGCATGTTTCAGCGACATTGCTGCTGTAGTGCCGCCGCTCCCACTGAGGTGCCACTGAAGCGGACGAGGTTTTATTTCTTCTTCGCGTGGTGACGTAACCGAAGTCTTCCAGTTCCATAGGTTGGCCCCGATGACATCACGGGATGCTGTCGGGGATAATCTGGGCAGGGCCGGGACTTTGTCGGTCGATGTTGGAGCACTGTGCACGAGCGGCACCATCTGCAAGATAAGCCACGCATGTTTCGGCGACATTGCTGCTGTAGTGCCGCCGCTCCCACACGGGAGTTTCACAAATCAACTTGAACCCGGACCATTTTGTGTGCAGAAGATACTAGGACCTTGGGCATCTGCCTCAGTCGCGCAGAAAGCAACTAAAGCACTGCTAATTTACCTAAAGTCAACAAACCTGAGCGACCGCCTGTAGACTGTGTGTGCTCCCCGAGTGTGCTCGTGATTGTGTGTACCTTCTCATCTCTCTGCAACCTCTTTTCTCCCCTTTATTCCTTCCCCAGTGCAGGGTAGCAAACCGGATGTGCGTCTGGTTAACCTCCCTGCCTTTCCTTGCATCTTTATCTCTCTCTCTCTCTCTCTCTCTCTCTCTAGTACAGTAGAGGACGCTGCATCTCGCTAAATGACATCGTTCTTTAAGGTTTCACGATGTTTGCATGTGCTTTCACGAGAATATCACAAAATAGCAGTTTCGCACTCGTAACAATACAAGACGCAGTATCCGGCTAGTTCATGTCGTTTTGTGTGCTTTCACAATATTTCACCTATCGCAGTTTCGTACTCGCAACAAAACAACACTATCTCGTTGATGACGTCGTTTTTGGTGGTTTCACGATGCTAGCTAGCTTTAGGAAGTGTTTCGGTTCCCCCGGTGGCACGAACCTTTTCGAGGCAAAACGGTTCGGTTCACCCAATAGCCACTTAAAACCGGCTTGACTTGGCTTAAAGTGGCGTTAGAATCGGTGTGTTAAAAAACACTTTTCAGGCGATTTGGGCGTTCTTTATTCCGTGGTTCAGGTAGAGTTCCTCACTAGCTTGTGACACACAGTCTGTAGCGGGTTCATCGTATTCTAGTCGTGATGTTTTTTTCTCCGATGTTGGTGTTGGATTGGACTGTAATCTGTTTGAAATGGCGAGAAGCGCCTCTGTCCGTGGGGTCGTGGTCGCTTTCTGTTGTTAGAAAGTGATTCATACGCAAGTCGCTGCCGCTTTTCTTAATTGCTGTGATGTCGCCGTGCTTATCGAGTAGCAGTGCCATTTTTTGGGCGTGTTGGTAAAGGGTTGGCTTATCGAGTAGTTAACGTCATTCGCCCGAAGCACAGAATTAACACCTACCAGCCCGAAGTGTTTGCCACCAAATCTACAAGCAATGACAACGAGCATAAAATAAAGGCCTTTGGAACGCGATTTGTGAATATTGGTCTGATGCATGTACTACGCGGATGTATGGTAGGTGCATGCGTGTTGCTTGAGGACTGATCAAACAGCTGGTGTCACTTGGGAGGAAGTATATACTGTGCCAACGCTTTCATTGAAGCTTGTTCTTGCGTAAGTGCGCGAGATAGATACGGAATGCACAAGTTGGAATTAGAGAACGTTCTTGTCCTAGTGGCTTTATTAAGCAGTCGCAGATGATGGCAATTTGTTTGCTTAGCAGTGTGTGTTTAGATTGGGGTAACCAGCAGTGAAGGGGGTTGTGTGTGGGTGAGGAAATTAGTTTTCTTTGTTGCGGTGCCTTCCAAACAAATCCGTTATTTCTTCTCTTCATTGCGTCGGTCTCTTGATGTGGCACTAAATTTTGCTATGTGCTCTTCGTGACACTTCCTCTCGCTCTAGAATGCTCTAGTAAAAGTTGAGGCTAAAGTTCAGCTGAAGTGTTTAAAGTTCCTTGCAGCTAACCACAGCAACATTTCTTTGTCTATGTGATATGACGGACGCTCGTTACTTGGCATGCCTTTTATAGCGCAAAACGTTTCTTTTTTTTTTTCATTTACTGAACACCGGAAAAAAATCGGGGACATTTGTCCCGACTGGGAGAGCGCGGGCAAAGTCTTGGACAGTCCAGCGGAATTCGGGACGGCTGGTAACACTAGTTTAGGCAAGTGTATAACAATGAAAAAATGTAATAAAATAGAAATTTCATTGCTGGGAGCATTGTCGAGCTTCAATTGCTAACCCGTAAAGGTCTTTTCAAAAGTTAACATTGCCGCAATACATCAGTGTCATGGGGTGAAGTGCTTGCAGTGTATTGCAGTAAAGCATACATTATGCGCGCGCGTGTGTGTGTGAAATGGAAGCGTAGCACTGCTATTAGGCCTAATGCGATGCGCCGTGCTTTGTCTCATTACTGGTCATGCGACAGACGGCCTCAGCACCAACTTCAACCTTCGTAAAGAGTCCATATGTTCCCCCCCATAATTATTTTTTTTAATTGTGGCAAGTGATTCACACTGCAGTAAACTTCTAGTATATCGCATGAATAATTTAAAATTGTTGCTTGACCCCTAATAAAGAAGTGAAAGATACCTGTGAGAGACTCCTTGGTACTCCAGGTTTTGTGCCATCAGATATGTGCTCTAAAATGAAAATGATCATTATTAGTGAAATATATACTCAGGCTAGGTATTGGAGACGATTGTGCATGTTTTGCAAATTTCCTTTTAAAAGCTCATGCTTCACCTTATCGGGCTTTCTTTAGTTATTAAGAAAAATAGCTCCCCAAGAATGGTCTAAAATTAAACACACAGTTTGTCATGGGGCAAGTTGAGCTTAGCAAGAAAATGATTTATGAAAACCATTCTGTTTCATAACTAAGAGCAAGCTGGTTTCAGGAAACATGTTGACCTGAGATGATGGCACGTGTTCACGCATCTTACAAAGGCTGCTTGTTGTTATAATGTGGCTGTAATTGGACAAATGTCTGTCATCAGGTGTGGAGATACATCGCATCTCTGATGATCAAATTTTTAAAGAATAGGTTTTCAGGGGATGCTAAAAACTTTTTTTGAAGGGGTGAGCATTAGAGAGCATTACTTTATTAAAGTCTCCAATTTCATTAGGTTAGCACTGAGGCTTGCAGGTATGTTAAATGAGCATGGTCACTTGAGTAATACTCAGAGGTCAATAATTATAGGGTGAACAGCAAGGTATGTATGAAACAGGATTATGCAAATTGCAGAAATAGACATAATGAAGTTGTCGAGAAGACTTTGTTAACAGTACATTTACAGGCTTCACGCAGAATTTGCTTTCCAGCAGGGTGCATTTACTTTCGCTGATGCTTTCGATGGCATCATTGCAGTTCATAAGCACTGGTTTTACGGACTGCACGTGACGATCTTGTTTTTTCAAGGTTCATGTACTGAGTAAAAAGTATAGGATCAAGAAACTTACATGCTGTCTTAAGGCATAATCAGGCTCACCATAGAGGTAAGTGGTGAGATTTTAGTTAGTTGTATGTGGGAGGTCTGTGTACATAACATCATAGTAATCTTGCAATGCTGTAGCTTTATTTGTGTAACGAGTGAAGCTTCTTTTCCTGTTAAAAATTTCTGCCAAGCAAACAAGTTCCTACAGTAGGATTTGCCCTTGGGTAAAGCAGGTGGTAAGAGTGAGCCTATTCAGAAGCCCTTCAAGAGTACCCACTGAAGGAATTAGTACCTATAGGGCAAAAATTCCAGTGCACCAAGAAGGGCAAGGGAGGACGGTGCAGGTTAACATTTCAGGAGGGCAACTTCTGGACATCATCCTTCTCTAGCCACAAGCTTGTATGGCCAATGTTTAGCAGACTCCTACTAACATAAACTAGGTATAAATGTTGCTTCTCTATTGCAAGATGACACACCATATACCTTTTGAGAGTCTCCTCACCACAAGCTCTTACATTAGCCTAAAAATTTTTTTTTCTACGGTGCCCTTTTTTTTGTCCTAAACAGTTGTCTGAAGCAACAATATGCACATTGTGACAGTCTAGCTGGTGACCACAGAGATGGCTCCCGCCATCACGATGTATACTCCACTCAAAATGTAAGACACTGCAAAATCATAGTCCGGTGTGCGTGTATACGACCTTGAACATGCAAGCAGTGACCACTTCTCTTGTGTTCTCTGCACTGGCGAATGCTTGTTGCTCACCTGTTCAAGATTGTGACAGTGAAATTAGTTCTGGCAATGCTGTCTCAGAGGTAAGACTGTGTACGCCCTTAGGAACACCGTGGTGGAGCGAGCAGAGATTCATATCAAATGTAGTAATAAACTGGCAACACCATGGTGATACAAGCACACTTGCATTAATTTATTACATTTTTATTGAGGCAGACATCACACAGCTAAGCCTAGTTGTGATCTCTTTTCATTATTGTCTACATAGTTTTCCCGTTGGTCACAGCACAGGAAGAAAAATTTCTCTGTGGGAGCACCATATTTTAAGCTTGCATGACTCCAATGAAGCACTGTGCGAACAGATATATTGAAAATGTCAATACTTCGGGTCCTATAAATGGTGAACTGGTTGTCACATTCAGCCGGTGATCCTGCAGGAGCTTTAGCATATACTCTAAGGTCATTTTGCATCAACAATGCCACATACAATAGTTTAACAATGGTTGTTAATGGGCAAGATGATGCATAGCTTCAGGGAGCTAATTAAGCTAAGGGGGAAAATTATAGACGCCTAAGCACCACTGGAAAAATGAAAAAGCACAGAAAAAGAGCATCGGTCGCAGCTTAACTACAGAAAATATTTACACTACACCACACATTCGCATCGTCTAGAATTTTCCCTAATAATGTTATACCAACCTGCCTAGCAGCAAGTACTTCTAAGGTAATAAAGTGCAGAAACCAAAGCAGTGGTGGTTGCGGATGCGAGCACTTGACTAATTGCTGTTCCTACGTTCTACAGGTGCCCTTCCTCGACGGACTAGGATACATTCCGATAGTGACTGCAGCACCGCATTCTTGACATAGACCTGCGCCTGCGCGGATCTCCAGTCTACGTATCGGGAAGCGGTGCCCTTCCTTGACGGACTAGGATACATTCCGATAGTGACTGCAGCACCGCATTCTTGTCGTAGACCTGCGCCTGCGCGGATCTCCGGTCTACGCATCAAAAGCAGTGACCGGTGGCCCGCCCGCACCAAAGCAGTGGTGGTTGCGGATGCGAGCACTTGACTAATTGCTGTTCCTACGTTCTACAGGTGCCCTTCCTCGACGGACTAGGATACATTCCGATAGTGACTGCAGCACCGCATTCTTGACATAGACCTGCGCCTGCGCGGATCTCCAGTCTACGTATCGGGAAGCGGTGCCCTTCCTTGACGGACTAGGATACATTCCGATAGTGACTGCAGCACCGCATTCTTGTCGTAGACCTGCGCCTGCGCGGATCTCCGGTCTACGCATCAAAAGCAGTGACCGGTGGCCCGCCCGCACCAAAGCAGTGGTGGTTGCGGATGCGAGCACTTGACTAATTGCTGTTCCTACGTTCTACAGGTCAGTTGGTTTTCCTCAAGCTTTGGTATTACGTTTTGTCTTATACCGCAACCACCACCGCTGCTGCTGCTGCTTTTTGTGTTATTGGGACATTCGTGTATTCACGTTATAAGTTTCTTAGCACTACTGCCAGGCCTGCATTGTTCTGTTCATAGCAATGACGAAGGATTTTGTGAAAGCTCTCGATGATTTCAAGCGTGAAATGAGACTTGAAATGCGCTCTGTTAAAGAAAGTGTGAAGTTTTGTAGCGACACTTGCGATGAAACCAAGGCGATTAACTCCGAACTGAAAGCTTTGAGGCAGGAACTGAGCGTCCTGCTCAAAAGTAACGAAGATCTCAAGAAAGAAAACAAGCAGCTAGCGCAACGAGTTGATGAGCTCGAACAATATAGCCGTTTGAATAATCTAGAGCTTAAGGGCGTGAAGGCAGCAGACAATGCTAATGATGTCATACGAAAACTTGGCGAAGTTATTGACGAACCAGTTTGTGCTGCTGACATTGACACATGTCACAAGATAGCAACACGAGTAACGGGCGAGAGCAACATTATCGTTCGCTTCGTGCGCCGAGACAAGCGACAGGCCGTTCTTGCGAAAGCTAGGAAACGACAGATCACAAATCAAATGCTAGGGCTTCCTGGATCCGATAGGGTGTACGTTAACGAACATTTAACCCGTGCTAATAAGCAACTACTGGGAGCCACAATTGCCCGCAAGAAAGAAATGTCTTGGAAATTCGTTTGGACAAGCGGGGGCAAGATTTTCGCCAGACGGAATGAATCTTCCAATGCCGTCAGGATTGCCGGTGAGAGCGATTTGTGCAAAATATCACAATAGCTGTATTATTTCTCGCTTGAGGAATCATGGCTATGTTCCAAATACCGACTTGTTCTTTATACAACTCTGAATCTTTCAACGCTAAGTTCCATAACCGACGCCAGGAACTGTCTGTTATTCACTTTAACATAAGAAGCCTCAAAAACAAAGGCGACCGCCTCGATCACCTTTTTACCTTACTAACAACAGAATTTGATGTATTAGTATTTTCTGAGACATGGTTGCTCACACATGATGACCGCCTTCATTTCAATAACTACGCTTATAACGGTCTCCTACGTCCCAATGGAAGAGGTGGAGGCCTTGCTATATATGCTAAATGCTGCTACCCGCACTCTGTTCTTGAGGACTACTCAATAATGAGCCCCAGTGTTGAATGTTTAGCGGTATCACTGCCCAATGTAATTGTCGTAGCAATTTATAGGCCACCGACTGGAAATAAGCGAGAGTTTCTAGATTTTCTTGAAAAAATGCTTGAAAATTTGAATTCTAGCACTCTTCCATTTGTACTCATGGGCGACATTAATATAAATCTATTGCATGACGACCCGTGCACTGCCGATTTCAACGGTGTTATTTCATCTTTCGCATGTTACAATCACATTACTTTGCCTACTAGAATTACTCTTGACACAGCCACCCTTTTAGATGTTTGTGTTACAAACATTGAACCGCGTAATATTGAATCTGGATTACTGAGTTCGGACATTAGCGACCATATTCCAATTTTTTGTTTTATCAACAGAGTGCGCGAACGCAAGGTTACAGTTGATAGATATATGACGCGGCAAATAAATGATAAGAATTTAAACAAGTTTCAATGCCTCATTCGGAATATAAACTGGCATAACATATACAGTATTGATGACGTAAACAGGGCGTACTCAGAATTTATTAAGAAGTTTTTAAATGCCTATAATGACGCTTTTCCTCTAATTAGAAGAAGAGTAAATAGGAAGAAGTTCAGAAAGCCGTGGATAACCAAACATTTGCATGAAAAAATCTGCACTAAGAACAAAATGTACCACTCCTTTATTCAGAATCGGGATCCCAACATTCTAAAAGAGTATAAAAAGTATCGAAATCAACTGAGTAAAGAATTAAAGACAGCAAAAACAAATTATTTTATCGAGCGTTTTACGAGAATCCAAAACGACAGTGGTAAAGTATGGAGAGAAGTAGCTAATCTAACGAAAGGGAAAGATAATAATGCGCTGAACGAGATAAGTACGCCGGACGGAAATTTGTGTGGTTTTGATTTAGCTTGTGCTTTTAATAAGTACTTTGTCAATGTTGGTAAACCGCTCGGTGATACACCTGAACCTGATAATGTATTGATTAACAATATTACTTCTTTATCGAAGTCTGTGTTTTTTTCACCCAGTTCCTCTCAAGAAATAGTGATTTTAATCAACAAGTTAAAAAATGATGTATCTGCAGGTCATGACGATATAAAATCTGTCCCCATTAAGCGCGTTGCGCCTTTGATATCTGACGTATTGTCTTATCTTGTAAACCTAATGTTTACTACTGGTGTGTTTCCTGATGACCTAAAAATCGCCAAGGTTTGTCCGATATACAAAAGTGGCAATCGAATGGAAATGTCAAACTACCGACCAATTTCTGTGTTACCAGTATTTTCCAAATTATTTGAAGGAGTTATCAATTGCAGGCTCGAATGTTTTTTCACTAAACACAACCTGATATCTGCTTGCCAGTACGGTTTTCTGAAGAAAAAATCCGCAGAGCAGGCGCTACTCGTTATTAAAGACAAAATACT
This sequence comes from Rhipicephalus microplus, assembly GCF_043290135.1. Taxonomy (NCBI): domain Eukaryota; kingdom Metazoa; phylum Arthropoda; class Arachnida; order Ixodida; family Ixodidae; genus Rhipicephalus; species Rhipicephalus microplus. The sequence goes on from NC_134703.1 coordinate 241,505,378, forward strand.
TGAAAATATAGAACACAAACACTACACTCTTGGTCTCTTTTTAGATTTTCGAAAGGCGTTTGACTGCGTACAGCACAATATCCTTTTAGAAAAGTTGAATTACTATGGTGTACGTGGTGTCACACATAACTTAGTGCAGGATTATTTACGTCATAGGATGCAGTACGTACGGGTGAATGATGTTGCATCTAACCGACTAACTGTCACTTGTGGAGTCCCTCAGGGCTCTATATTAGGACCTCTATTGTTTTTAATATATATTAATGATATTACTAAACTACCAGGCTCTCATGACATGATTATGTATGCGGATGATACGAACATATTTTTTACAGCCAAATCTCTTGTACAAGCGGAAGCTACGGTAAACTGGTACTTAGGAAACTTGCAGTCATGGCTACAACGCAACATGTTTTCCTTAAATTTATCCAAAACTAGCTACATTATTTTTAGGCCAATTAATACTGCTGATTCATATAAGGCTAATATTCAATTTGGTCGGGTAAGAATACATGAGGTCGACTGCATTAAATTTCTTGGTGTCTGGTTCCACCAGAACCTTTCATGGAACACACATGTGTCAAAATTAGCATCTGAAATAAGTAAAAGTGTTGGCTGTCTCTACAAAGTAGCTTGTCTGGTACCCGTGTGGTTGAGACTGCAGATGTATTATGCGCTTGTGTATTCTAAGTTAACCTATTGTATTCTCGTATGGGGAACAACTACGCCTACTAACTATCAAAAACTACTAGTACTCCAAAAGAGAGCCTTGCGGTGCATTCATGGGTACCGTGGCAGACCCAAAGACTTTTCCACGTTGCCATTGTTCCGTACTTACGATCTGCTTAAAGCGAACCAAGTCTACCTCTTTCGACTGTTGCAATATATTAAGAGCAATCAACTGCACACTCAAGACTTTACTTTGTCTAACGATGCATATCACTTTCGAAAACAAATCCACCGGGTCCCCAAAACGCGCACAAACTATGGCAAACAAAAATTAAATTATCAGGTCACTGTGGTTATTAATAAAATGTTGACGGATGTTGATTTTGATGTTGCATTGAAATTATTCAAAAAACAAACAAAGAAATATTTACTCGAATCTGATTTGTGCTTTGTATAAGCTTGTATTAAGTTTATATTCTGTATATTTATAATGCTTTGTATTTTGTCTACGCTGCATGCTTGGCAGCATTGTGTTACACTGGCAAATGCAGCTAACACTGCAATTATGTGTTTTCGTTTATTTATGTCAGACTGTACAAGGGAGCCGAGGCCTCTGTCAGGCACTCCAGCCTTTAGCCCCGGCTACCCCCTTTGTGTGAAAGGAAATAAACTTCACTTCACTTCACTTCACAGAATGACACTTGCATAAAACAGGGAACAGGACGCGAGTTAACTGCCATCTATCTCTGTTTGTGGCTTTGGTAGAAAATATATAAGGAAACAGACACATGTGAAGAGTGACAGTGTGCAATGTCACAGTCATCAAAAACATCACTTAACATTGCCTGCTCGAGAAATTTTCCTGGTTTTCAAAGTTTCAACAAATGTGTCACAATTAAATACACCACTTCTTTTCCAGCTTGAACTGCTTCCAACAGTTCACATCTATCAGGACTGCTGCCTGTAATCTTTGTCTGGTATTTAATCTGAACTGACATGCCCTAATACTTACACACAATCAGCCATATTTGTCTATCTACCCTTAACAGCCTGTAAGTTCACGTGTAACAACACACGCTCCACCCTTCCAGTGGTCATAGTCCATACGGGTCATTATATCATTCAGTTAGCTGCCTAACTATACTTTCATTCATTCACTTCATATTTCTTGAAAATAGAGATATGTGAACCCTACAACTGCTTTGCAAAAAACTAATGAAGTACCACACTTGCTATGATGGCTTAATTAAAACAAATTATTTCACGATGATGGCCCAGAAGCTTTCTCTAGAAAACATGTAAAGCCCATATGGAGAAGTATGCGTCCCAGGGAAATTCTGCAACTGCCAAATTCGAAGAGTGTGCAAAATATTCTACGATTTCACATACCAAGTTAAATACTGTTATATTTCATTCCGTCGCCATTATTTTGGGAACTAAACATTTTTTACTAGTTTAATAAAATTTAAAATGTTAAGTACACTGAAATAAAGCGAAAATGTGTAAAAGTATCACAAGTTTCATCCCTGGCAGGTTATACGCATTAAACATGACAGCTTATCTAGTGCAGCTGGCTGCTTCGCTCTAGGAAAGTAATTTTGCTACCTATACAATTGTCACTTACCCTTGCTTAACACTTCTGTAGATTTTAAGGGCTTGATGTTTTCGCCAGATACTCGATTCCTACTTTTAAGATTTCTAGGAGTCCTTATCATAGCTGCAAAGAGAGATACAGCCAGTATTTGATGTACTTGTTTTTATATTGCAATGGAAATAATACATCAACTGGGAAATAGCAATGAAACATTTTGTGTTAAATTTTATTTCAAATTCGTTTTGCTGCGCAACTTGTGTACCAAACAGTGGCTGACAACCATTGGGTGTATTTGCACCATGCTCTGCCATGACGAAGCACATGCATGAAACTTGAGAGACAAAAGCTCATGCATGCAGGTGCAATTATTATGCAGTCATCCCTTGAAACATCCTTCGTAATTTTAAATACTTGGCTGGGCAGATGTCTGTTAAATTATTCTCGAATGTCCAGGCTGGCTACAAAATGAGCAATGCTAATAATGTTCTTGGCTTGTGCCACAAATTTTTTACCACTCATTCTTTAAAAATATTTCCTAACGCTGTTGTTGTACAACCAAACAAGAATATGTACATGCTCTTTAGCATACTGTTATTCACAAACTAAATGCCAGTTCATTAAAACTCAAGATAGTTAAACATTCATATTCCATAATTACGATCAAACTGCAGGTGAGTTACCACAACAACCAATCTTCCACTGATGTCATTATGTTTTCACTATGAATTTAGTAATTTGCATGCTTGCTTCTTTTTTTAAAAGTATGCATAATATTATACAAGACACCACAACAAACTCATTTATCAACTTCAGTATTTTATCACTTTCAATTAACCATCATATTGCAAAGTCTTGAAACAAGTCACTTTTAAGACCCACAAGTTTTCTTGTGCCCTTACAGTGCATCGAAGGCCCTGAAGTGTGAAACAGGCCAAAAGGCATTGGTAAGGCTTGTTCATAGGCATTGGACAAATCTGTTTACAAAATGTGTTAAAGGCACATGCGTGCACATGTTTTGGTTTGATTGTACATTAACATTAAGAAAGGAAGGAGTGGTGCGACATTTCTCGCACAAGCCAAGCATGTGGTTAGCATTGCTACCACATGCTTGGCTTGTGCGACTTCACTTCACTTTATTATCTTAAAGACCCCGGTGAGGGGGTATTACATAAGGGGTAGGTTAACAAATGGAGGTTACAGAGAGTGATCTTCTGACAAGCAATATGTATGTATGTTTTGCGCAAACGTTGATGAACACGTGATGGCTGCAACGTCACGGGGAAGGCCATTCCAGTCCACTGCTGTGCGAAGAAAAAATGAGGCAGCAAAAGTAGTAGTGCGAGCGCTTGCGCATGCGATTGAATAAGAATGGGTTGTGCGGTGAGATATGCGCGTTGGTGGGATAATGTAAGGTGCTTGATTGAGGGAACTGTGAAAGAACTTGTGAAACAAACAGAGGCTGGCGATGCGGTGATGCACAGAAAGATTATCAATATCAATGTCATGTTTTAGGGATGATATGCTTATTTCGTATGAATATGAAGAGTGAATGAACCTAGTGGCACGATTTTGTACAGATTCTATTTCGTTTATTAGGTATATCTGGTGCGGGCTCCAGATGGGCGCTGCATATTCTAGTTTAGGTCTGATAAGCGATTTGTAAGCCAGAAGTTTTATGTCTAGTGGTGCGTGACGCAATTGGTGCTTTAGGAAACCGAGGGGTCTGTTCGCGGATGATATGATGTTGTTAATGTGAGTGTTCCAGGAAAGGTCAGATGTTAAGGTGACGCCTAGGTAGTTATGACTGAACTTGTTCGATAGCGGAATTAGAGATTAGGTATGAGAATGATAAAGGATTACGCTGGCGTTGAAGTGAGGCGAGTTCGCATTTAGTAGGGTTAAGCTTCATTAACTAAAGATCACACCACTGTTGCACGAGATCCAGATCCTGTTTGAGTGTAGTTTGATCAGAAATGTTAGTAACTGTGCGATAGATGACACAGTCGTTGGCAAATAAGCGGATATGGGAAGATACATGAACAGGAAGATCATTAATATATATTAGGAACAAACGGGGTGCGAGTACAAATCCTTGGGGGACGCCGGATGTTACTGGGAGGGAGCTAGAACGGGTATTTTTAATGGAGACGAACTGAGAGCGGTTAGTAAGAAATTGTGTGGTCCATGCAAGAATGTTGGGGTGCAGGTTCAGCTGGGAAAGTTTTAACAGTAGGCGTTTGTGCGGTACCTTATCAAAGGCTTTTGCGAAGTCGAGAAAGATTGAATCGGTCTGAAAGTGATGGTTGAGAGAAGAGTGTATATCATGAATAAATATAGCAAGTTGGGGTTCACTGGATAATGATTTACGAAATCCGTGCTCGGAAAAATGAAAAAAATTGTTGGTGTCAAGAAAGTTCATGATGTGTAATTATATGATATGTTCCATGATTTTGCAGGGGACGCTTGTTAGAGAGATGGGTCAATAATTTAGGGGGGACTGTCTGTTACCTGATTTGTGGACTAGAATGACCTTTCCAGTCCTGGTAAAATTCCTGTTTCGAGTGACAATGAGAACATCATCGAAAAGTACACTGCAATAATTTTCTTAGTATTTTTTAACAATTTAGAGTTAATATTGTCTACGCCAGCTGATGATGAAAGTTTTAATTTGTCAATGAGTGATGAAATGCCACTAACGGATAACACAACAGGGTCCATCGCTGGTAGTAGTAGGTGGCGTAAGAAACGGTACGTTGGCTTCTTTAGTGAACACTGATGAGAACGCGGTGTTAAAGATATTGGCACAAACAGTGTCGCTTACGTCTTCATTTTTATCGTTTGTAAGCGTGATGTCTCGTGTTAGTTGCAGGTTTATGATTTCCGAGAATTTTCTAGGGTTAGATTTCAGAATTTTAGTTAAAACATTGTGATAGAATGTCTGTTTCGCTTTTCTAATTTCAGCATAATAAGCATCTTCCGCAGCATAGTACTTGCCCCATGCGCACGCGTTACCATTAAACTTCGCAGCTCGGAAGAGGCGCTTTTTTTATTTTCAAATGTTTTCAAACTTGTGGAAAACCATGGTTTATTTTTATTGGCAGTAAAGCTCACTGTGGGGATAAATTTATTAGTCAAGTCAGTTATCTTATCCTTAAGCATTAGCCAGCTGTCATTGAGAGAACAGGAACTGAGATTGAGTTCGAAGTATGGTAGGAAATCTCGTAATTCACGATTAATTAATTCATAATTACCCTTATCATACAAGTGAATCGTTTTGCGGAAAATGGAGCGTATTTTTAGGGTGAAGTTAAATATGGTATGGACGACTTTGTGATCGCTGATTTCACGTAAGTATGCAATAGATTTTAAGCTTTCGGGGCTATTTGTTAATACCAGGTCTAAAATGTTCGAGGATTCACTAGTGACGTGCGTTAGTTTGGTTACCTGTTGGATGAGGTTGAAGTTGAGGCAAACATCGACGAATTCTCTTGCTTCAGTATTTCCAGAGGTTGGTGAAACCTGATTGAGCCAATTAATGGAGGGAAAGTTAAAATCCCCATAAAGCAGAACACGTGCGTTAGGGTGTTTATTAGTTAGCTGGGATAAGATTTCGTTAAGTTTGCGGGGGAAGTCTGGGTCAGTTCGAGGGGGCCTATAGCGTACGCCAAGTATTATTGCTTCGGGAGGGTCACGGCATATTACCCATAATGATTCTAGTTGTGAAGATGTGTTGATTAGAGAGCATGATAGTTCTTTTTTAGTGGCGATGAGTATGCCTCCGCCACGTGAATTTTTACGATCGTGACGAAAGAATATGGTATTTATCCCGCACTAACTTTATAGTTAGTGCTGGAGTTTCAGATTAATTCCAGCCTATTGTTTTAGCAATATATCAATAACATGTGGTACAAATAGTTTCTGTTAGTAATTTCACAAATGACAACACTATTATCAGCAAATCATGAGGAAATTTAGATGATAGCAAGGAAGAGGCATTGGCAGTTAAAATGAGAAATAAGCTGGGCTTAGCTGAGCACAAAGTGAGTTCAATTTCATGCGAAGCATTCAAAGTACTAAACTTTGTTCGGTAGTGCCAAGGTCCAGATGACTTAATTTTTAAGTAAATGTTTATGACTGACCTTGTCAAATGTGTTAGAAAATTCTAAATAATTCAGTCTATGAATCACTCTATAAAGAGAATGGCACAATTGATGAGTAAATAAGTGGAGTCTAACTTTGAAGCGTAGTTTTAAATCCATACTGCGTAGTGTTGTATGAAATGTAGGGTGATATAGAGGTACTTAGCTACTGAATAAGCTTTGTTAGAATATAATACTAGTAGTGGTATTACAACATATGTGCAAGTTAAAATGAGGAAAAATAATAATAAATTTTTAAATTCCAGAAAAAAAAAGAAAATTAAAAAAATTACAGCATATTTACGGAGTGATTGATGATGAGTGGGGTGAAGCGTCCGTCCATGCATGCGTCTATGCGTTCGATCGCGTTTGAGAATGCAGATGACGCATGGGTAACACCGATGAGACGCGTGCCAAAGGAGCCGAGCGCAAGCGTCTTCAACGTGCCCGCCACTCTGCTTCGTTCATGCCCCACCAACGATCCACTACGTATGGTGACTATAAAGGACACTGAGAGATCCGCTCATTCTATGCATATCCAGGCACAGCCCCCCGTGCAGCCAATCTGAGAGTAGGAGTACAGCGCCATCTAGTTATCTTTACCCAACTGCAGTTTCTATGTAATTCTTAAGAAAGCGCTGTCTAATATACTGTTCGGCAAATACTGCCTTCCTTTCTTTGTTTTCTCTCCTCTCGGTTATGCGTGATGCTTGTACCATATCTAAGGACACAGTGAAAGATGAGGCATCAGTACCAAAAGGACTTATTTGGTTTACATTCTTTTATGGTTTGGGGGAAGTATGAATATTTATAGCAACTTGATTTAAAAGTGTATTTATTATGTGTTTGTGAGTGCCTGTAAGGTGTTAACTTAAAATGACAGAAAAAAAATTACTTTTGACGTGTCCTTGTTTATGTCACTATGAATTAATTAAAACAAAACCTTTAGTTTTGGTATTTTTGCCCTACCTTGTAGTGTTAATAGACCAGCTTTCGTTTGCAACTCAGTAGGAGAATTCGTTAGATTGAATTTGTTATAAATATACCTCATTGCCTTCCTGTTCACCCCCTTTTAATCCTTGCAATTAGTTACTTTGTATGGGGAAACCCCACAATACTATTATAATCATGTTAGTAATATATTCATTATTATTATTATTATTATTATTATTATTATTATTATTATTATTATTATTATTATTATTATTATTATTATTATTATTATTATTATTATTATTATTATTATTATTATTATTGCATTGATAACATTGCACTTGATTTGCAGTTTACTCATTAAATCTGTATTTCACTGTTACACTGTTCAATGCAGTATTTATAATGTCCTTACAAAGACCTACATATTTTAACTGCATTTAATGGACTCAGATATATCAGCCAGTCTTGTGGCACAACCTACAGGACAAGAATATTTTCGTCATTTCAGGACATCCCGGGGATGTTTTGAATTTTTCAAAGAGGTACGTATTGGGGAATGACTGATGCACGGCTACCTGTTTTCCATGCAACCTTACCTTATCTCCAAAAGATCAGGTGATGGCAGTATGAGGCAAAGCAGTTAGACCTTTTCAGAGTAGCTTTATGCCTTTCTATAAATTGCAGTGCCATGTCCTCCTCTGGCAGAGAGGTGCTAGGCAAGAGGAGGTAAAGGAGTGCCAGCCCGTTTAAACTTCGATGCAGCACACACCAATATTTGGTTGCGCATATGTCCTGTGCTTTACACAAACTGTTTTTTAGTTGTTTGCACTGCTTGAAATACCCTGTGCCTTTTTGAAATTAAACTTGTACTGGCATACAATGAACTGTAAATGTTGTCAGCATTAGATGTACAAAAAAAAAACCATCATGAAGGCAATGAGCCCTTATCACTTATTTGCCTTGCACTACAGCTATTCTGGGATGAAGAGAATGGCCATAAGGAAGATAAGAATAATAATAATAACAATAATAATAATAATAATAATAATAATAATTCACACCAACTGGTTTCATTATAACAAATGATTCCAGCTGATTCCATTTCAAGGCCAGCTGGTTTCATTTTCAGTCTCGAGTGGTTCATGCTGGGACCAACTGGAACATGTTGCTGATGTGTTGGCCTGTACTTAGTCCCAGCTGTATACAGCCATGGTTTCAGTTAAAGTGAACTGAAACCGTGAGGTATTTTCACCTCGAAAGGAAAGAATGTAGAAAGTGGTGCATCCAAAGGCAGAAAAGAAAACAAAGAGAAAAGATAAAACAGGGAACAGAGCAAGAAAAACAAAGGCGAGCTCTCAAAGAGAAAGAGAGAAGAAAAGAGAGAAAAAAGGAGGCACACGCACACTGAACTTCTCTAGCCTTCATTTTTGAGGGCTCCTCGTTTTTTCCCCATGCGTCACTTTTTTACCGTTACCTGGCTAAATTTTCGCTCCTATACACAGATCGACTGAATTGACGGCGCACTCAGATTTAGCGTACATGCTCGTTGTCACATCCTCTCCCAAAATTCTCATGCCTGTCGTGCCAGAAAACAGCTTTGCAATGAAAATCACTATCGTGCAGCTGAGGAGCTGTATCATGCACAGATCATAATGTCAGCCTGATCGCACGAAGTAACGGTAATAACTTAGTAGTACACCATGCATAACACAAACGTTCAGTGGGCCCTTAAGTTACGTCGTCTTGACTGCAAAAGTGAAAGTTGTGCTTTCCCAGCATTTTCCTCAACTATGAGCCATACACTACAGCTGTGTTTTGTATGAATATAAAAGAGAGTACTGCTTAAAATGTTGAGTACACTGACTATACAATTAAAAATATGGTAATCAGAATTTCTAAGAGTTACATTTTCTTGTAAAAAAACTGACACATACTTATGTCAAGATTCATGCCGAAAGTACGTCTTGCCCAAGAATATTTCTGAAAAATTCAGCATATTCCACGTAGCTCCGGAATCGACATTATGCGAAGCATGCGGAGGCATGCTTAGCATGACCATGTTGTAATTTTTTTATAGCGGCACGTTATGAAATTATGCCAAATATACGTCCAAATGTTCCACACACAGACATACATTGAAGAATTCCAAGTGTTTATATAACCAGTTGTTTGCACTTGTGCAATGATGCAAACATGAACTTGAGCATTAGGAACACCAGAATCAATAAACTGGTATGAAGTGCTGGTGCCAGTGAGGATGGTAGCCCTGGACGCTGCTGCATAAATCAACTTCAGTGCATGGCACCTAGCAACAATTGACGTCAACTCGATATCACAGCTGCATCATAGGAGTACATATGTAATGTTTATAAAGCTGGATTGCCACCACTGCAACCACTATTTACGTTTCATGACCATATGAAGGTATTAAGCTATTTGAAAAGTGGGTCCGAGATCTGGCGTGGCTTTGTTGTAGAATATGCTTGAGTGCCGCGCAGAATGCTTGGGTTCAATTCCTGATGGGACCGCGACATTTATTCTTTGCATTCGTCGGGTCAGCACTGCCGATGTAAGGCTTTTTAGATGCGAAGCATCTCTGACTCACGTGTTTAACGCCGTACGTACGTCCGTGCAAACGCACCGCAGCGCGTTTTTCTCGCCGCAGGTATTGGAGCACTGCCAAGTAGGTCAAGTTGCAGATGCACGTTGACGTCTCACCCGCAGCAGCTGCCGGCTCCTCCACCCGCTCATAACACACATCTCTCCCACTTCACCCTCTCCACCACCCGCAACGCTCGACCGCACGTCGAGTGGAAACACTTTTTTAGCTCGTTATCTGCGATGAAACTTACACGAAACCCAACCCGCCTCCCATGTCTTTGCGTTTCAAACAAACGTTTACTCGAGTAAACAATACACCGAGTTCGCTTCCAGCCGTTCTTCCAGCACCCGCGTTGACGCCCGTTTCAACTGGGTCAACGACGTGAGCAACACTACTGCTTCGCATCCCAGCAGGGTTCTCTTCGGGGAAATGGTTCATAATTTCTCAATGCTCACGTGTCAAAATTTTCCACGTGTGTTCTCGTCATTCCTGGGTAGATGCAAAAAATTAAGTGTCAATTACTTGGGGCACATAGCCGCCCGCGGGTATGTGTCACTGTTCAGCAGGAAGCGTTTGACGACGCGCGTAACCGGATTGTGACCTTATTCATATCTTCACCGGCGCGTCGTATTCGTCAAACTATGGAACTCTCCCATACTAATTTTGGTTCACGCCAAGTTAAGGAGGTGATCACGAGAGCACCCAGACGTGAGCGGCTAGACAGACAGACAGACAGACAGACAGACAGACAGACAGACAGACAGACAGACAGACAGACAGACAGACAGACAGACAGACAGACAGACAGACAGACAGACAGATAGATAGATAGACAGATAGATAGATAGATAGATAGATAGATAGATAGATAGATAGATAGATAGATAGATAGATAGATAGATAGATAGATAGATAGATAGATAGATAGATAGATAGATAGATAGATAGATAGATAGATAGATTGAAGAAATGCTTCGCCTGTAATATCTTTACTCACATTTGTAAAACAGCAACGGTAAAATAAATATGAATTACCTTTCTTAGGTTTAACCAATCACAAGAAGGCTGTTTGTTGATAATCTGCATGCTGTGAAAGAGCTTTTCGTATTGCTCTTCACATGTGCGGTAATTCGTTCCATTTATGCACTTGGAACTGCATGCATGCTTTCATGACGCGAGGACGCGCGTTGCTGTTACATGCAGCGTTCAGTATTTCTTTTGTCGAGCTACACGATAGGACATGGCACAGCGCTTATAAAGCACTGCGCATTGCGCCATGTCCACTTATACTCTATGAATGAGTCTTGGCGCTGTCAGCCACAATGATTCTTCACATCCATCTGCTGGTGCGCAAAGTTTGAACACAGTGAAAGGTCATGAAATATATATATATATATATATATATATATATATATATATGTGTGTGTGTGTGTGTGTGTGTGTGTGTGTGTGTGTGTGTGTGTGTGTGTGTGTGTGTGTGTGTGTGTGTGTGTGTGTGTGTGTGTGTGTGTGTGTGTGTGTGTGTGTGTGTGTGTGTGTGTGTGTGTGTGTGTGTGTGTGTGTGTGTGTGTGCCCGATAGCAGCATCCGCATCCACACGGGCGCGCGCGTGCGTGCACACGCGCGTTTTAATGTCGGGTACCCCTAGCTGCCTGTAGCACGCGCATGCTATTGCGTGTCTTTGAACTCACCGCCACACCTGTGGAGAATACAAAAGAACGCAAGGGCTCATGTACGCAAGCCACTTGGAGCCGCCGCACTGAAACTCTGTATTGATAGCCTGTTTCGCTCCTGCAAGGGCTGTGTGCCGCAAGGAAAACATAAAGGTGCAAACGTCCTCCGGCTAGCTCATACCTGGAATTTTCACTGACACCTAACGCTGCTTTTTACATAATGCAGACGCCGCATAGATACCAGAATTTGCCATGAAAAATTACCAAGGAAGCACCGGACGACCCAGCCCAGCTGCACAGTCATTTCTGTTTAAGGAGTTTTTGATCCCCCGTTTAGGAACCAAATATACTGCATCCTGTCTATTGTCGGTGGATTTATCGGCATGTGTACATTGCGTACTCACAAACCCGCGTTAGTCTTGCAACAACGTGTTCGCATGCACGCGCTGCAACAGCGCAACACGCTCCCACGCGCTGCAAGCAAGGGTGCAAGTTGAGCAGACGAAACATCGGCGGCCGAAGCCCTGCAGCGGCTTGCGCTTCGCCTTCCCATACTGCCTTGCGCCCGCCTTTGGCGCGCGCACAGAAAGCATACCGGTAAAAGCTCTCATTTCGGAACTTTGTTCCCGAGCACTAGATTCGTTCGATTCACCTGCACCACGTGAACCAGATCACAGGGTGCTGCACTTTGTCATTCGTTTCAGCGGTGCAGCATTGACGACCTTTTAACTCTGTCATTCGTTTCAAAAGGTGTAGATGAGGGGCAGCACTGGTTCAAGATTTTCCTGCACCACCTACACTGATGGTGCTGGCTTGGTGCAGTCGCATGTGCAGCTGAGCAGACGATGCAGCACTTTAGTGTAGGTGGCTTAGGCTTCATACCCGCCTCTTCAAACGCGGTGTGTTTCGCCATTATGTTTGCGCCTCATAAACTGTCCACATGTGTGGTTCGCCATCGTTCAATGTTAGCTGTACGGCGTGAACTGTTGGCTCATCGTCATTCGTTCCGGGGGTCGCGCTGTGCCTGCACCGCTGAACTCACGCTGCACAATTTCTGAACTTCGCGTGCACAGTCGTGAACTGGTTCCAATTGGTGCAGGTGAACCACGGACCTACTGCCCTCGTTGTTCAGTGGTGGTCAGTTGTGTCAACGCAGTCGGCGTTGGTTGTGCGGTTGACTGTGCGGACCATTCTAACCGTTGACAGCCGGCGGATTCTGCTACCGTATCGTGTTGGAGATTGCATGTGATCTTCCAGTTGTGCCTGTCAATTCTGTTGCACTTTTCGCGTTGTAGCTTGTTCGCATTTATTTCTCTATCTAAGTGTGCTTGAAGTGTTCGTGTGCAGCTGCTGAAAAGCCAACCCTAACATGACCCGTGCACTCGTTGCCGGAGACTCAATGTTGAAGTACCTCACAGGGTGTTTCACATTGAGCTCCAGGACACATGTCGAGGTTCGCTCATTCAGCGGTGTGCGGATCGAGAAATTGTTCTCTTTAATTGCTCATTCTCTGGCAGATGTGCACGTGGTCGTTCTTCACATTGGCACTAACAATGTCGGTGAAGAACCCCTCGTGCTGATTGCCAGGTTCCGATCACTGATCTCCAGAATTCTTGATGTCAATCCGTCAATCCGTGTTGTAGTGTCTGCAATTCTGCCGAGACAAGCGAGTTTGCGCCAGTGCCAGTGGGCGCTGTCTGTCGGAGAATTGGAGGCGTTCAACATGGATGCCGGGGAGACGAATGCCATTTTGCAGGCGCTGTGCCACAAGAACGGCTACGGTTTCGTGGACGGCACATGCGAGCTAATGGGAATGCTGAAGGCTGACGGCGTGCACCCGACGAAACATGTTAGCCAGGTAAGCAATTAATGTGGATGTTATAAGGGGCTAGCTGCCTAGTCGGTAGCGGCTGCGGACGATCAAAGTTACGGGTTAGCGACGAGTCAACGACACATATTGCAATTGTTGCATTTAGAAGATACGAATTCAATCCTCCAAGAAAACGTAAGCGTGCTTGCAGCGCTACAGTGCACGTGCTTCATTGAAAGCGCCCGCGAAAGATAAAATTAGGTGAAATTAGGCGTGTGTAGCTGTGATAGTCGTCCTACATATAATTTCCACGCAATGTGGTACCGCGCGGTGAAGGCCACGTAAACGTGGACGTTGGAGTATTTAGTTAGCGGCATTCCGCTACGGCCTTTTTCGTTTTTTCCAGAGTTAATTCGTTATGTTGGCACTGCAGGTCCACGGACGACCTTTGAACATAAGTTGCATAAGAGAGGGCACGGCAACGTTCTCCAGAACAACATGTCTAAGCTTGCATGGATTGTCGTGCAGGTGTTTCTTCTTGTCAAGCCTGGTCCGCTGCCTGATACTGGACGGCCATCCCACTCTGGGCATGCGCCACTGGATCGCGCTCCAGGCACGTGGAAACCACCGTCGACATCGCAGCTACGCACCCTCGTCTCCAGTGAACCACGCCGTTGGCTTCAGTCATCGGTGACGTCAGTGGAGCCGAGTATAAAGCACCAAGATTTCGCCTTCCGCCTCAGAGGGCACGGCAACGTTCTTCAGAACAACATGTCTAAGCTTGCATGGATTGTCGTGCAGGTCAGTTTTCACACCCCTAATTCATCTGTCCGTACTAGTTGCTACGCTCTTTTGATTCTGCCGTGCCCTCGGCAATGTGTCCAAATTGTTGACGATTGCTGGTCTGTCTTGACGATTTTGCTGTGTGGTGATGTGGAGAGCAACCCTGGTCCAGATCTTGAGGAACTTATAAATAGTATACTAGCTGAACTAAAACAATCTAAAGAGGAACAAAAGAAACGCGACACCATACTTTCAGACATTAACAAAAAACTTTCCAAACTAGACGAAGTATTAAAGGTATCAAAGGCGAACGAAGAAAAAATAAAGAAACTGGAGGGAAGAATACAGCGCGTAGAAAAGGCTCTGACAGAACAAGACAAAAAGCTTGTCGATTACGAAGATCGTTCAAGAAGGAATAATTTGGTCGTATTCGGCATACCGGAAGGACCAGACGAAAACAGAGAAATTTTGGAAGACAAAGTTGTTTCTAAAGTTTTCCAAGACACCCTAAAGGTCACAGTTACTTCCGTGGAGCGCATTCATAGAATTGGACGGGTGAATGAACAACGCCCAAGGCCGGTCATTGTGCGGTTGTACAATTACAACGAAAAACTTTTGCTTTTCAAGAAGTGTAGCATACTAAAAGATTCGGGTGTATCAATATCTCACGACTACTCGCAAGCAACACTTCAGCTACGAAAAAGGCTCTGGAAAACAGTAAAGGACAACAGAAGTCAGGGTGATAAGGCGTACTTAGTTTATGATAAGCTTTACATCCATAATGACGTCTACGTATGGGACGAGCATCAAAACCGTAAAAAACTGTTGCGCAGCGCTGCGCGCTCAGAAGATTGACATCACAATGACGAGCAAACCTTAGCGCACAAGCGGCTTCGTTTGATAAACCTCAATGCACAGAGCTTGCGGAACAAACAAGAACAGTTTGAACATGTTCTGCTATCCTATGATCCTCACATAGCCGTAATTTCAGAAACCTGGTTGCACCCTGACGATCGAGATAGTTGCGTGTTTCCGCCTTCATATACGTGCTATCGTAAGGATCGCAAAACAAGGGGCGGTGGCACTGCAGTTCTTGTCAAAAGTGGTGTGCCGTCACATCAATTGCCCGAGATTGATGTCGACCACGAAAGTGTGCTTTGCAGATGTGAATTTTTACGAAACCAAATCATCGTCGTAGGTCTGTACAGACCGCCCAATGCTGAGCCAGATTTCTTGTTAAAACTTTACAAGCTAAATAAGTATCGCAACCAAATTCTTTTAGTTGTTGGGGATTTCAATCTGCCTTGTATTAATTGGGAAACACTAAAGTGCGGCCCAACAGACATACCGAATTCTGAAATTTTTCTGGACATGCTCTTGGCGTTTAATCTGACCCAAACCGTTTTACTTCCCACTTGGGTGACAAGCTGTACGTCTTCGATTCTAGATCTCGTCTTGTGCTCCTCAACTATAACTGACATTACCACCGATATTTGTGAGGGAATTTCAGATCATAAATTGGTATACTTTACGTCATTGCTCCCACGCCAATCCAACCCACCCCAATACAAACCTATTACTATAAAGCAGTACACATCTGCAGATGATGTAAATATAACTAATTATCTCGAGGAAGCCATTGTTTTGTTTGATGATAGTGATGACATCAATACATTATGGACAAAGTTCAAAGCGCACTGTCATTTCTGTATCCAGCATTTTATTCCAGATAAAGTGAAAAAAGTTGGCAGGACGAATCCGTGGATAAATAGAGAAATAATTCATGTGAAGCGCAAATTAAAACGCTTGCGGAAACGTTCCAATGCTGCTCAAGCAGACATTTCTAATTTACAGGCTACATTAAAGTCCAAATTAGCTGCTTCTAGGGATCACTACTTTAATGTGACACTCAATCGTTTTGTATCCGGAAGTCCCTCTAAATTTTGGCAATTTTTATCTCATAAGGGTGGCACGAGGCTTGATCAAATCGCCAAGGGTGATCGGGTACTTACTGATCCAAGAGAAGTGGCGGAGGTGTTTAACGAGTATTTCCAAAGTGTGTTTTCAACGTCAGATCCTTTAAACGGGGCTGTTTGTGAAAATGATGATTGTGGTGTCATTCAGATTTCTTTGGAAGGTGTCACAGAATTGCTTTTGCGATTGGATCCGAAAAAATCGACAGGCCCTGATGATATCCCTTCCGCATTTCTCAGACGCTATGCTACACTGTTAGCCAGGTTCCTTGTAGTCATTTTGCAGAAATCCGTTTCGTCTGGTGCGATACCTGATGATTGGCGTATTGCACGTGTGACTCCTGTGTATAAGAAGGGTAACCGTCTCAATTTTTGTAACTATCGGCCCATCTCTCTCACCTGTCATTGTTGTAAACTGCTGGAACATATTATCGCAAAATACCTCAATAACTTTCTTCAATCCCAAAATATTCTCACTGAGCACCAACACGGTTTCCGACGAGGTCTTTCTACTACTACGCTGTTATGAACTACAATTAATGAATTTGCGAAGGCTCTAGATGCTGGTAGCCAGGTTGACGTGATCTTTTTTGACCTCTCGAAGGCGTTCGACAAAGTTCCCCATAAAAAATTAATAAATAAACTGAAGTCAATTGGCGTTCCTTCAGATATAACAAATTGGGTCACATCTTACCTACTAAACCGAAAACAATACGTAGAGATTGAGGGCTCGCGCTCGCGTTTCTTAGACGTTTTTTCCGGAGTACCGCAGGGGTCCGTACTCGGTCCTGTTTTATTTAACATTTATATTAATGATTTGGCTCAAGCAATAGATACCAGCGTATCAGTTAAACTGTTCGCAGACGACTGCATTCTTTTCAAAGTCATAAACTCAACGGCAGATCAACAAGTTTTAAACAGAAACGTCGGTAACTTGGAAACTTGGTGTTCCGAGTGGAACATGGTAATTAATCTAGAAAAAACTGCTCACTTGTGTATCACCAACAAAATCAACAAGTTTCACTTTATATATGAGATAAAAGGGTCATAGATTACACAAGTCGAAGAATATAAATATTTGGGTGTTACAATTACCTCAAGCCTCAACTGGACAACCCATATAGTAAATACGTCCTCTTCCGCACGTAAAAAACTAGGGTTTCTAAAGCATCGATTAGCTAATGCCCCCAGTTCCTTAAAGCTTAAAGCTTACAAAACAATGGTAAGGCCTTCCTTGGAGTACGCCTCCGTAGTATGGGACCCTCACACAAAGAGCAATATACAAAAGATAGAAAAAATTCAGCGCCTGGCAGCCCGTTTTATTTACAGTAGGTATAGACGCCGCGAATCCCCCTCTGCGATGTTGCAGTTGGCAAATCTTGAACCTCTTGAGGACAGACGACGAGCTGCTTTACTTAACTTACTCCGTCTAATATATTTTTCTTAACTCGAAATAAAGCCAGAAAACTACATGGTAAAGGATTCTTCCAGGCCTTCTCGTCACAAAAACAGCTGTAGCATCAAGCCAATTTTCGCAAGAACTAATTTATACAAACACTCTTTTTTCCCGAAATCAATCTCTGAGTGGAATTTGTTGCCCCGAAACTCTACTCTTCTTTCCTTTTCACCATGAAATGCGCCTTGTGTTTCCTGGCTTTCACAATACTTGTTTGATTTAACAATTTGTTGTGTGCCTAAGAGTGTGGTGCTTTGCTTATGGATTGTGTTGCAGTGGGTGTACTCAGCCCTCTGGAAACGAGTATAATTTGATGGTGATTGCTATGTTTTTCTTACATTTCGTGTGTAACAGTATCAATTTTGTTGTAACTTTGTTGTACTTTTATTTTACCTTTGAACTTGCTGTACCTTTCCTGCTTGGACCTTAAATGGTTCGCAGTATATCATGAATAAAAATAAAATAAAATGCTTAGATCGTCGGAATCGAGCGGCTGCTTGTTGATCATGTTTTGCACATGTAGAGCCTTCCGAAATGATTTGATTAGAGTGAAATGACGCGTGCAGTGGGACTATTTGCGACTTCGGCTACCAATGATATAAGCGGGTTTTACTGTGTGTTCATTACCACAGTATATTTGAGAGGCGCCAACGGGTAAGCTCACTGGTGCACAGCCTTTATGCAACAGCAGCTCCTTTACTCAGAAGTGCAGAATAAGCAATCTGACAAGAACTACTAAGGAGGCCAGTGAGGTTACCTCCCTTATGTGCATTATCTCTGCCATGAGTTGACAAGCATCTGGTGTAAATGTGAATTCCCTATTGTGCATCAAAGGAAAGATCAATACTACTGTTACTGTTATTGTTATGAACACAGATCATATTTCATCAAACCCATGTTAGCCCATTTTATTCTCTTAATTGAAATACTGAAAATGAGATGTCTGATATGCCTTACTTGTTTCCAAAACAGGGCAGCAATGTCTGATATATAAAGTAAAAATTCTGCAAGTCATTTATGTAATTCGATCATTATACATCGAACGTCCCAGCCGTTTTGGCAACCGTCTTAAATGTATTGGAAAAAAATCTTGCTGGAGCACTGTGTTTAAAATAGTGAAGTGGTAAAATTTTTCTCAGAGAAAAAATTTTGGGTCACGTGGCTGCCTTCTGAGTTACCTGAAAATTGCAGAACTCCTCGCATTCGATCAGGTCGGCATCAGCTCACACAAAGTCATGTAGACCAACAGCACCTGGTGTCGCTCCATTGAAGCTGAAATGCCAAACAACACTGTACGTAAGCAATTTCTGTGAGGTCTTGGCATGCGTTTGGACAGAAGCACATCAGCAAGAAGTTAGGCAGTCTACAGAACATCTATCGAAATTATGGCACAGTATATGTCATGTGCTGATATAGTTACCAACAGAAGCATTAGCAAAAAGTCTTCTTTTGAAGTAAAAGAAGTCATTTTGCTATCATCATTGTCCAACAACCTAAACAGCAATGGTTGCACCAACGCCTTTTGGCAAATACCCAAGTGCCCGACTTGTGAAATGAGCGCCGCTGCAATTTTTTTACATCTACTTTCTCACCTAGTTTAAGGGTCTAAAACAGTCGCATATTACTAACATGTATTTTGGGAGTGCTTTTAAAATCTCTTCGCTGTTGAGAGAGAGCAAACACCTTGTACCAACAGAAGCATTAGCAAAAAGTCTTCTTTTGAAGAAAAAGAAGTCATTTTGCTATCATCATTGTCCAACAATGTAAACAGCAATGGTTGCACCAATGCCTTTTGGCAAATACCCAAGTGCCCGACTTGTGAAATGAGCGCCGCTGCAATTTTTTTACATCTACTTTCTCACCTAGTTTAAGGGTCTAAAACAGTCGCATATTACTAACATGTATTTTGGGAGTGCTTTTAAAATCTCTTCGCTGTTGAGAGAGAGCAAACACCTTGTACTCAATGAATGTTCATCATGGACGTTATATTTCTTCATTGCTATGAGAACTTCATTCTTTGGGGCTTCCGTTATGGTGGGGTTCAACTGTAAATGTGCTCTTCTGTGTTCCAGCTGTTGGGGTGCCTGCTACGTGCAGCCATCAAGGAAGCAAGCAAGGACCTTGAGGCAAGCCACAATGGAGCATTACAGCAGCAGCACCAGAAAGAAAAGGACCACAAGAAGCTTCGATTCCAGTACAGTGATCAGTCAAAAGGGCTGGCACAGTATTGGAATAATGTAACTCATTTCCCAGCTCTTTCCACAGACCCTATGCTTGTTGTAGCCCCTGCATCTCCATGCAAGGAAATGTGGTCGGACGTTGCACGGAAGTCTGATTCTGCTACCCTACAATGTCACAGTGCGATGTCAGTGACACCTAAGGTCACAGAAACAGACCCTGCTCATGGGTACCCTTCGCTGCCAATAACTGCAGTGGCATGCACCAGGGCTTCAGCTGTGACTGTTTTCGCTCAAGTAAAACGGCACCCTGTGCGCGCTCCTGCACTTGTCGGTGGTGTGTGGATGCAGCACAAAGTGAAGAAGACTGGGCGTACTGCCGTGCCACTGTGCCCTGCTGCTTTTGAGCAGAGCCCACCTTCTGACTGTGGGCCACCCGACGCCTGCGACGTAACATCCACGGTGAGCCCCCAGTCAGGAGGTGTGGTTCTGCGCAAGGGCAGCAGTGCGGCTGACACCAGCACTTCCACACCTCGTGATGATCCCCGTGTAGAAAAGGAGGTTAGAGTCGAAAATAGGAAAGGGCACAGTAACAAGAAACCAGTTTCTCCTGCTCTTGTCAGTGGTGCGAGTGTGCACCACAAAGTGACGAAGACTGGGCGTACTGCTGTGCCACTGTGCTCTGCTGCTTTTGAGCAGAGCCCACCTTCTGACTGTGGGCCACCCGACGCCTGCGACGTAACATCCACGGTGAGCCCCCAGTCAGAAGGTGTGGTTCTGTGCAAGGGCAGCAGTGCAGCTGACACCGGCGCTTTCACACTTCGTGGTGATCCCCATGTAGAAAAGGGGGTTGAGTCGAAAATAGGACAGGGCACAGTAACAAGAAACCAGTTTCTCCTGCTCTTGTCAGTGGTGCGAGTGTGCACCACAAAGTGAAGAAGACTGGGCCTACTGCCGTGCCACTGTGCTCTGCTGCTTTTTAGCAGAGCCCACCTTCTGACTGTGGGCCACCCGACGCCTGCGACGTAACATCCACGGTGAGCCCCCAGTCAGAAGGTGTGGTTCTCTGCAAGGGCAGCAATGCAGCTGACACCAGCGCTTCCACACTTCGTGGTGAGCACAGAGCAACTTCAGCAAAATTGTCACACAGCCATATTTGCACAGGTGGAGGAAATCTTTCTGTAGGGAGCACATTCAGCACTTATAAGGAGTTTAAAGCTAGCTGAAGGATGGAAAAGTGAAGGGTTCCATCCGATGCGTATTGAAAAATCAGATAAAAACCCATTGTGTACTGAGAAAGATTTAAACAAAGCAGACTTTCCTTATGTTCGAGTTAAATTTGTTTGTTGCCACGCAGGGCATCCAAATCTGAGGGGACAAAATATTCGATCCAATCAACGCTTCAACTGTACAGGTTGCAACGTTGAACTGAAGCTTGCGCTGCGGGTTTCTCTACAGCCCTATTATGAAGTTGTAAATTTAGCGGGTGTGCACAACCATAAAATAGGTCCCGAGGAGCAACTTCAGGAGTTGATTTCTTGTAATGTGAAACCTAAAGAACTAAAGGATGCCATTCTGAGGAAAACGGGAAAACACGTTACTTCTCGTGATATTATAAACATGAAGCATAGAACGGTTCAAAAAATTCAGGACAATGCTCATCATGGAGCCCTTCTGTTAGAAAAAATCAACGAATTGTTTTCAGAAAACTCTGGGTGGAAGGTTCATATTGACAAGAATACAGAAAATGGTCTCTTGTACATATTGCTTCAATCAGAGCATATGGCCCAGTTACTAGAAAAATACCCTGAAGTGTTGTTCTTTGATGGTACGTATAAAGTTAATAAAGAAGGGTATATCTTGCATTCGATTATGTGTGAAGATGGAACAAGCCATGGGAGGCCTGTATGTTATGCATTTGTTCAGCGGGAGACATCAGAAATATTAACGTCTTTCCTAGAGACATTCCTTTGTTTGAATCCTGTCGTAGAGGAGAAGTGCAAAATTGTGGTAATGGACAAAGATTTAAATGAAATGAATATAATTCAGCAGCTTCTGGCCAAATGTAGAATCTTGTTGTGTTCGTGGCACGTGTTAAAGTACTTACACACGAAAGTGATGCAGCATAAGTCAAACAGTCTAGATAAGAAGTATGTTAAAGATATAATTACGAAACTGGTTTTTGCACATACCGTAGATATATATCAAAGGCACTTGCAGGACTTGGAAAAAGCACTTGAAAATGACAAAGCCCTTGTGCAGTACTTTTAAGAAAATTGGCACAGCTGCAAGATCATGTGGGTTCATGCTTATCGTGCAAATGCATGTAGTTTAGGAAATAATACTAACAATCGAATGGAAAGCCATAATCAAAAGTTAAAAAAATATCTAACACGTGACATGCGCTTAGTGGAAGCAGTGAAAGCTCTGATAAGGTATGTAACCCACGATGCTCTAGCACTCAGCCATATGCAATATAAAGAAATGAGAACTTGCATTGACACCAGTAAGACTGATAAGTTTTGCAGTGAGGTGTCAGCAAAATACACCGAATATGCTAGAAAATTGGTATGTAAAGAATATGGGCTGTTTATGAAATATCCAGGATACTGTGTTGTCTGTGATGGCAAATGCACCGTTTTTGTTGGCAGTAAGCTTTATGAAGTTACTAATAATATGAGGACATGCATATGCACATTTAATGCGCAGTACCAGCTGCCCTGCAGGCACATTCTTGCAGCTAGATCAAAAAATTATATGGAACTGTTTGATGAAAGTTGTGTGTCAAAGTGCTGGCTTAAATCTGATTTTGTGCAGACCGACCAGACAGTGTCACCAGACAAACTAAGCATTTTAACCACAAGCATGGTAAAAAAGGTACAGCCAGAACTTGATAACTCAGAGGCCAGATATAAATATGCATATGCACGTCTGTTGGAACTTTCAAAGGAAGTGGCTAATGTACTAGCCCAATGTAGCGCAACTGAACTTTGCGAAAAATTGAGCGAGTGTGAGGACTTTTTCCAAAATCTTGTTACTTACCCTAGAAATTAGAAACATGATTCACCCCTTCCTAAAATAGCACAAAGTAATGAACCAGTTAGTGGGGAAGGAAAAAGCTTAGAAAAGTCAAAAGAAGTAAGTAATTCGTGGAGTGTAGACCTGAACGACTATCTATTGGCCAAGTCTGTAGATGATGGCACTATGAAGAAGGGCTCCACAGAAGATAAATTGGAACTGAAAGTGCAATCTGGTCAAGTTAAATCTGATTCAAAAGATGAAATTAACTTTACTATAGCCTCGCATGATGATAAGGTATGTCAGGTTCTAGCAAAGACATCGGACACTAGCTTTTCGCCTAGTGATTTTGCACAGCAACTGACAGCGCTTAGCATACCTCTAGTTAAATCCGCTCGCGCCCGACCACGTAAGAGATGTGCACATGATACGAAGCGGGGAGAAAAAAGACTACGTTTGCATGTTTTGAAAAACTCTCAATTTAAAGAAAAGGCACCTGTGACAGTCGTTGGTAGAACAGTGGAAGAAATTAGTGACCCCATAGCTGACGCGATTTGTGGTCCAAATAATTGCAAACCGTACAAAATAAGTTTCTCTGATTTAGTGGCCTTACAAGGCACGGGATGGCTGTCAGATGCAATCGTAAATGCAGCGCAACTTAATATTTCGCGTCAGTTTCCTGGTCTGTGCAATTATCAGGATGTTCTTCTTGGGGAGAGCTTGACATTTGAGAAGCGAGACAACTTTATTCAAATTCTGCATACTCCTGGGCATTGGGTTACAGTGAAAAATTATGGTGCCCCTACAAACAGTGTTTTTCTGTATGATTCGTTAGACCAGGACATTATGCCAAGTGTAGCAACTCAAGTTATGAACATAATGAGTCTAGCTTCTAATACTCTCACCATTCACGCTAAGGCAGTACAGCGTCAAGAGAACTGTTATGACTGTGGCGTTTTTGCCATTGCTAATGCATTCACCATTGCATCTGGCGTCGACCCGTGCACCGTTGCTTTTGATAAGACGTTAATGCGCAGGCATTTAATATCATGTCTTGCAGACAATGAGATGGTCCATTTCCCTATTGCTACAATGCAAGTGCCCAGAATAAAACCAAAGTCAAGTTGCTTTTTTGTTCCAAAGTAATATTGCATGTTTAAACCATTAACAAAATCAGCCTTAAACTGAAACCATATAGTTCTATAGCTGCTGATTTGAGACCTTTCTATAGATTCCAACTCTAGGTTATTAATATACTCGGTCATCATCATTAGCATTCTTAGTTCTTCTGCCTCACAAAGAATTTTAAAATGACATTCTTTGGTCCGTGTTATCCAGTGAGATAACTTTCTACAGGCGTTATTTATCCAGAAAATAATGCAAACCATTATACTATATGCACCTTGCTTTTAAAAACTAAGTGGTCTGAGGAAAAGTTAATAAATTTTGATGCCTATCGGTCAATGAAATGAACTGTGTAAATAACGTATTATTTTTGCGGTATATTTTAGGGACCATGAGCATCCTAGCATGTTGCAACCTTTTTAGATGCTTAACTATATAAATGTATGAAACCTTTTAAAGGGGCCCTAAAGGCATACTGTTGGTGCACTGTTTGTGGTGCACTGTTTGTTCCGTGCTAAGAAAATGCCTTGTTTAAAAAGAAGTTATATATTAAGTGGTCAGCATGCTACAACTGGTATTTAAATAACTTTCCAAGTAGGTCTTCTTGACATTTTGTCCCTTAGGTGGCGTGAAATACAGTAGTAGCAGGCATGGTAGAAGGAAAGTTTTGCTATTATGAGCATACACCGGTCAGTAGCTTCGCAGAAACTTCTGTGGCACAAGTAGGTAATTTGAGAGAACTTTCACTGCCCCCCCCCCCCCCGTTTTGGGGGGATGATTGAAGATAGCCATGAGTCTTGTCGGCGGCTCTTAGTTCAAAGAAAAAAATAGAAAGAACCAAGCAGCATGTCATACCGGATTTGGGCGCACGTTAAAGAACCCTAGGGGGTAGAAATTTCCGGAGCTCTCCACTACGGGGTCTCTCATAATCATATGCTGGTTTTGAGACGTTAAACCTTACTTATAAAAAATAGGCATTTCATACCAGATTTTAATGCGCTGAAATCGTCTTTTCTACTGTGGACAGTTTCAGTAATTACTTTTTCTGGGACTCGACTACGTCATTTTATAGAGTTACAGAGTTCGCAGAATATGGCATGGGTGACTGGAGCCTTATCATACATTTACTCCTTTCTTGGTGAACTAAGCCCTGTAGATAATACTGCAGTTAGGCATTCTTAAACTTTCACTCATCATTCGAACAAGAGAAATTTTTTGCCTTTAGCGTCCCTTTCAGATGAAGAAAATTTGTTCCTTTGTGATTAAATGCCTGACTTCATTTTCTAAGCTGTGCTATGTGGAAACACATACTTCGGCAAAATGAAAGCTAATGCGGGCCGCTGGTGAAAATTTACTTTTCCAACTGTAAATAAATTTTATGTGATTGTATTACAATGTAAGATGTTCCTAATGCATTAACAAATAGTTCATATTCTAAACATTTCCTAGAAAACAGCATCATTTCTCGTAAAAGACTAAATGTTTGCTATGGCAAAGTTTGATTCCATTATACTGGCTGCAGTTTGAGGCAGCAGTTCAGCATGGCCTGTATTAGTTTCATATTGTCTAAGTCTCTGGGCGGAGCCTGACCACTACAGAGCGCGTTCTCGGGTGGCGGATAGAGAAACGTTTCATGATGTGAAGTTGCACAAAGCTGCTTCATATCATGGTACAGGCAGTTATGCCCGCGGACCAACAGGCATATAGTCATGGTTTATATTAGTGACAACCATATTTTTGCTGCTGTTAGCGGCCAGTGGTTTTTACACATCACCCAAATTTAACTCAGTGCATATACTTAGACATTGTGATGTACGTGTAACATCAGTGCAGTGCTCATGTTGGTTACCATTCATGAGACCGTAACAAGGACCTGCTGCCAGCCATCATGTCCTGGTCCTGACCTGCCTTTGGGAGGCTGACTCAGCCGTCTAGGTTGGCGAGCGGGTTCCTGCTTCTGGTCACCAGCCACGATGGTGCAATGACCAGTCACCATGGTGCATGCATGGGTAGATCTGTCTGATATAAAGTGTTAATGCAGGCTTGTTAATACGCCGTGAACTTGCTATAAACAGCACTACAACTAGACAAAGAAAGAAGAAACAGAAGCTGCAAGGGACATCCTGTCTCTTGCAGCTCTATCTATCAGATGTTTTGATCTCTCTGCTCACATTTGGAGATTGTTTTCACACTGTGACTGAAGCACTTCTGCCCATGACTTATGGGTGAATTGGGCTTCTCATCTGCTTCAGCCAACAAATACACCTGCAAAGAATGAGTCTGCCACTGTGGATGACACCAGCATTAAAACTACTAGTGACTGTTTTTGTTTCAAATGTTCAGCAGAACTTCATTTATTACAAAGCTATGCTTGTCTTAGTAGTTTGGTAATGGATGCAGTTTCAGTGTGATTGTTTTGCTTTTATTTAAAATTACTTTAATTTTAAATGTTTGACATTTGTGTGTGGAAAACTGGCTCATCCTTTCCTGAAACGAGACCCTGCCTCAGTAAAACGATCCTGCATCGCAGGCATGAGGGCTGAATGGCTGCAGCTATTTCAATGCTGCCCAAGGATTAAGTGTTGATGTTTGAGAGCAGCAGCCATAGGCCGGTAGAAAAAGTGGAACCTATTTAAACTCACTCAAGAAATACATTTCACCATGGAAACTCACTTGGACTCAAATTAACTTAAATTTAGCTCAACAGAACCAATTGGGACTCGCTATACTGTTTGTCAACCACTCTCACTCAGGCTCAAACTTACCAACATATTACTCAGTTCGGCACGGTCAGACTCGCGATTTGACCTGTGTCTGAGTGAGCGAACAGCTGTCACTAGTCGCAATCCAATAAAAATATTTTTATGAAATATGCAGCTCACATCAGAAATTTTTGCCATGAATGTCCCATGAGCGAGTTTGTGAAGGGAGGTCTTGGCGACCTCCTTATCTCCTAACTTGCGCCTCTGTGCAATAACCACATGAACGGTTGTGTGTTGATGTATTCTTGAACAGACTTGATTTGCAATGAAAGCAAATATGATGTCGATAGTTATGCTGATAGGCGGGTATATAGGAACATAGGACAGAAATAAAATGTGGTGCTCACTAAGGCTCAACCAAGAAATACACGTTGAGCTTAGGGCTCACCACCTCAGACTTGCAAATATTTTCCTCACTCGGATTCAAGCTCATTAAAATTTTCCTTAGCCACACTCACTCTAACTCAGACTCATGTAATATTACCCTGCTGTACTCACTCAAACTCACGACTCGATCATAGTCCAAGTGAGCCTGGCCCCATTAACGTCCAATGTGCCATGCTCGAATCAGCCAATCGCTGATACAATGGCTGTAATGGGTAATTTTTGAGCTTGTAGCGCAATTTGTCGAGTGAAAGGAAAGCAATTTTCAGGTGAACTTGAACATTTATTGAGAAATTGTGGCCTTGTGCTGCACAACAATATTTGGCTCACCTGTTCTCGGGAGTCTTGACTACCGATTGGCCGCATTTTACGACCATATTCAATAAGAGTTGCAGGGCCCCTTAAACTTTGAAGAGGTTTTGCGGCAGTGTGAATTCTCTTGGATAGGTGCTTTCACAGCATAGCACTCTATGCTTTAGTGAAATCACCTTCACAGGAGGTTATGTGCAGATCAATGTTAACTATTTGTTCATTGCAAATACTTCAAAATTTTTAACAATTTAAAATCGAGTCGAAGCGAGTTTGCATACAGTACTGTTCCTTCAAATATTCAAAGCATTTGAATATTTGCACAACCCTGCTTTTTTTAGTTAATATATTTGTATTTTTTGCTCTCTCTACACAATTGGTTTCTCCCCTTGTTTTTTTCTCTTTCTCCTCTTTCTAATGGTTCTCCCATCTTCTTTTTCACTCTCTCCTTTGCATCCTCCCTTGCCTTTCCCACCCCTCTACTATTTACTATTTAAGGCTATGATTTCTTCTGTCACCATGCATAAATAGCTGAAGAGTTATTATGCTCAGCTTTCAATTCGCTGGTTCAAATGTTGCCTCGGGTAAGCAAAAAAAAAAACCAAGAAGTATTTTTGTTTTCTTTTCTTCTGCTGCTAAGAAGTGGTTCGTTGCAGATGGGACCCGTATTCTAAAGCGGCACAGGTTCGGAGGTGCCAGTTAGCTTGCCAGTATCCATTAAAATGTTATGACTGGCAGTGCAAGGACCAAGTCTGCAATAGACGCTCATTGGCATACCAGCCAAATGTGGTACGCGTCCAGCAGAAACGCAAAAGGTGTCTGGGTGTGCTGCAGGGAACACGCATCAGCGTCGCTGGGACAGACAGTTCGTGTTTGAGGAGAGGCGCATGCACGGACCGAGGATATGAAAAGCGCGTCGCGTGTGCACTCAGGGCTCTCTCTGTGGCCTTCGTTACGACCAGTCCTGTCTCCTGTAAAAGCGCATCTCAACGCCTTGTGTTTTTTACACCTGTAAATATGTAAATAAATCGTGTGTTTCTGTCGTCAAGAAGCCTCTCAAAGGTGTCTTCTTCCCCGGCACCTGGGTGAAAGCCTGTGCCCCTAACCTCGGTCACATCAAGGTGTGCTTCCCAAAAGTATCGCTGTGGTATGTATTGTGTGCTCACAATTGACAACAATGAAGGCATGGCAAAAATTGTTCCTGGTTTATTAACAGCCTTCTTGCAATATGTGCCTGTTTCAAATATATGAGGACTAGGTTTTCTTTTTTTTTCAAGTCCTAATTTGTTCGAGAAAAAACTACAGCGAATTCGAGACGCTTATGTTTGGAAGATTTAAGTAGACTTTCCAGCTGCCCCTTTGCATAGTTGCCACTGCAATTAAGGCATCTGTTTTGGCCCCGTAGCAGCTTTTTTATGCCCCCCCCCCCCCACACACACACACATTAAAGACAGCCAAGTCAATTCTGTATGCCACTCACTGTCTGTAGATTGTTGTCTACACAACCTGCTTCAATATTTTTATACTGTTTTCACACTTTGCGGCCACCAGGGTTGCCACCTTTTCTTAAACAAAAAACAGGCCCTTCAACGAGAGAAAGAGGGAGGGCCGAGGATACCTGGAGATTAATGTCCAACAATAGACACCATGTCAGGTCTTTGGCATACAGTGCCATTTGAAAATAATATTGCTTTCCTTGAGTCAAATAAACCTGATATAAATGCAAAAATGGCTCACTGAGCTAACCTACTAGTCTAATTGCTGGCATAAAAATATCCATGGTTAGAATAATGCTTCATTTCCATCACTTAAAAAAGAAAAATTGGGTGACCCTTAAGGTTCGCTTTCAATAATTGAACACGATGATACCCTGGCCCTAGTGCGTACTTCAAGCACTTGGTGCATGAAATATTTTCGAACTTGGTATGCACTCACTATGTGGTCTGAAGGAAATGTGTGCAGCAAAATGTGTGCGTTTTGGTATGGCTGGCCACCTTTTAACTATGAAGTCCTTAAGATAATCACATGTTCTGATGCCTGATTACAATGCACACTTGTATCAAGAAATATTACTGTGATATTACATATTGAATTGTGAAGACAGTATACAGGACACATGTGTTTGCAAAGCCTAACATTATTTTCACTGCATTTTCAAGCAGATGAAGTTATTTTCCTTAATTTCCAAGCAGATGTGTGGCTGTGCTGTAGAACGCCTGCTTGCCATGCAAACGGCCTGGGCTTGATCCTCCCGCAAACTGGGAAATTTTTTATTACTTATTTTATTTGCATCTTTCTTAATTTTTCCGGTTGCTCACAAGGTTCATCACTCACAATCAATGATGCCCACGAGATTTTTAAAACTATCGCGTTAAAACTGGCATAAAAGGGTAACAATGTATGACTGATTGAATAAGCTTTTACAGCTCATGCCAAATCACATTGGTGTGATGTTGAAATCCCTAGGTCCATTGTTAGACTACCAAATGTCATGGTTTTCACTTTTATGTCTGTTTAGGGGTACAGCAATTAACTGGCCAGGAAGTGTAAATAGATCTTTATTTGGAAACATGCTGAAGTATGATAAAGTCAAGCTCCCTTTCCCTTGAGTAATTTGAGATGTATATGTATTTTAAAATGGTGTTTGAAAATCACAGCAGCTGTGCCATTACACTGCTTCGTGGCAAAAGCTTAGTATCGAGTTCTGGAGAATTTCTGCACGTTGCCTGCTGCAGCTCAGACAATCGTTAATCTGGCTTAAAATTATATAGTATATATATTGCATTCTCACTTTCAATTTTGCTTATTGTGGAAAAAACAGGTCACTGACCAATGTCAAACGAAACAATGACGTTTCGGGACCCGTACGGGTCTCTTGTTCACAATGGAATGACGGCTGAGCAACAGGTTCTTATGTAACGTTGAGCGCATGACGCAAAGTCCGGGAGTACACGTGGTTTAGTGTGCCAGATGATCTATTGATTGTGTTACTTGTCGTCTGAATGATTAGTGATTCGAGGTTCAGTCTGGTTGTAAAATTCTTCTCCGTGGCTACGATGCGTGCGTTGTCCCAGCTTATCTCGTGGCCCGTCTTCTCGGCATGCTCTGCGAGTGAATTTGTCACTGTGTGGCCCTTGGCGACGTCATTCTTGTGTTGCATAAGACGTTTGCAGTAATTTCCACTCGTGCCAATGTACACCGATTCGCAATCGGCGCATGGTATCTTGTAGACCACACCAGGAAAGCGTTGCCGAGGGAGAGGATCCTTCACATTTAGCAACTCAGCCTTAAGCTCGCTTGCTGGAACATGCGCGATCTGTACACCACGTTTTCTGAATAGACGG
Source organism: Rhipicephalus microplus (assembly GCF_043290135.1). NCBI lineage: Eukaryota > Metazoa > Arthropoda > Arachnida > Ixodida > Ixodidae > Rhipicephalus > Rhipicephalus microplus. The sequence goes on from NC_134703.1 coordinate 241,536,131, forward strand.
GCTAGAGCTTCGCTTATATTTCGAATATAAGGAATCGATGCCCGCTTTTTTGTAGACGATGTGTTATGCATGGCCTGACTAGTTGACTGCAGTTTATCCATGACGGATTTAGTTGTTTTCCTAATAAAAATCTTGGGGTATCCATTCTTGATCAGGTCATCTTCAATGGTCCGGAGCTCCTCCTGCAGGCTTTCTTCATCGGAACAAATGCGAATCGCTCGTTGAACTAAAGACCGAATCACTGAGCATTTGTGGGCTACCGGGTGAACTGACTCGTAGTCGAGGTATCTACCGGAGTGCGTTGGCTTTCGGTACACAGCGAAGGCGAGGCCTGTGGGAGTACGTTTTACAACTGCATCCAAGAAAGGGAGGCAACCGTCTTTTTCTTCTTCCACAGTGAACTTGATGGAAGTCTCGACGCCATTTAGGCAGTCAAGGAAAGATTGGACGTCTTTCTTCTTTATCACGCAGAAGCAGTCGTCGACGTATCTCAGAAAAACCTTGGGTCTCGGCTGAAATGTTCCCAATGCTTTCTGCTCAATTGCTTCCATTGTGATATTCGCAGTTGTGACCGAAATCGAAGCTCCCATTGCGGTACCGAAAACTTGCCTGTAGAATTCACCCTTGTACGAGAAGTAAGTGTTGGATAGGCAAAACCGTAACAAGGTGCACAGCTCGGTGACGTCGAACGGTGTGCGATCGGCCAATGTCGTGTCCTTGTGAAGCAATTGTCTGGAAGTGTCTACAGCAAGGTCGACGGGAGCACTTGTGAAGATGGAGCAGACATCAAATGAAACCAGTACTTCGTCGACATCCACAGTGATACTCTTCATTTTGCTTATGAAGTCATTGGTGTTCCGGAGGTTAGTTTCAGTCTTGCCTGCAAGGGGAGCCAGGATGCCGTGAAGATACTTTGAGAGGCTGTATAGGGGTGACCTAGTGAAATCTACTATGGGCCTTAGAGGCGTTCCGCTTTTGTGAATCTTCGGTAAACCGTATATCGCAGGAGCAGAACCATTGGTGCACAGCAGCTGGAAGTATAACCTTTTTGCTGATGCAGGAAGCGTCTGGAAAATACTAGAGAGCGTCTTTTGCAGGCCCGTTTGGACTTTCGAGGTAGGGTCCTTGTTAATCTTGGCGTACGTTGTACAGTCCCCCACTATCTCCGTCATCTTCGACTCATACGTCGACCAGTCAAGCACAACCGTCACGTTGCCTTTGTCCGCAGGAAGTACGGCAATCTTCTTGTTTTTGTGCAATGCCTTAATCGCTTTTTCCTCGTCTTCCGAGAGGACTTGCTGGCAGCCATACTTGCGAATTCTGGATAGTATACCTACTGCTCTCGTACGGATTTCGTCTCGTTCACTTTCTCCAAGTAGACCAATAGCGTTTTCGACAGCACACACGACTTTGCGTGTGTCCGGCTGCTTTGCTTGGTTGAAGTTGAGACCACGGCTCAAAACTTGGCATTCCGCAGGAGTAAGCTCGTATGACGACAAGTTCCTGACCTCGAACATGGGTCCTCTGGTTTTCCTGCCTTTTTCTAGCAAAGAACTCAGTTTGCGCTCTTGTGACGTTTCCTGCTTTTCTGTTCGTCGTCGCGATGCTTGGTTCGCCACGAGATGTATTTCAGGGAGTAATTCAGGCATGATGAATTCCAGCTGGCGTGTTGTGAAGAAAATGTCAGTCTCAAGGCGCTTCACAGTCTGCTTGCAGTCTTCTATCTGTGCTTGAAGAAGCTGCCGTTCAGCTTTCGAAATGACTTGATGACCGAATGCCGATTTCACAGGGTGCTTTAGCTGCAAAGATTTTGGGATGAGTTGCTTGGGCTTACAGGTTATGTTGAAACGCAGGTGCGTCTTGAAGGCTGCCAGTCGTGTAGATGCACTCAAGAACTGACGAATCCTGGTGATAGCCGTTTGTCCATACTTGTGGCGGATGCTCACGTAGTCAAGAGTTCGACGGAATGCCGTCTGGTCAGGTAAAAGCATTGTTGAAAAAGACGCACCTTCAAGACGCACCTGCGTTTCAACATAACCTGTAAGTCCAAGCAACTCATCCCAAAATCTTTGCAGCTAAAGCACCCTGTGAAATCGGCATTCGGTCATGAAGTCATTTCGAAAGCTGAACGGCAGCTTCTTCAAGCACGGATAGAAGACTGCAAGCAGACTGTGAAGCGCATTGAGACTGACATTTTCTTCACAACACGCCAGCTGGAATTCATCATGCCTGAATTACTCCCTGAAATACATCTCGTGGCGAACCAAGCATCGCGACGACGAACAGAAAAGCAGGAAACGTCACAAGAGCGCAAACTGAGTTCTTTGCTAGAAAAAGGCAGGAAAACCAGAGGACCCATGTTCGAGGTCAGGAACTTGTCGTCATACGAGCTTACTCCTGCGGAATGCCAAGTTTTGAGCCGTGGTCTCAACTTCAACCAAGCAAAGCAGCCGGACACACGCAAAGTCGTGTGTGCTGTCGAAAACGCTATTGGTCTACTTGGAGAAAGTGAACGAGACGAAATCCGTACGAGAACAGTAGGTATACTATCCAGAATTCGCAAGTCTGGCTGCCAGCAAGTCCTCTCGGAAGACGAGGAAAAAGCGATTAAGGCATTGCACAAAAACAAGAAGATTGCCGTACTTCCTGCGGACAAAGGCAACGTGACGGTTGTGCTTGACCGGTCGACGTATGAGTAGAAGATGACGGAGATAGTGGGGGACTGTACAACGTACGCCAAGATTAACAAGGACCCTACCTCGAAAGTCCAAACGGGCCTGCAAAAGACGCTCTCTAGTATTTTCCAGACGCTTCCTGCATCAGCAAAAAGGTTATACTTCCAGCTGCTGTGCACCAATGGTTCTGCTCCAGCGATATACGGTTTACCGAAGATTCGCAAAAGCGGAACGCCTCTAAGGCCCATAGTAGATTTCACTAGGTCACCCCTATACAGCCTCTCAAAGTATCTTCACGGCATCCTGGCTCCCCTTGCAGGCAAGACTGAAACTAACCTCCGGAACACCAATGACTTCATAAGCAAAATGAAGAGTATCACTGTGGATGTCGACGAAGTACTGGTTTCATTTGATGTCTGCTCCCTCTTCACAAGTGTTCCCGTCGACCTTGCTGTAGACACTTCCAGACAATTGCTTCACAAGGACACGACATTGGCCGATCGCACACCGTTCGACGTCACCGAGCTGTGCACCTTGTTACGGTTTTGCCTATCCAACACTTACTTCTCGTACAAGAGTGAATTCTACAGGCAAGTTTTCGGTACCGCAATGGGAGCTTCGATTTCGGTCACAACTGCGAATATCACAATGGAAGCAATTGAGCAGAAAGCATTGGGAACATTTCAGCCGAGACCCAAGGTTTTTCTGAGATACGTCGACGACTGCTTCTGCGTGATAAAGAAGAAAGACGTCCAATCTTTCCTTGACTGCCTAAATGGCGTCGAGACTTCCATCAAGTTCACTGTGGAAGAAGAAAAAGACGGTTGCCTCCCTTTCTTGGATGCAGTTGTAAAACGTACTCCCACAGGCCTCGCCTTCGCTGTGTACCGAAAGCCAACGCACTCCGGTAGATACCTCGACTACGAGTCAGTCCACCCGGTAGCCCACAAGCGCTCAGTGATTCGGTCTTTAGTTCAACGAGCGATTCGCATTTGTTCCGATGAAGAAAGCCTGCAGGAGGAGCTCCGGACCATTGAAGATGACCTGATCAAGAATGGATACCCCAAGATTTTTATTAGGAAAACAACTAAATCCGTCATGCGTAAACTGCAGTCAACTAGTCAGGCCATGCATAACACATCGTCTACAAAAAAGCGGGCATCGATTCCTTATATTTGAAATATAAGCGAAGCTCTAGCCCGTCTATTCAGAAAACGTGGTGTACAGATCGCGCATGTTCCAGCAAGCAAGCTTAAGGCTGAGTTGCTAAATGTGAAGGATCCTCTCCCTCGGCAACGCTTTCCTGGTGTGGTCTACAAGATACCATGCGCCGATTGCGAATCGGTGTACATTGGCACGAGTGGAAATTACTGCAAACGTCTTATGCAACACAAGAATGACGTCGCCAAGGGCCACACAGTGACAAATGCACTCGCAGAGCATGCCGAGAACACGGGCCACGAGATAAGCTGGGACAACGCACGCATCGTAGCTACGGAGAAGAATTTTACAACCAGACTGAACCTCGAATCACTAATCATTCAGACGACAAGTAACACAATCAATAGATCATCTGGCACACTAAACCACGTGTACTCCGGGACTTTGTGTCATGCGCTCAACGTTACATAAGAACCTGTTGCTCAGCCGTCATTCCATTGTGAACAAGAGACCCGTACGGGTCCTGAAACGTCATTGTTTCGTTTGACATTGGTCAGGGACCTGTTTTTTTTTTCAACAATGCCTTTACCTGACCAGACGGCATTCCGTTGAACTCTTGACTAAATTTTGCTTATTATGCAATTTAACTTACCCTTCGTGAATTCATCGATATTTTTCACATAATAACAGAAATTTGCAGAACTTCATGCCTAAAAATAGTGTGACACAATCTTCACTAAAATATGGGCATCAATTTATGAGAAAAAAGTGGGACGCATGTGGCTCATCGACTCATGAAGCATCTTTGAATAAATGGGGCAACACATGTCACATTGTCTCATAAGGGCACTAAGCTGTAATTCTGCTGCCAAATTTCTTGCCCAAAAAGGCCCAATGGAAGCAGTACAGAGGAACACTTCTAAAACTGTGGAAGAAAAATTGCAGTGAACCTTAATTTCAGATTTTCTACGCAATTCTGCGCCTCTTCTTGTGGCATTGAGCCTAGCGGCTCGGTCCCAAGGTCTTCACATACACGTACCCTTTCAGCTTGTGTCTGTCTCGTCGGTAGGTGGCGATAATATTGAAACTCGTCGAAAACAAGGAGAAAACAGCAGGCATAGATGAGTGCACGCATTCATATGAAAATAAAGAAAAAGGAGAATATTGCTTTTCATTCACATTTGACGAAGCTGTGTCTATGCATGTCTTGTCTTGTATCTGCAACGAATAAGGGCAAACATCTCAGTTAAGCCTGCATTTTCGCAAGTAATTAAAATTGTGGTAATGAATCATGGCAAGCCACTTTGACGTGGTGTCAATGCACCGAATGCTGTAAGTGTGTTAACAAATGCTGCATCATATTCGTGAACTCTATTCAGGTGTGACATATTTGCTTTTCTCATATATCTTGCATGATTTGATGATCTTGAAAATTCGTGTTCTCTTTGGCTTCCTGGCTGTATGAAGCAGCAATTTTGCCATATTTTTCCTTTGGCACGAAATTTTAGCAAGAGTGTCTTAGCCACAGCTTTTGGTCTCATTGCCTCTCCTTATAATTATAAAAATATCAAAGAATGTGCTGTTTTGTGGCATCCATCAAACATGAAAAAAACAGTTATGCGTGTATGCTATGTTGTTAGGCTATGCAAGGAACTGCTTCATTTTTCATTCGAGTGCACTTCCACAATGATTTTAGGCAGATATATTTTTTGCAATTTAGAAAGAAAATCTATAGTTGCATGCTTAAATTCTTTAAAAATCTGAACAGAAAAATACCATAAATTTGAAACTTTAGCTACCTGGTACGCAATATGACACTGGCTGAAAAAGAAATATTAACAGAATAAAAGATTTTAAATACAACGTATCACTGATACTATGCATTGTAAATGTGCAATATATAGTTTCTCAGTTTCCTTAATGTTTCTGGTACACCACAACTGGAAGGCATTGTGCTGATGGCAACGTAAAGTGGTAGAGAAAGTTTTACTGAGGAAAAAGTGGGATGCATTCATCCTATTAACCATCAAAAGGTTAAGAAATTGATGCTCAGCAGTGGAGCTTCCTCCACAGCAACAAAAAACCTGCATTGAACCACAGTGCATGCAACACCATCTCTCCAGCACTTTGCTCATGCACTCTGTCATGGCAGAATTTGGTACCAATGCAGTGAACAGCTGTAGGCCACTGTTTTCAACATGTGTTGCATATAAGACTCCATCAGCAACAACGGTTGGTGAAAACTGTTTCATTGCCTTTTTTGTGTTGCCAATGCATGATTAGACATTCTGAATTACGAGCTTTCCAGTGACATAAAAGAAATGTACATTAAAAAAATTGATTGGCCGTAGAAAATAATCAGGCCCTAGAAATCCACAAAGAAAGGGTAAGTATTCATTGGTACAAGCACATTCCTGGAGCTGAGTAGCCAGCTGCGCTACACAACTTCTCAAGTCTTTCTTCTTTTAATGTGCCAGGGCGGATGCTGTGTATCATACTGTTCCACAAGTTTTCTTTTATTTTGGTGTACTTAACATTTTAAAACATTAGTAAACTTTTAAAACATATACAGTTTTGCAAATCATGACTGTTGAATCGAACACAACAAAATTAAATTTGGAGTGTTAAATCATTTAATATTTCTAGAGATTGACTCACACTTGTCTAAAACACCCAGCCGACCGCTCCAGTTGCTGTTTTCTGCTGAAATATGTTAATGCCGACGCCGTATGAATATCTAACATGGCATACGGCGTGCTAGGCCTTTGTGCGATTTAAGCGTGAAGCGATAATTTAAGCATGTAGCTAAGGTGACGTAGAAGCCGTCACTAACAAGAGCCATGCGCTCCGCTGCTCTGGACAAGTGTGATTCCACCTGTACAGCTGCAGTGTTGGCATTTTTTTGGTGCATGAAATTCTCCATGCTCACTTTACATCTGGTCTATTATATAAAAACATGGACATAAAAAGAATAACAAATAAAACCTTCTAGGTCTGAGTGAGAATAGAAGCCAAGCTGCTTGAGTGGCAAGCAGGCATTCTACCACAAAGCCATGTGCCTGCTCAAAAATAATTTTCATGCTTTACAAATACACGCGTCTAGTATACATGCTTCACAATACAATATGTAATATCGCAGTATTTCATGATACAAATGTACATTGCCACTGGCCATCAGAACATGTAATTATCATAATGACTTCGTTGTTTAAAGCAGCCACGAAAAACAAAAGGCACAAATGCTACTGGAGTATTCTCTTAGGACCACGTACTGGGTGCATATCAAGTTTAAAAACATTTCATGCACATAGTTGCTTGTGGTTTAAAGCATACTACCCAGTACCTGTATTGCGTGGTCTATCTATCCTGTGTCCCATCTCTGCGCTCTTCGAAGTAACTATGTGTACGTATCAACAAGCTCGCTTAGCCACTGTGACGGACGGCTATTTTCGGCGACACCGCGTCACGGCAATTAACGGGTGCCGTACTCCCCGACTGACCGTGAGAAACGGCGGCACATGAAAGGGAACCGATAAGTGCAAAATGGGGTGCTCTCCTTAGAACGTCGCCGCCGACGGTTAATCCTTTTGTAACTGTGGCGGCGTCTGCAAGGTCGTAGAAGGCCGCGGTATACCCCGTACAAGGATTAGACTACAAGACGTCCGGCTGAGAGCTAAGTGGTTGACCGTTCCCACGGAGAGAAGTGTGGGAAACGCTCTGGTGGCCAAGCCGTATGACAACAACCCGACAGGTTGTCACTCTCGCTAGTTGCGGGCCCTCTCCCTATTAAAAAGGGGTGGGGTCAAAATATTTTTGGGGCGGAGTTTCCCCTCAATTAAACGCGCATGATTGGACCCAGGTAGAGGTCTCTTGTCCCCGAGGAAGAGCGAGGAGACACGAGGGGGATTTAAGCGCAGGATTTTGCCCTGCTAGGCAGACTAGTCGCTGACCAAGATGGTGTAGAAACAGATCAACAAGCATCTCTTCTAGAAGTTTTTAGTGTGGCTCTGTATCGGCTGGCCACCTAAACTTAGCCGTTCGTCTAGTTGTGACGCGATATTAACGTCTGCAACGTAGACATCGGGACTTCGCCTCGAGTTAGCTCAACCTGCTCGAAGTCACCTGCAAGCACTAGCCTCCCGGAGCCACCAGCGTTGCAACACCGCCGACATCGCAGTCGTGCCAGAACTCTCTTCGACTTCTCGCATCTGATCGTCGGGGACTCAACGCTGCCGGTCATCACACGTATGCCTTCACCTGTTTATATCTTCGAACTTTCTACTCCGTAGTTCTATTGTTGTTAGTTTGTGTAGTTTGTGATAGTTCTCTCTCGTAAGCTGATTTATTGTTTCTGTTATATATCTCTTTAGTTGTATCAAGTGTCAATGTATGTTGTTAGTCGTATTGAAGTGTTGTATTAGATCCCGTGTGCTGCAATATCACTAAAGTTTGTTTTGTTTTCCCACGTCTCTGATCTCTTCACTGTCTCTGCTTGCGTACGGAACGAACCAACCTGCTGTCATTCCCGTCGCCGACTTCGCGCTGGCGACGCTAGAGTGGCAGCTTGTAACAGCCACCATTTAGAAATCCATTACGCAGACTGCAACTATATGCGAAACCCTTACTAGCACAAGCCACTTTAAACATTGATTACGTAGTAATAATCTGCAGTATAAACTTTTCAAGTAATGTTACCCTGCAAAAAGTATGCACTAGGTGGTTGGAGTATGCACTAGGGATAGGATATCACTGTTGTGTTCTACTCAAACCTTGAGGGTCCCCTAATTTTTTTCATCAAACGATTGTAAGATTCATAGATAGTAATGTTCGACAAGCATGGTATTGTAAATAATCACCCTTTTGGTCTATACTAGAAGAGTGAAGGGAGTGTTGTTAGGAGTGAATTTACAGGCTGTTAGGAGTGTATGGAAAATTTGACAGATTGTTGTGTAAGTATGCAAGCATTAGGGCATGTCAGTTCATATTAAATACCTGAAAAACATCACAGGCAGGAGTCCTGATAGGACGCTTGAAAGCATTTCATCCTAGGAAAGAAGTGATGTGTCATTGACACATCTGTTGAAACTTGGAAGGTCAGAAAAGTATTTCAAGAGTAGGTATGTGACGTTTCTTGACAATACATGACTGTGACATTGCACACTTCCATACTGCAGATGTGTCTGTTTCCTAACATACTTGCCAGCAAAGCCACAACAGGGTGTTTATCAATTTAATTTTTTTCAAATTTAGTGATTTTTCCAGGCTTTTCACATAGATTAAAAGCAAACTCCAAGACCATATTGTCTTCTTGGAAAATGTGCGGTGGAAAGAACACTTTAGCAGTAAAAAAATAAAATAAGAGGCACTCATATAAAACAAATGAACACATTTTACACACACACTCATAATGTTGTGAGCGTATGTGGTAAATATGAAAAAATGTGTATCTGGTCAAAACAAAACTTGTGACCCAGGCACTGAGGAAGTTGGCTGTTTGGTTTTCGGAACAACCAGAACACAACCACACAAATAAAATCAACTGCAGCTGCAAGTTTGAAGGAGCCTGCGATAGTCCAACAGTGCAGCCAATGCTGCTAGGAAACGTAAAGGTGGCGCTATCTCGTGGCATTCGTATAAAACAAGGATGCAACAGCCCAGCCAGTTCGCTAACTGGAGCACATTCTAGTTCATTATAATGGCTATAGCCTGCAGGCCATTTAGGATTGGATTATATTATTTTGATCTAGACTGCTGTATTTACTAATGATTTGCATCCCCGTACATGTCTAAAATATACTTTTCAGCAAAAAGGAGTACTTACGTATTTTATGCGACCTTGTCTTGACAATAACTAACAACAATGTCGCAACAACGAAACTCTAGAGCAAAATTTACTTTATCCTTTTTTTCACTCTCTTTTTTTTTACACAATGCACACATGCTTGTTGGTGTTTTATTTCTCTGGGTTCTGACACGTGGAGCACAATGAAAGTACTCAGACACCTGCAATAAAAGCTGCGGTAGCGTTTGAAGCGCTGATGTTTGAATATGGGGTGGAAAAAAGGAATCTGTCAGACCGCAACTGCTTCCCCGATTCCATAGGTAAATAAAAGATGCAGAATCGTGAGTTAGGCAAATTGGTGAGTGTTCACCGTAGAATATTTTACAAAGGAACGGGTTAGAATCAGTCAGCGAGGGTCACAGCACTGATTTCACAACTGAAATTTATTTGGAAAAGGAAAGAACTTATATAGAAAATATTGACTCATAAAAACTATGCACATGTACACATGTGTTACAACACAGAATGATTCATGTCTTCTCTAAGACCTTATGTTCTTCATCTAGACGAGTGTCACATGAAATACTTATGCACTTGTTGTTAGACCTAATGAAAATGCTTCGGCTACTTCACACATGCACTAATCAACATGTCAATATTTGATATTTGTTTTCTACAAGTGGGGCACACACAGGGCTGGGTAGTATCACAATAGTATTTAAGAGATACTTTTGAGTGTCTGTATTGCTGTATCGAGGCACTTTTAAAAAATGTATTTGTATCTCAGTAGTGAAATACTTTTACGGTGTATCGCATGTATCGCGATACTATTCAGGACACGGGTATCTTGTTACTTTTTTTTTTCGTAAACGAGCTGAGACGTGTTGACAATGGGGAAAAAAATTTCTGCTGTGACCTTGGCAGTCCACGGCAAGATATGCACCCACCATTTCTACATTTCTGCTGAGGGCGAAACTGACTCCTACCTTCTTGAAAGCGAGCTAGTTGCTTTGCTACCCGCATCCCATGATGTGTTTGAATAATGGCCTGCTTCAGCGTGACAACTATGTTATACTGCTATATTGAATTCCAGCACAGATATTTTTATTGTGAGGAGTATTGTATACTGCACAACGGGCGCCATTTTTTAAATGTATTTCCTCATGCCGATTGAACGAGTAGTGTTTGTTTTTCTCGTTTTTTTTTACTTTTCTTTTGCAGTGCCCATTTGAAAACTGGAGCTTATTGCGGAAGCCACAAACCACCCAAAGAGAATTAGGTGCCGTGTGCCATCTACGATACTTCTTTCTGCAGAGCATTTCTGAAAAACGCCAGCATGGCCAAACAGCGATTCGAAAGAGGTCTTTTTGAGTTTCCTTTCGCATTCCTTGTTTTGTCCGTTCTTAATTCTTTCTGCCTTTTCTAAGATGATTCTAGAAAACACTAAACCTTCAACTGGAAGTTCGTTTGTTTATGGTTCCAGCACTTCGCTTGAACTATGCTCCTTCTAGCATAACTAATAATGTTGCTGTCGAGTTCCGAATTTCAGTGTACAATGTGTGTGACTGATGCTCTCATATGGCATAGTTTTTTATTGCAACTGATATCTGTAAATATGTGGTTATTAACAATTATGTGCAGTGTGAGCATCCTTTGTAATGCCTTAATGACACTCGGAGAATGGTGAAAATATAATAAGTGAATTTCATTTGCAAGTTTCAATGTGAACCGGCTCTTGTATCCTCTGTTGTCACAGTCCCTGGTATCAGCGACCATGAAGTTGTTGTCACTAAAATGTCTTGTAGTGCTAAAAACCGCCGCGCTCAGGCACCCCGCAAAGTGTTCTCATATGAAAAAGGTGACTACCCATCACTGTCGCGTGAACTGGATGCATTTTTTCCTGAGTTCCAATCGCATAGTTCATCGTTAGACATGAATGCGCAGTGGAATTTCTTCAAAACAAAGATAATGTCCTTGACCCAAACTTTCATTCCTTCGTGTATCATTTCGGCCAGGCGACGCAATGATAAACCATGGCTCAGTAGGGAACTCCGATCAAAGATAAATAGAAAGAATCGATTGTATCGAAAGTATTGCCAAGTGCCTGATCCTGCGTTGCTTTCAAAAATGAAAGAGATAGGCAAAGTGGTGACAAAAGCTATGCGCAGAGCACAAGAAATGTACCTTTGTGATCTAGGCGAGAAACTTAAAACCAACCCCAAGGAAGTGTGGAAATACGTGAAAAATAAAAGTAATTCTAGACCCAATATTCCTGACCTCATGGATGGGATAAATTACGAATCTAACACGGAAGCCAAAGCTCAGGGTTTCAATACATACTTTCAGTCTGTGTTCTCGCATCCAGTTAACACATGTAGTCTATGCCAGAATGATGGCTCGCTCCCGCAAATGAACGACATAGAAATTGCCGAACGCGGTGTCGTGCTCTTGTTGGAAAAAATAAATGTTCACTCTGCTCCTGGTCCTGACTGTATATCCAACTTCGTCTTGAAAAACTGCGCAGTGTCTATCGCCCCTTTTTTAACTCTCATGTACAAAACGTCGCTTGAACAATGCGTTTTACCGGCTGATTGGAAAAATGCCAACGTAACCCCAGTATATAAAAGCGGAGATAAAACAAAAAAGTGTAACTACAGGCCCATTTCTCTGACAAGCGTATGCTGCAAGACACTCGAACATATCATTTACACAAACTTAATGAATCATCTTCAAAGTAATAACTTCTTTTCCCCATTGCAACATGGTTTCAGGGCGGGTTTCTCGTGCGATACACAACTGGTCGAGTTCACGCACGACATTGCAGCTTCTATTAACTCAGGCCTTCAGGTTGACTGTATATTTCTGGATTTCCAGAAGGCATTCGATTCCGTGTCACATGTGTTGTTGTTGCAAAAGCTTCATTGTCTAGGCATACCTAATGCCCTTCTCATGTGGATTGAGGCGTATCTTTCAGAAAGACAGCAGTGCGTGATTCTTGACGGTGTGTGCTCATCAAGCGTCGGTGTATTGTCAGGAGTGCCACAAGGGTCAGTTTTGGGGCCCCTGCTTTTTCTTATTTTTATAAATGATATCTCCGACAATCTCTCTAGCCGTGTTCGATTGTATGCTGACGATTGCTGCATTTACAGTAACATTACCTCTGAAGCGGACACCGTTCAATTGCAGAATGACTTGAACTCCATAGTTTCTTGGTGTGATTCATGGAGAATGACACTAAATCTGTCGAAGTGTACATTGGTGAGGTTTACGAACAAAAAACAGCCTCGGATTTCAAATTACGTCATGGCCGGGGCTACCTTGCCGGTTGAAACAGAATATAAATATCTAGGGGTCATTTTTTCTGCCAACCTATCTTGGAACGCTCATATTAATTACTTAATATTAAAGGCTAGTCGAGTGCTAAATTTTTTGAGGCGCAATTTCAGACAGGCACCAACTAAGTTGAAAGAAACACTATACATATCCAATGTGCGTCCCATATTAGAATATGCCTGCAGTGCCTGGGACCCCTCAACAAAATCAAATATAGAAGCCCTGGAGCGTGTACAGGCACGCGCAGCACGCTTTGTGGCAAGCAATTATAACTTTACCATAAGATCAGCTGACATTCGTTCAGGATTGCAATGGCCTCTGTTAGCTGACCGGCGAAAATACCTACGACTGTCCCTATTTTACAGCATATTCATGAACAAAACAGGCATCGACAAGGATCAGTATATAAAGCCACCTACCTATGTGTCACCCCGTACTGACCATTCTTTAAAACTGCGTGAATACACTTCCAGGATCAACGCATTCAAATACGCTTTTTTTCCAAGAACCACGCATGAGTGGAACGGCTTGCCAGAGGAAATTGTCTCTGCGCCTCCCTTATCTTTTGTTAAAAATTTGCACAATTTTTTGTTGAACTAATCATTACTGTATTTCTGATACGTTCCGTACTAATTATTTTTTTTTGTTTTTATTGCCCTATGTTACCAATAGCACTCTTCTCTTTCAACGTTTTGCTTTGTATTTGCAATTTGATGCCTTATTTATGACAGTGTTGTTTCACTTTGTTATGACTATGTTCTTTCAAACGATACAGCCTTTTATCCGCAACCATCTTTTTCGGTATATCGACTGTACTGTATTCTTTTGCTTGTTCTCCCCCCTACAATAATGCCCGTAAGGGCGATGTAGGTACATGTATAAATAAATAAAAAATGTGCTGCACATTTTAAATATTATGCTGCACATAACAAATGTTTTTATGGAGTATAACTATCCCCGGCATAGACAAAAGTATTTTAGTATATGTATTCTGGAATACTTTTTTGTCTTTTTGCAAACGTATCTCTGAAATATCCTGTCACATGAATTACAAATTTATCTCAGTATCTGTATTTTATGCTTCCAAACCACACATTTCGATATCTGCATTCCGGAATACTTTTTCGGGCATCTCTGCCCAGCCCTGAGCACACATCCACATGGCCTACAACGAGCTGCCAAATTAGACGTGATTTTAGCATGTGATGGCATTAGCCCATGCTCTCTTAAGCACACGTTTATGTAATGCCCCATTTCACCTAAATATTCGCAGCTGCAAGACAGTGGAATCCCATAAACCACGCCAGTAGTGCAAGGAGCATATCTGTGGACATGACTGGAGACGCATTTGTTCCCTTTTCCTGGCTGCTGACACAATGCTCTATCCACCAAAGTACACACATTATGCACTTTATTACATGCTGAGAATGACATGGTTATGCAATAACGAGCACCAACATTTTTCAAACCATGTGCTATCCTGTGTATGTATGGGATAACTGCCTGCCTCTTTTTCTTGCTAATTTCTAGTGCACTAGAATCACAATGATAAAACTTCTCGATCTTTGAAATAAGTTTTTCCGACAAGGAGCAAATCACGTCATTCGGAAAGCCAGAATTTGCAAGGCGAGCAACTTGTGCATCAAATGCATGCGCCATAAGGTGCTCGCGTAACTTCTGAAGAGCGGCACCCAGCAAAGTTGACACAATGGCTCCCTGTATGGTTTTGAGTGGTATGGTATGGTTTTGAGTGGTTTCGAGCGGCCAGAATAGCTTTATGAATCTAGGTTGGTATTGCTATATATGTGATCTTTTACGAAAGCCTGTGTTAAATCGAGAAACTGTAGCTCATCAATTTTTTGAAACTCCAAAGTGAAACGCTGACATTTCGTTTTCCTTAACATCTTTCTTTATATTAGCAACCAGTAAAGAGCAATTATTATTGTCCAGTAGAAATAAGAAGTCATGGACATATCAAACAGCGTGTGATGATAACCAATTCAAATGCTTTTGCAGCTGCCCGTCTACATACCCAATGCCCGTCTACATACCCCAAAAAATATAACTAATTACAGGTATATTCATGATTCAATGCAGATACCAGATTTTTGGACAAAATTATTTCCCTTCCAAAACACAACGGCAGCATTTAGCTGCCGTTGTGTTTAGAGCTGCATGAGCTCTAAAAACGATGCAATAGAGATGCCACACTGGCACTGAAACAACAACTCATCATTATCTTCTCTCATGCACTGCTTTATACACTTCAAATCTTCACATTGGGGCAAACAATAAGATAAATCTTTTACGTCTATACCGAATGCATTACGGCACAAAGAAGGTTGTTCACTTAGTGATAAGATGATAGACTCTGAGTTAGAAATTCTTACCGGATCACAAGTCTTCAAACGCTCCGAATTTCTTTGAATATACTCTGAAAAATTTATTTACCAAGTGTCTTTTCCTGAAACAACAGTTCTTAGTGGCAACATGAATCTTCACTGAAATAAAAACTGATAGTTTTTGCCTTTTTGCTTTTTTCACACTTGCCGCTACATGTTCCTGATTAAGCGTTAGTAACAGGGCATAAGCTTATTCGTTCAGTCACCCGCTTTGTGCATCAACACTTTTTTTTATTAATATATACCCTAAAGGCCCATTCAGGCATTACGCAGGGGGTTTCAGTTATACAATAAATTTGCAAATCAGAACATTGCCATTATAAAATTATAGGGGTAAACAATGTAAAATACAGTTCCATAGACTAAGATGCAAAAGGAAAAAAAATTGTGGCAGGAATGAAAACTCAATAAGAGAGACACAGCTATAGTGCAAAAAAATATATATACAGAAAATTGCCATGAAAAAATTGCCCCCTATCTGCATATTTGACCAAAAATGTCGCCGAAAGACTATTGTATTTCGCCTGAAAAGAGTGAATAGACAGAAATATTTATTTGATGTTTTGCACGAGAAAACTGGTGAATGGGATCCTGAAGGTGTTGCGTGAGACATGAGTGCCATCTGGCGGTAATTTCAGAAAACGAAAGGATGGCCTATGTTATAGCGAGCACGCAGCACGCAGCATGCGTGCGATCTTGGAGGGCATACTTTGTAGATTTCAAGACAGGTAGCAGCACAGTATCGTCTTAGAAAAGCGTAAGAGACTCGCCTTTCCATGCGAAGCGTCGCTTTGTCAGCTGCAGTGCATAGAATTACTTATTTATACCTTTTCTAGTATAAATAAACACAGTGCACAATATTGACATGTTGATATTGTGCCTCAAATATGCTCAATATTTGCTTTTTATTGACAATCGTACAAGTATGAACGCAGAAACTTGAGCAATACTGGTGGATGCTGTGGATGTGGTCGTACTTGAGCCTTTTTGCTGACAGACAGACCAAAATTTTTGCGTTGGAGTATCCCAAGCAAGACTATTATCATTTTTATGGAGAAAATATATTTACAATGAAAGAAGAGTAAAAATAAGCACAAACATGCACTTACAAACTCACACAGATAGGTAAGTCATATGTCCAAGAAAATATTGAATTGGTTTACAAAGGCGGCATGATCAATGAATCAAGCGATGTCGCCCGGCAGTGTGTTCCAGTGATGTGTGCTTCGAAGTAATGTGAGTGTTGATACATAATTGTGCGTACCAAAAAAGGCTGTATTTTGAATTGCTTGTCAATATGTTTCAAAATATTATGAGGTGTGTTTGTGCAAGCTTTACGAAGGCAGATTTACTACGATGAAATCTATGAAAATGCAACAACAGCAACGACAGTCTGCGTGTTTCAAGAAGGGGTAATGAAAGTGAGTGTGTAATATCTGTAGTGCTGCAGTTGCGAGAATACTACTTGGTGATAAATCCTGCTGCTTCATTTTGTATTGATTCTAGTTAATCGATGAGATATGATTGATGTGGGTTCCAGATGATGGATGCATATTCTATCTTTCAACGGACAAGTGTAGTGTACGCTAGCATTTTAGAGGTATAGTTCACCAAGTAAAGGTTTCTTTTAATAAATCCAAGTGCTTTTGACACCTCACTAGTTATGATATCGATGCGCTTATTCTAAGGCAGGTCAGAAGATAAATTAATTTCAAGATATTTAAATACGGCTACTTTTTCAATGGGGAGAGCTTGAATTTCATATTGACTCATTTCTGTTTTATGTGCTCTTGTAAACGTCATGGCCTTCGTTTTGGAAGTGTTAATTTGCCATGGTGACACAAAATGCGAGTTTATTAGGGTCCAACTATAATGACTCGTTAGCTTGGGTACTGCCAATTTTTCTATAAATGATGTAGTTGTATGAAAATAATTTGATAGTAGATGACAAACCATGTCCAATGTCGTTGATGTAAATGAGAAACAAAACTGGTCTCATGATTGATCCCTGGGGAACACCAGACTTTGCATGTGAAAGTGAAGATGCATGTCCATCCACATAAATTGATTGGCTGCAGTTGCTCAGAAAATGATTTATTCAGCTTTTTTTCAAACCAGTGGCCACCTTATCATTATACATAGAGCCATCTAGAGTTGAAAAGAAGCCTTCCTTGTCAGCAACCAAAACATGCAACTTAGCTTCCAGATGCGTCTCAGACAGCATGAACACCGTTGTGAGGAGTGACCAGGCTATGTACAACAAAGGCAAGCTGAAAAAGCCAGTAGGCTTTTTTTTGTGAAGCTAAGTTGCGTGTTTTGGTTACTTTCATGCTACCTTCATTTACGTACTCTTCTATGAACATAATGATAAAAAATACTCATGGATTTAATAACACCATCTCAAGGAAATGAAATGAGAAGAGAGTGTGCTACTCTTGAAATATCTGCAATAAGTGCATAGCGGAGGACGTTTGCAGCTGCACCGCCAATAATAATAATAATAATAGCAATAATATTAAACAAGGCAAAACATAGCCCAGCAAACCTCTTGTGATGGCAGTTCTAACATAAGCACCACACTAAAAGGCCTTCAAGCCAAGCCGAATTTGTGGCCACGACAAATATGCACAAATTTACCGATGTGAGAAATGCTGTGCTTGGAAAGTCAGATATGATATGTGATATGTAGAAGGAACATACATCAAAATAGTGCATGTACCAACATGGAAGCTAAGGAATGCTTTAGTCAATGGGAAGAATAAGCTGCTGAGCGAACTTTCTGTAGTCTTCTTTACACTGTAGTCTGCCACGAGTGTGACAACATGTCAGTCTATGAGACCTGTGATTTCAATGAATGAGTTAAACAACACAACAGTTCAAAATGAAGTCACCAAACCATGGGTGGCCTTGGATGCCCTCGCTGAACATGCGGAATATACAGGCTTTCAAATTGACTGGTCAAGCAACCGTGTTCTGGTCGAAGAAAACAAGCTTGCATCATGCCAGCACCTGGAATCCCTGCACATTCACACAGCTGCACATATACTCAATAAGATTTATGGAACGCTGACCATATACTTTTGGTGCTTACATCACGCACCTAGTCATACTTAAATACCATGTACCTTTCTTATGGCTGTCATTCAGAACATTATCAGGTGCCCAAACATCAGTAAACTTTGTGTTATTTTGGTCGGTGTATCCTTTTGTTTGTACACTAAGAAGAAACAGTTATGCATTGCCTTTTTTTAGGCCTCTTCTAGCTGTTCACTGTAGTTGCAGTCGAAGGAGTGACTTTTTGAGTATTGATCAAGGGTAATGCTTATTTTTGTGATGGTGGCACAGACTGCCGCCAATTTCCATGAATTAGCCAGGTTTTACCAAAGTTCCTACAGTTTTCCAGCAAGCCCCAATTCCCCGACTTTCCCAGGTTGTTAGACACCCTGCACAAACAAAGATAGATGGCAGTTAACTCGCGTCCTGTTCCCTGTCTTATGCAAGTGTCATTCTGCACTTTATTACCGTAGAAGTACTTGCTGCTAGGCAGGTTGGTATAACATTATTAGGGAAAATTCTAGACGATGCAAATGTGTGGTGCAGTGTAAATATTTTCTGTAGTTCAGCTGCGACCGGTGCTCTTTTTCTGTGCTTTTTCATTTTTCCAGTGGTGCTTAGGCGTCTATAATTTTCCCCCTTAGCTTAGTTAGCTCCCTGAAGCTATGCATCATCTTGCCCATTAACAACCATTGTTAAACTATTGTATGTGGCATTGTTGATGCAAAATGACCTTAGAGTATATGCTAAAGCTCCTGCAGGATCACCGGCTGAATGTGACAACCAGTTCACCATTTATAGGACCCGAAGTATTGACATTTTCAATATATCTGTTCGCACAGTGCTTCATTGGAGTCATGCAAGCTTAAAATATGGTGCTCCCACAGAGAAATTTTTCTTCCTGTGCTGTTACCAACAGCAAAACTATGTAGACAATAATGAAAAGAGATCACAACTAGGCTTAGCTGTGTGATGTCTGCCTCAATAAAAATGCAATAAATTAATGCAAGTGTGCTTGTATCACCATGGTGTTGCCAGTTTATCACTACATTTGATATGAATCTCTGCTCGCTCCACCATGGTGTTCCTAAGGGCGTACACAGTCTTACCTCTGAGACAGCATTGCCAGAACTAATTTCACTGTCACAATCAACAGGTGAGCAACAAGCATTCGCCAGTGCAGAGAACACAAGAGAAGTGGTCACTGCTTGCATGTTCAAGGTCGTATACACGCACACCGGACTATGATTTTGCAGTGTCTTACATTTTGAGTGGAGTATACATCGTGATGGCGGGAGCCAACTCTGTGGTCACCAGCTAAACTGTCACAATGTGCATATTGTTGCTTCAGACAACTGTTTAGGACAAAAAAATGGCACCATAGAAAAAAAAATTTTTTAGGCTAATGTAAGAGCTTGTGGTGAGGAGACTCTCAAAAGGTATATGGTGTGTCATCTTGCAATAGAGAAGCAACATTTATACCTAGTTTATGTTAGTAGGAGTCTGCTAAACATTGGCCATACAAGCTTGTGGCTAGAGAAGGATGATGTCCAGAAGTTGCCCTCCTGAAATGTTAACCTGCACCGTCCTCCCTTGCCCTTCTTGGTGCACTGGAATTTTTGCCCTATAGGTACTAATTCC
This sequence comes from Rhipicephalus microplus, assembly GCF_043290135.1. Lineage (NCBI taxonomy): Eukaryota > Metazoa > Arthropoda > Arachnida > Ixodida > Ixodidae > Rhipicephalus > Rhipicephalus microplus. Next base: position 241,556,179 of record NC_134703.1, read on the forward strand.
TTCAGTGGGTACTCTTGAAGGGCTTCTGAATAAGCTCACTCTTACCACCTGCTTTACCCAAGGGCAAATCCTACTGTAGGAACTTGTTTGCTTGGCAGAAATTTTTAACAGGAAAAGAAGCTTCACTCGTTACACAAATAAAGCTACAGCATTGCAAGATTACTATGATGTTATGTACACAGACCTCCCACATACAACTAACTAAAATCTCACCACTTACCTCTATGGTGAGCCTGATTATGCCTTAAGACAGCATGTAAGTTTCTTGATCCAATTCTTTTTACTCAGTACATGAACCTTGAAAAAACAAGATCGTCACGTGCAGTCCTTATAATCATTTCCTTTATAATCATTTTCAATTTGAGGCATGTCACAAATTTTGAAGTACGACTGAAGCCTCTCATATGCATGTTTCGTTTATTTGAAGGTGCCATTTAACAATCTTGAATTAATCCTGCAATGAACTAACATCTGAATGCCTTGCGAATTGCCTGCCACAAAATATATTTTACTACGTAAATTGTTCTGTGCTTGTTACACAAGCTGAAGATGATGACGATACTGACTGCCCCATCGTCACTGATGAGGCAGAGGATAGCGCGTGTACAATTTAGGTGCACACACGAGGCCCAATGTCAGTGCTACATTTCCAATTTAAACACGAGCGCGCGCAATATGTATGCTTTACCGCAATACACAACGTGCACTTCCCCGCAAGGCACGACTGCCTTGCGGCACTGTTTAATTTTAAGAAGACGCTTAAGGTGGCAATTTTGAGCGAATATTTATAGTGCTCCCAGCATATCTTCAACTTTATTTCTTTTTTTTTCTTTGTATACACCCACAAGAAAAGACATAGCTTAGAAAACCGATTATCGTATTCGGCGACAACATATTTAAGCCACTTGGAAAATGTCGTGTGAACGCCTGGTAATAGTCCATCGCTTTCAACTTGTGCATTTCATATCTGTCTCACGCAGTTACGCAAGAAGAAGCTTCAATGAAAGTTTTGGCGCAAGCATACACTTCACCGAAGCGACACATCGATCCTTACGCTACACACGCACTTACCAGACATACACGTACGGCATACATCCACAAATAGCATAACACACGGTGTTCATGATCGGGCAAGTCGTTACCACATTGCTTATAGACAGTATTACAGAACGAGACCACGTATCCATGCGCAGAGGCGGTTCTCGCGATCGCATGAGGCTCCCGGCCAAGCAAAGACCACGCATAAATAACCACCGCACGGTAAAGATCCTCACAAGCTAGTGAGGAACCTTAGACCTTTCGTTCCCACCACCTAAACGTCCCCAAAAAATGTCTAACACGGCGATTCTGTCGCCGTCTATTCATACGTTTTCAGCCAAGTCAAGCCGGTTTTAAGCGGCTATAGGTTAACCGAACGCTTTTCCCTCGAAAAGGTTCGTGCCACTCGGTGGCAGCAGAAGCGGCCCTAGCTTTAACTAACATAACTCAACCTAACCTAACCATCGCACTTCTAGCGTTAAAAAACGTTTTACTCGCTACTTTACAATGCTTTTTGCAACATTACCACGCTTTCATGCGCTTTCGCATTAAATATCGCAGTATCCGACTTGTAATGGTGAAAAACACTGCATCTCAATAGCTGGCATTGTTTATTGTGGTTTTGTGACGCTTCATAACTTAACCTAACCTAACCACCTCACTTGTATCTAAAAACGCTCTGTTACACTGTTTCGTTCCCAATTACGATATTCGCATGACCTCAGAGTTTTTCACCAACTTAGTACAGTACGGAACGCTGTATCTTGCTAAATGACATCGTGCTTTAAGGTTTCACGATGCTTCCATGTGCTTTCACGATAATATCACAAAATAGCAGTTTCGCACTTGTAACGGTACAAGACGCAGTATCTGGCAAGGTCATGCTATTCTGTGTGCTTTCACAATATTTCACCTTTCGCAGTTTCGTACTCACAACAAAACAACACTATCTCGATGATGACGTCGTTTTTGGTTGTTTCACGACGCTATCTAGCTTGAACTAACACAACTCAACCTTACCTAACCTTCGCACTTCTAGCTTTAGAAAACATTTTACTCGCTAGTTTACAATGCTTTCTGCAACATTACGACGCTTTCACATTAGATATCGCAGTTTCCGACTTGTAATGGTGAAAAACACTGCATCTCAATAGCTGGCATTGTTTAATGCGGTTTTATGACGGTTCGTATCTTAACCTAACCTAACCTTCGCACTTGTATCTAAAAACGCTCTATTACACTATTTCGTTTAGAAGTACGATACTTGCATGACCTCACAGTTTTTCACGAACTTAGTACAGTACAGAACGCTGTATCTCGCTAAATGACATCGTTCTTTAAGGTTTCACGATGCTTGCATGCGCTTTCACGAGAATATCACAATATAGCAGTTTCACACTTGTAACGGTACAAGACGCAGTATCTGGCTTGTTCATGCCGTTTTGTGTGCTTTCACAATATTTCACCTATTGCAGTTTCGTACTCGCAATAAAACAACACTATCTCGTTAGATGACGTCGTTTTAGGTGGTTTCACGACGCTAAACTAACATAACTCAACCTAACCTAACCTTCGCACTTCGATGAGCGAAGTGCAGCAGCTCCCATCGAAAGCGAGTCGTACAGAGCTAGGCAAGTTTAGAAGAGATATATTATTATTATATTGCTGCGGCCCACGATAGATGGATGGATTGATGTGGCTGTACCCTTCAGATCGGGTGGCGACTAATGCCACCTAGCCGTAAAACTTAGTGAATCAACAACTAGATTTATCTTTTTGTTTCCTTTAAATAGTGAAGTTGAGTACTGGTACTTTGCAAAGAAGGGTTTAATTTTCGCTCATGCCTTGACTTTAGCCACCAACCAGATAACCTCCTTTACTTAGTTCTACCCGCTTAAAGTCTATTTTGCTCTCCCTGTCGCTAAACCCCAGTGCTTTAAAAACTCTGTGCCATCATCCTCAACTATAGGGTGAAGCGCTTTACTGAACATTATCAAGTGTTCAGTAGTTTCCTCCTCCTCTCCACATGCACTGCATACCTTGTCTACCCCTTCGTATTTGGCCAGATATGTCTTGGTTTACAATACTCCCATCCTGGCCTCAAACAGTAGAAAACTACCCCGAGTATTCTCATAGATCCTTTCCTTGCCAATTTCCTGCTTGAAAGCTCGATAGATCTCTAGTGGGGACTTCTTTATCATGCCAATTCTCGACATGTCAGTCTCAGTCTTCTTCACTTTCTTCTTAACCGATAGTTATTTTTGGTTTGGCCACCTACTGTTTTCTAAGTATTTACCAGTCGATTTTCTGGTTCGCTTCCTCCATTTTGTATCGACATTCTCCTTGTACAAGGAGCTGAATACCTTTCTAGCCCAAAGCTCCTCCCTCATTTCTCTCAATCGCTTCTCAAATTTTATCTTACTGCAAGCTTGCCTGCCTTCAAATGATGTCCATCCCATATCACCTTGTACTCCCCGATTTAGTGTATTCCTATGAGCTCCTAAGGCAAGCCTGCCTATTCCACGTTGCTCAATTTCTAATCTTGCTTGAACTTCTGATCTCATGCACAAGACCGCACTGCGGAACGTCAGCCCAGGAACCATGACCCCTTCCCATATTTCTCTCATAACATCATACCTATTGTAATTCCACAGTGCCCTGTTTTTCATTACCGCTGCGTTCCTGTTACCTTTAGTCGTCACGTATATTTCGTGTTCCCTTAGGTACTCGGTCCCATTGCCTATCTATATGCCCAGATATTTGTATGTATCTTTTATCTTTAGCGTGACCTCCTAAATTCTAAGCTCACTACCTTCATTGTCATTAAAAATCATGACAGCTTATTTTTCCTTACTGAATCTAAAATCTAACCTATCTCCCACAATACCGCAGATGTCAACCAATCTCTGCAAATCTTCCTTGTCGACTATTAGCTCTATATCATCCGCGTACATGTTCAATGAGTTTTCCTTGTTTGACGAAAGAGAGGTTGAAGCCCAGCCCACTTCCCTCTAACCTGGCCTGTAATCATTGTAGGTACATCATGAATAACAAGGGTGACAATGGACACCCCTGCCTAAGTCCCCGTTTCACCTCTGTGGGCTTGGATACCTGTTTTTTCCACTTTATAACTACCTTGTTACTTTTATAGATTTCCTTCAAAATATCAGTGACTCCATCTTCCACACCCAGTGTGTCTAGTATTCCCCACAAGTCCTCTTGAACCACGCTATCGTACGCCCCCTTGATATCCAAAAATGCTAGCCACAGAGGCCTGAGTTCCTTTTCTGCTATTTGGATGCACTGCGTCAGTGAGAAATGATTGTCTTCCAACCTCCTGTGTTTCCGAAACCCATTTTGCAGTTCCCCCAACACCCCCCTCATCCTCTATCCATGCCGGCAGTCTTTCCTTTATAATCTGCATCGCCAGCCTGTAGACGCATATTTGGAATGACATCTGGCCCTGTTGATGTACTACTTCGAACCCTTTTCTCAGCCCTTTCCCACTCTCGTGAAAATGGAGCCATTGTGCCACTTGATCCATCCCTGTCTATTGTGGTGGTTAAAGCACTTCTTTGTTGAAATTTTAGATGCGGAAGCATCTTATACTCGCGCCTTGTAGTGCGCCGTCCGCGCCGTCCGCACCGCTTCTCAAACATTCGACAGCTGACGCGCGCGCATGCGCCGTCGCGCCGTCGCCCACTCTTCCACCATCTGTGCATCCCTTCCTCCTCTACACACCGCGCGTGCTTCACTCCTCCACCATCTGTGCACCCTTCCTCCTCTACACACCGCGTTCGACATCTACAATTCTCCTGATTCTCCAGTGGTCGCGCATGTGGCGTCGCGCTTCGAGAACATTCAACAGCTGACAGTGCATGCGCCGTCGAGCTGTATATATACTCAAGGTCGGCGCTCGCTCGCTCAGTTGCCGCTCGTCGGTTGGTTTGTACGGCGCGTCGACGTCCAAGGTCGCGGTGAAATGAATTCCAACGAATCCACAAACACAGTGATCGACGTCCCTTCGACCAGCGCCGCCCTTTCGCATACGTGTGTACGTGTTCACTCATTTAACACCCCCTCCTACAACCACAATAACCAATTTAGCCATCGACCCAAGAAAGTCGCAATTTAACACCCCATTTCACAACCACGTTAACCAATTTAGCCATCGACCCAAGTAAGTCGCACTTTAACACCCCGTTAACCAATTATATGCTCCGCATCCTCCTTAGTGTTCCCCCGAGGGAAGCTGCGGGCAATTTTTTTCTGTCACCCTTGTTCTTATATATTACATAGATTCGTCCCCTTCCAGTCAAGCGTTATAAACCTCTGCTCTAAATTTGTTTCAGTTCTTAGGGAGTTTAGATGGTTCCAAAATTGTGCAGCGGCCTTTCTGTCCCTTTTATGCACTTCTGCCAGCCACTGAGCACCCTTTCTTCCAATCTTTTCATTTTCATAGATCAGGAGGGATGCTTCTCTTCTTGGGCTTAAAAGATTTCCCATTTTCTTTCAACCTCATCTGTCAGTTCACCCCTTTGCTTAGCATGTCTGTGTTCCCTAGAGGCTTCCTGACGTTTTGCTATGGCTATTGTAACTTCCTTATCCCACGAACTCTTGGGCTTGTGTCTTCTTTTCCAAGGTGACTTGTCACATGCCTTAGCAAGCTCTAGCGCAAACAGTCTAATCAGATTTGTGTATGTCGACACATATTTATTATCCTGAGTGATTGCTTTCTCAATTTGTTTAGTAGCAATATTTATTTGCCTTTCTGATGATGATGATGATGATGATGATGATGAACAAACTTTATTTAGTTAGCAGAAAGGTCCTCCTCCCCTTTCAGGTGCGAGAGGAGAAGGTAGGACCAAACCTAGTTGACGGCCATGATCCCATGGGTACTGGCAGCGTCTTCGGCCTGCCCTATTAGGCGGGCTTGTAATTGAGAGTCAGAGCTGAGGAGCGCGGTATCCCATCCACTCCCGTCTGGAAATTCGCCTCTCATGGGGGCCTGCGGCCATGCCCATAAAATGTGGCTTAAGTCTGCCCTGTTGTGGCAAAATTTACACTTGTCGGAATGAAGTTCCGGCAAGCAGCGGTTCATTGTTACCGGACTAGGAAACGTGTGAGTCTGGAGTAGGCGCCACGCCACCGCCACTGCCTGTCTTTTGTTCAATGACGAGTGTGCGGGAGGATAAATTTTCCAGGTTAGCCTGTAATACTGCATAATATCTCTGTAAGTGGTCATCCACTCAAATCTCTCATAGTCCTCCCCGTTCGACCAGGGCAATCCAGAGGCTCGGTCTGTAAGTCCTCGAGCTGTCTGGTGTGCAGCCTCATTACCGAGTAAGGAGGAGTGAGCGAGTGCCCATACTATATCAATTGTTCGTTGGTCTTTGCATCCAGCTAATATTCTTAAGGCTATTTGGGATATTTCGCCCTCGTGCAAAATTTCTCACAGCCGTCTGCGAGTCGCTAACAATTAGTGAAGTCGAGGTGGATGCTATGGCCATTGCAATAGCTGCTTCCTACGCCTCTTCTGCAAAGCTCGTTCTCACCGTGCCGCTGACCTTATGATTTCCTTTGTAGTCCACTACAGCTATATTCATGTCATTTCCTTTGTATTTGGCCACGTCTACGTATGTTGTTTCCGGTAAATCTGTTACGTTGTTATGTATATTTTTTGCTCTTTCAGCTCTCCTTGCTTTGTGATATTCGGTGTGCATGTTTTTTGGAATCGGTAAAATTACTAAACATTTCCTGATTTCATACCGGATATCCTTTTTGGCGCCAAATTTATTTGCGTAGTGTATACACAGTTCCTCTAGTATGGCTATACCTCTTTTACTCTGCATTAGTCTTTTATATAGCGCGATTCTTTGAGCTTCTATAAGCTCTTATGATGTGTTGTGAAGCCCTATTTGAAGTAATTTATCATTAGAGGTAGTTATTAGAAGTCCGATCACCTGTTTGAAAACTCGTCTAATGATTCTGTCAACCTTTTCTCTTTCGGCCACTTGTAGTCTGAGATACGGAATCACATAGAGAATACAACTGATGACAAAAGCTTGTACCAGTCTTATCATATTATTTTCCTTTATACCATAGTGCCGGTTTGCAATTCGTTTATGTAGACGCATAATTTGCTGCGCACTGGTTTCTAGTAATCTAATCGCCTCTCCATTATGCCCGTTCGAGCTGATTCGGAGTCCCAGAATTCTTCCAACAATGACTTTAATGTTAGGTTTTCCCTGGATACTTTTCCGACACCTACATATCGCGTTATAGAAGAGAAGTTCCAATTTTTCTGGTGAACATTGTAATCCTGTATGGGTGGCATATCCTTCTATAACATTCATTGCGGTTTGTAGAGTTTCCTCTATGTATCGTCACTACCCATAAGGTATCACTACCCATAAGGTAATGTCACATGCATAGAGGATATGGTGGAGTCCTGGAATTTCGTTTAGTCTGGTAGGGAGACCTATCATGGCCACGTTAAAAAGAAAGGGGGATAGGACTAAGCCTTGCGGCGTACCTCTGCTGCCCAGACTAAACTTTTGGGATTCTAATTCGCGTAGTATTATTCTCGCAGTCCAGTCAGTTAAAAAGTATTTTATATAATCTTATACTCTTTTTTCTACCCCTAACGCTTGAAGATTGGCAAGGATGGGGCTACCTTGCTGAGCTAGCGGGACCTTTGTTCCCATTCAGCCTCTGTCACTTTTGAATTATCAAGTTTTTACTAACTCGAGAATGAGCAGAGTTATGCGTTTGTGTTAGCATGGAACCATATAAAAGCAGCAGATACCAAGGAGAGAAGCAATATTGCATCTTTACCATTCTCAAAATAATTATTTCTGTTTGTGACTGATTTCTCCTGTTACTCTTCAGCATGTGGCTCTGCGAAGCAATCCTATGATGCAAAATAGTGCCAAAATATTCTGTGTAAAGTTAGGGCTGTGTTTTTCGAGCACATTTAGCTAGTGTGTAGGCTGCATTGGATTGGATTAATTTGCGCATTACTTGATGGAGAAGATATTTAACAGCGCCATAAAGAAAAGGTGGGTGAAAATGACAGACACAACATACGTGTCTTCTGCCTTCTATTTCATCTACTGTGCTATTTGATAACTTCCTAAAATCTGTATTCAGTAGTACACCTGCAGTGTGGGCTGCCATGTACAGTCTAAACAAGTGCTCCACAAAATTTGGGAGAGTCATTCATTTCAGAGTACGAGGGTAGATTGATTGATATGTGGACTTTAACGTCCCCAAACCACCACACGATTATGAGAGTCGCCATAGTGGAGGGCTCCATAAATTTCGACCACATGGGGTTCTTTAACCTGCACTAAAATCTGAGCACACGGGCCCTACAACATTTCCGCCTCCATTGGAAATGCAGCCGCCGCAGCCGGGATTCGATCCCGCGGGTCAGCAGCCGAGCAACTTCCACTAGAACACCGCGGCAGGGAATTACGGGAGTTGAGGCACCACATCTGGCATGTATGAGTTATCTCATTGAAAAAGAAAATGAGTATACTACACTTGCGAGAAAGTTAAAGTATTGTCAGATATTCTAATGTTGGAAAGAAAGGACAAAGGTTCCCGTGCTATATATGCATTGGTGAGAAACATTAAACACACCTTTCTGAGAGAAACGGATTCTCGGGAACTGCAGGATTATAGCCACTTTTCAATTTGTACTACGGATGATCTGAAAGTATGGTACGTCACAAATATCTCGGCCGGTCTTTATATTGCGCATGCACATCTGCACTTCACATCAAAAGTTATTGCAATGAATTGAGCCAATAAAGTTTTTTTTTAAATAATTGTTGCAGCTTCAGAATCCCTGCTTGCCGTGGGTTTCCTCTTTGAGTCTAGAAATAAGTTACATACGATGTAGACTCCCACTGCAAGTAAAACAAGTAGTGCCAAGTCATTAATGGCGTTCACGTGAACGCGTCAACGAAGACTGAACAACCATAGCTTCCAAGACATACAGGCGATAATTCACTGCATAATATATTCTGAATCCCAGAGCCGGCCCACGTGAGAGCCGCGACTGTACTTTATAACAACCAAGGTAATTGTATAATTTTTATTATTGCTTTTGCTGCAAGAGCCGGGCGCGCTCATGTTTAGGCCTTTGACCGCCATGGCCATACCAGAATCTTTGAAAAACTTCTAGTAAATTGTTTTAGACGATTTGCGCCCACGGCACGACTAGTCTAAGCACGAGCCTCCGCGATAAGGACGTGTATTCCATGGGGTCCCAATCAGTCAACTTTGTGGACTAGGGATTGTACATTGTACAGTGAGTGGACGCGTTGGCAGGCTAGTTTGTTTATCATACTTATATGTGCAATAGATCGAGGTAACGATGTCACATCACCACAAATTTGGTTTTTAAAGATAACGCTGACTGATCTAGGGGCTGGAGTCGAAATTACACTCATTTGACCCGAGGTGAAAGCGGTAAATACGAAAGTATGTGCGTTACTTAGCCTTAAATTGTCCTGTTTCAATCCGACAAAGTGCTGTCCATGCAACTATCTTTATGCGGATTCACACTTGAATAAGCACATGAAAATATCACTTTTATGCGCACGTGGTGTTTATTCTTATTGACATGCTTGTCAAGAGCCACATCCAAGAGGTCCGACACCCGATTTTGTCATAAATATTCAACTTTTGATAAGCACACCTTCAATCAATACCCGTGAATGCAGTTTGTTTAGAATTTTGCATCAGCCGCAGCTGCGATTGTTTAGGTTCTCTCCCACAGCATGCTTAATATCCAAGATTGAAATTCAAGATATTCGCCTTAGTTGTTTTAAACTGATTGAGTGCTACCATGCATGCACTCATTCACTTATTTGAATTCACTTTTTTTGGCTACATGTCACTTGAAGCAATGCGTCATTTGCTTGCAGCATTCGCGCGCAAATCTCAATCATTTTTCCTCGAATTTATTAAAAAATTCACTTGTTGTTGCAATGGTTCACAATGAATTTTGAATGTGCACAAATACATGATTGATTAGAATTTGTAATTGTGCACATATATATAATTTTTGTTCACTAGCACAGTGGTGCTGTGCACTTATTATTTTAATTATTGGGTATATATGATCTATATATCATGCTAACACATATGTGTGTATCAGTTCAGTTTATCAGAGTACTCTTTCATTTACATATAGAAATTATCAAGTTTTTTTTTTGCGTATATCCGCACACCTTTTTATCCTCCTGCACATGTTACCTTTGTTGTTCTAATTGATACTCTAAGGATCAACACTGACTTTTGTCTCGACGTTGTCATGTTAAAATTACCTATATTATTTCTTGCCATTCTTTGGTAGAAGAACTGTCAATCATCTGTGGCACATATAACCGCACACCTGCAATGTGTGCCACACATCTGTAAGAAAGGCTTTGATGACATACGCGATGGGATTGCGGCATTATTCACGACCTGGCGGGCAATCATATTCGTCAAACCATCTTACCGTCCCGAGTGATCACGAGAGCAACCAGACGCAGGCGGCTCAGGAGATAGACAGATCATTGTCACAAACGACTCCAATTTTCGGAGCATCCGCGGGCCCCATCTTCCAAGGAAGGGCGTTTTTGTGTTTGGAGACGACATCCGGCGACTATAACGACCCAGCGTGGCGCCGGCTCGTCTTCCCTGCCCCTGACCGGAAGGGGAACCGGCGGTCTCAACAAGGAGAATTACTCCCAGATGTGACGGGAACACGTGTACGCCCCTGAAGAGGTTTGGACTGCATCGGAATAAGGAGTTGACGTACAGCCAGCAACAAGTGCGGTCGTCGGTGTCGCGAGTCTCGCGTAGGCGGCGAGCATGGAGTGACCCGTGCAACGTATTGAGACGGCTGCAATTCCGGGCACCCTCGTCGTCTACCAAGCCGGCGAGACCTTCAGCGGCACCCGTCAACTCCCCTACGTGCACCAAGAGCTGGCCTGGTCCGTATGGAACTTTTTATTGTGACTTTTTTTAAACTGCTAAATTGTTTTAACCAGCCTTTTTTTTTTAATATGTGTAGTGGGTGCGCTGCGACGCACATAGAAATTCAAAAGCGCGACCAATGATCATTCTGTAATTATTTTCTTGTATCCCTTTCCTTTGGTTTCCATCTTGTTGTTATTTTATTAATGTTCCGCATATTTGTCGTCAGCCTGTATCTTTTGTAGTGTTTTTGGCCCATTTTGTTATGTTGCTGTTCTTTCCATCGCGCATCAGTGTTATTCCTCTCTGTTATTGTCCTGCCTTTGACCTTGTTTTAATTAAATGCGTGTTTATGTGTAATCAAACTCGGTGTCTGCTCTATGAGTGCGTCGGTCAGGCCCACACATCACCACACGTGCAACCCCGCACGGGTCGGCCAACCCGCAAATAAATTCGAAATGTGCCACTTCGAGGCCTTTCAGGCGTCGCAGGCCGAAGCGTAAAGTGGAAGCCTGCGAGTCTGCCGCACGTCGATGTTGGATCGGTGGGGCCTCACCCGAAGTGCGTGACAATCATTAAGTCAATTTTTCCTTCTTAGTCAATTGAATTCATTACAACGTTGTCTACTCACTGTCGAGCCCTGCTTGGTTATAGGTGTACATATAAATTAATAAAACAGCAGTCATTATTTAGGCGCTGAAAGGTGCAAACGCAAAATATCTCTTAATTCAAAATAAACTTCCCTTATCGAGATAGAAGACGGAGCTGGAGTGACAGATGTTGTCACAATCATATAATACCACCTAGGTCATTACACATATACATATCCACACATGGGGAAGGGCCGATCGTACATGCGTTCGAAGACAACGTAGCATTTGTTTGGCTTCACTACAGGATGAATTTGTCACACGGTGAAGCAAATTTGATATGCGGAAAAGCATATTATTTGTGAGCATACCGAAAGCGGCGCTCTCTGATGTATACAACTTGTAGGAGCTTCTTGAGCAAGCTCCCACTAAGTTTGAACAGCATGATTGAATGCGGACAGAAGAGAACAAGCACATACACCCACACAGAATAAACATCCTTGCTGCACGATCATTGATCGAAGGTGTGCCTGTCGAAAGTCTTGCTATATATGTAGCGAAAGGCATTGGACCTCTTGGGTTGCTCATAGCAAGGACACTAATAAGAGTTAACATCTCTTGCGCATCAAATTGATATCTACATGCGCTTTCAGAGGTTTGAATACACAGATGCACGGATTGTAACCTGACAATTCAGGGCTAAGTAACGCACATGTTTTCAGTTTCCACCGTTTTCAACTCTAGTCACAACGGCGCAATTTTGACTCGAACGAGTAGATCAAAGTCAACATTATCTCTGGAGCCCAGATTCGTAACGAAATGACGTGATTACCTCAAGCTATTGCGCGTACAAGTATGATGAACAAACTAGCCCGCCTACGCACTTCAGCTAGCTCACATGTATGATGTAGATGTACATCATTTGCCAGAAATTCAGAACCGCTTCTCATCTGACGATCTAACTCGTGCAGTATCGATTGTCATGTGTGTTAATGACGACACTCCGTTTTATAAGAAAGGTGGCCAAATCAGCTAGCTAGAAGAAACGAGCGTTATCACGGAGGCTCACGTTGGGAGCACTGTTATAAAAACTCAGTATGTATGCTCTGTTTTTTCTCCAAATAACCCAAATAGCAATTAGTCACTAAATCCATACTCGTTCCTGGGACGAACTTATAGTGTAGAGAAGAAAGTGTTTTTCTTTGCTGTGTTCTATACATGGCTACAGCAGTACAGGGGCAATGCATACACTTCTGGCATCAACAAAGCCGGAAAAAACCAGGATATGAATATTGTTTTATTTTAAACGCACAAGATTATGATATCCTATTACATATGAGTGCTAGGCCTTCGGAATCATTTGTCCTTTCTTCTCCAGCTTTAGAATTTCTGGCATGTTTGCAACTTCCTGCAAGAGTGGTATACTCATTTCCTGTTTTTTTGTTATAGAACCTATGCATACCAAAGTCGAGCTTCTGCTCCTATACTATACTCTGAAACGAATAACTCCCTCATTCATTGGGAGGAGCACTTTTTCACTATGTGCTTCATAGCACATACTGAGGGTGTACTACTGAATATGCCTTTTTTAGGGGAGAATCGTGCAGCACTGTGAATAAAGTAGAGAGAAGGCAACAGACACAACATGAGTCTGCCATTTTCACCTTATCTTTTAATTATGGTGCTGTTTGATTTTTTTCTCATAAACTGCATGGCAAAATTCAGTCTTGGCAAATGCAGCCCAGTCCCATCTTGATACAGGCAACTGTACAGAATTTTTGTTGAACAGGCAGTGCTGTAAAAAAAAAAGCTTGATTGAAGTTGAAGATGCAGGATGTTTTTGCCCCAGTGTGTATCAGAAGATGCTCAGCATAGACACATAATAAAAAATGACTGGAGAATTTAGTTATACCAATAGAAAATAAGTATACTCAGCAGGGCAATAATGCAGTATTGTGTGTTACCTTGGAACTGGTTTTTATCCGTTTGTTTGTTGATGCAACCACGTAATTCTGTATAATGTGGAAAAAGCATCGCTAGCAAATTGTCACCTATGTTGTAATTCGCACAGAGATTGCTTCATCGAACATTTACCATACAGCAGAAAGTTTGTTTTTATTTGCTGTATTGCATAAAACATGAATAGAACTGTACATAGACTGTGCATGCATGTGCGGCATCGACAAAACCGCACACAGAATCAAGAACATCAATTTGTTTTGAGGCACACAAAATGTCACATTCTTCTATGGTTCTGACTAGTAAGAGATCGAAGAATCCAACTTTTTTCGCACATACTGTGAACAAACTACAAAATTCTTCGTTGCTGCTAACTCGTTCAGCAAGAAGGCAAGAGCCAGTGATTTGTGCAACATGGTAATCATATGAAATAAGACACACTGATTAGGGGCTCGTTACAAGCCATTTCATGGTTGTTTTCCAGGAACACATGCTTTCTTAGCCGATTTGTCATAGCAAGAATACAGTTCCAGACAAGACACCCAACATGTGAGGCTTTAAATGTACGAGTGTTTTTTGGGTGCATTGGAGACCACTTTATAGACAAGTGGGCAATAAATCTATCTGCAATAGAATACAGTGTATACATTGTATAAATGAGAATGCACCTTCTCCTGCTGCCTGCAGCAATGTGAAAGGCGATAAAAATAAGGCACATCTTTCCTTTAAATTTGAATACACAATCAAGCTTTAAGAATTGAGACGTTGTAAGGCACTGATTTCATACATTAAGCACCCTCTTGCAAAGCAAATAGTATGTACCGGAGCAAAGCGGTACCATCTATGTGCCAGTGTGAAAGAAGACGAAGTGCGTGTGGTTTGTACTTGCCGAGTTTCTGCCTGAACCAGATCGCTGCGGCTAACACTGTCAATAATAATAACTCTTCGTAGGCGTACCTGCTTGTTGCATTGTAACAAGTTGTAGAGATGTAACTGCCGTGGCCGGTATCAAACTCCCGAACTTTAGGTCGGCAGGTGAGCACCTTAGCCCCTGATCCGCCGTGGTGGACGCAACTTTAAGTAGTCGTGTGACTCTGGGGTAGAAAAATTGGCTACTTCACAAAATGCCTGGGTTCACTTTTGGCTTTAACTGTGATTTTTATTCTGTATGGCCTAGAAATATATTACTCTCCGGCATTGCCACTGAAACAGACAGCAGTTTTTTTTACATAATCTTTTAAAAGTTATCATGGTAAGATTTCCAATGTCTGTTTTAGCAATACTTGAGAATAAAGCCTTACTGTGGGCTTAGAACCTGCAGGACACGACCTAATTTCATGGGTCATAGGTATGCACGAGATGTGTACGGGAAAAGGTTTCTTGGTTTACCCGACAGGTATTTCATGTCATTCAAGCCACAACGCGTCAGTCATGTTTGTCTTACACTCATACTGTTATATGCCAGTTTTGGAATGTACTAGTAAAGGGGGTGATCACCCAAGCACCCTGACACAGGCAGCTAGATAGAAGAACAGATCGAAACAGTCAAAAGACTTTTATTTTGCTAAAAAATGCTTTGATATTCAGATGGTGCACACACACTTAAAACAAATCGGAAGATCATTTGGAACGTAGTAAAAGATTGGGCATGTGAAAACTTTTTCAGATATTAACAATGAAGCTGTTTGAGCAGAGAATTGGTTTGCAATGGGAAAACAGAAGTAACTATCACCATAAATGGGCACATGCTCTCTTTGGCCTCTTGTTCATTTATGTCCTGCTGTGCTTCGCTCCCAAAACACATGCGCCGATACGACTGGCATGGGATGCATTAAGACTGATGGACTAGAGAATGAGTGCAAAGAGAACAAAATGTTGGCATAAAAAAAATCTCAACGAGATGGCATTCAAACCTATGTACTGACAATCTGAAAACAACCATTCAGCTATGCAGGCACGCTAGCAAAATTTATCATAGCTTTTTATAGTATAGGGTGCAAAGAGGTTGGAAAGATAAGCGAGAGTGAGGAAAAGGGAAAAAGGTGGAGAGGAGGTGTCGCATAGCAAGAATGAGGAAGGAACAAAATAAAAAAAAGTGAGGGAAAAAGGTGAAAAAGAGAAATAGAATAGAATCTAAAATAAAGATGAAAATAAATTGTACGAAAGAAGACAGAAATAACCGATAAAAGAAAGAGGAAGAAAGAAGACTAATAACACAAAAACAAAGAAGTTTGTTCAGTATCATTTCTTTGAAACTTGGCACCACTATTGCAAATCTGCCTCAATTTTTTTGTCCCATTGCTATCACGAGAGAACAACACTCAGCACTTGTTGCAGATTAAATCAAAGGCCTGAAAAACGTGTCCCACCGACCTTTCTTGAGTGACCAAGCTTGCACAGAACACTCGGAAGCCGATATTCTTACCCTAATGATGAGGCCCTGCGATCGACCATGAGGATCGTCTCTGCAGAAGAATACAAACATTTCTCTCTTGTCGCTGCTAAATTTCGCAAGGCATCAAGCGAGCATGTTCAGAAGTTCTGCTGCTGTTTTGTACTTTACAAGGAAGAAAGTTGGGTCATTTTGCTAAATAGCACTCGCACTTATTTCTTGCCTCTTGCTCTTGATAACGTGTTCAGGCAAATCACACAGATGTAATTATTCTCACGCTTTTGTTCCACAAGCACCCCATGCAGCCAGAACATACCAACGAAGTAAATGTTCTTTATTTTGTAATCAGCACCCATATTTTAGTCATTGTGAATGTCGGTATCATCATCTCTCTCGAATTTTAACGGCAAATCTCTCTAAGAAACGTCCCATATATAAGATACGGTAAAAGGCTTTTTAAATTGCATTACTTGACGTTCTTCATGCCCTCCTCCACATCAAATTTCTGCACCATGCTAGCCTTTTCAGGACTAAACTTTTCAGGGCTAAACTAAAAAAGACAGATAGGAAATATGGAAACACAGTCACAGGAGTCCAAAGACGGGGCTTGCGAAAGCTCTTGTCCTCTTGTCGGCGACAGGAGATGGCGTAGGGCTAGACGTTGTCTAGCTCTACGCTAATCCAGTCGGCCAGAGCTGCGCCGTTGTCGGAGATCGCGAGGGCACAACCGGTAGGCATGAAATCCAGCGAGCGAGTCTGACTATGTCGATTTCAACATGCATACAATGAATCTGTGCAGAGATATGAAAATAGTCAACACAACTGCAGATAAAGCAACACTAGTGACAGGAGGACAAGCACAGGCTTCCAATTGAAATTTTATAGAACATAGAATCTATAGTCCACATCTAAAATATCAACATGCTCATGGTAAGAAGAAATGACTTAAGTGAAATTGCACTGAAAGAAACTAAAAAAAAACTAAGGCAAAATAGCACATGACGATGAATACAGGTAAGCCAGTTCTTTAGCAGATAGGCACCAGCTTCCTTTAGCTGTTCGTGCAGCCTCAATGATAATCCTGGTGCTATCATAAGGATGAGCTGCAATACTTTTGTTTTCTCAAACAGAGGCTGGCAACCACATTCTCAACATTCAGAAGCCAAAGAACCATCTCTATCTATAGTTTTTACCTTCAGACAGTATTCTTGCAACCATATACTTAGGCACCCGTCTCTTTGACCCACATAACTGTGCCCACAGAACAAAGATATGCTGTAATCGATGCCTCCTGCACAGTCAGCACAGTTTTGCCGTGCATAGATTGGCTATGGTTCAAAGCTCTTTTAACATGACAAGTTACATTACATGAATGAGATTGCTTATTCAGTGCATTGGAAAAAAGGGAAAGTACTAAAACATATGGTTACAGGGAAATTTGCAAAAAGTAAAATAAGTGGGCAGAGACGTTTCCTTGGGTTCTCATAATTAGACATACGACTGCCAGGGCCTGTTTGAGGAAAGACAAGTTCTCGTAACTCATCCTTATGATGGCACCTAGAACCTTCAATATTTTTGACTGCAAAGAACTGGCTTACCTGGATTTATTGGCATGTTCTATGTCACCACTTTTCTTTTTCTTTTCTTTTTTGTGGTCTCTGTGATTTTAAGCTTCACTTCGATTTTTTTTCAGCATAAGCATGTTATTATCTCGGATGTAGGACACATTTTGGAGTTGAGATAAATTTCAATTGGATGTCGGCGCTAATTCTCGTCTTACGTGTGCTGCTGTGTTTACCGCTGAGCAGTTAGTATGAAATACCAACTAATCCGCAGCCACATATGTTGCTCCACGTGCAGAAAATCTGGGGTGCTAGCCGCACGCTCGGAGTTTAATGTTTTTTCATCGCTCGTGCAGCCATGGAAGCGAATAGCGAGGCTTGGTTGAGCATGCGGGTGTCACATGGACACTTTCTATAGAAAGTTAATTTATAGACCATGATTGACCCATCTCCGCATCTAACGCAATCAAGAAACTTGAAATGAATAGCAATCGAAATTATATCGTGCGATGCCTGTACTTTGAAATGAGATATGGTCGGCAGCTTTTCTGAATGATGTTTTGGTTAAAGTACCGCGCATTTAACAACTCAGCTAATACAAGTTCGATGCTACTACGCATGTAAAATGAAGCATTCAACGAACAGGCGCAAGAATCTGAGCAGGCAGCCGAGCGGCCGCGCAAACCACAAAACTATAAGCGCATCCAGTAAAACTGGCAACACATACGCACTACCACACCGTCACCACCGCACACACACAACAGAAGTAACGGATGTGAAAGAGCACTGAAACAGGTTGAAGAGCCCTTGACATCGTGGCCTTCACGCAAGCAAAGGTGAACCACAAAATTCAGCGGTTCCAAATGCGAACACAATCTTAACTATTCACGTTCACAAAGCACTTTGCAAAGACAAACACAATCACAGTGTGCGCCAACGACGTGAACACCGAGCAGACCATAAACACGACAAAAGAATCGGCGTTGTACACTTTGACGAAAAGGCACAATGTTTTACAAATCCGCCTAGATGCAAGCCAAGTTCGGTGAAAATAGCGTTTTTGTTATTTTGACCAGATGAATTACAGTGTACTAGAAGAGGGCAGTGGGCTTACTCCACAGCTACTCTGACTCTTTTGGCGTCACATAAGAGAGATGGCGCCACAGGCATCTTCAATGGAAGCTTCACCTGCAGAAACTGCTCGCTGATAGCCGTTCGTAAATGTTGGAACGTGCATTTATTCGATATTTGTAATAAACTTGCATGCTTTGACTGCCCTCTGATTATTTTAAGAGCTTCTGGTGCTCGCGCTTTATAGTGTTTTCCTTTTCTGTTGCGATACAGCTTCCCGAAAATTAATCCGATGGCAGCTGGCACAGTCTGTGCATTCTCCTTTCTAGTTCAACGCAGCTAACGCTTTTTGTGTGTGTGTGTGTGCGTAGGTTTCGGAGGGTGTGTGCTTGAGTTAGTAGAGTATTCCTGATAAGCACTATATTTGTTCAGGCCACATCGCGTTTCCTCGAATATAACACCTCGTCGAAAAGAATGATGTATCCCACAAATTATATGGTTCGATACAGTGACCAAACGAATGGTTCATGCTGTGTAGACCGAACCTAAAAAGAATTCGCAATAAGAATATGCTTGCCCTTTCACGACATAATTAAACAGTGCACGTTCACTTCCTAGAAAATTTTTAACATGCAGGCGTGCTGGCTCAGTTTGCACCTTTATTAGAGAGTGAAATTGTAGTGCTTAAATAGTTTTTGTACTGCTTCAGTTGTAGACCATGGTGCAACAGTTCTCTGGGGGTTATTAATAATCATAATTATGCAGATATATATGTATGTTAGACATATGTAGAGGGACATAGTGAAAAACTAAATACAGATATACACGAAGCTCTTATTTAAATAAAGATATATTTAGTTCTATATATTCTCTTTAAACAAATATTATAATTATTTATTATAAATTAAATAATAATTATAATACTAAAATTATATATTCTCTTTGAATAAAGATATACACGAAGCTCTTATTACGAAGAACTGAAGTACACCATCTAGCCACTGATTTACACATCTTATTCACTTCATGTGTGACGGCCACTCTTCAGGCGCTTGGCCCTCTGCCGCTTCCCTGCCTAATTGTCAGTGTTCAGTCCTTTCAAACTGAATGAAGATGTGTGACAATGTAAAAAGTAAATACTTTCGCTTTGAGGGTAGCTGCGTGTACACTGCAACCAACTTCAATCGAGAGCCTGCGCAAAACGATTGCCAGTATGTCCATAATGCTGTCAGAGTGCAGCTTACTCTGGAAAAATCGTTCTGTGAAAATACCCTCGAGCTTTTTCATGAAGCTGTACATCTGACTTGAGGGATGAAAGAGGCCTCCTCGGTCACAAAAGTTGGTCAGCCGAACAAGTTGAAAACAGCCTCGGCGTGGATAATGGGTGAGGTATGTGCACTTTTTTTCTATCAATAATATGCACAAACGCGGTTGCAAGTGGAGTTCGCAAACTGCGTTGGTGTCTCCCAGAAGCTTGTTCGCTCTGTGCTGGTTCCTCTCGCATTCTTTCAGTGTGTTTTCATCCTTCAGGACGCCAAACAATGACACGTCCTGCTGACTCTTCACGAACACGTTGCCTGTTAGACACCCAAGCGCCTAACAGTGGTTTTGCCATTGTCGCGGCATGGTTACAGTATGCACTCTAAAGCATACTGCCATCTTGCGTGGTGCGTAACGCTCAAAGCTGACGGCAAAACTTCGGCGCAACAATGTCCACAGCCACACAACGTGGCTCAAACTCTGTTGCTCTGCAGGGCTTAACCAGCTCACAACCAGCCCAGCTACAACGTCCCTCCCGAAATTCTTCCATGGATGGATCGATGGATATGGCTGTACCCTTTAGATCGGGTGGTGGCTAGCACCACCAAGTCGTATACCTAATGAACCAAAAACTAGATTTATTTTTTTTTCCTTTTAAAAAGTGAGGTTGAGGATTCATACTTTGCAGTGAAGGGTTTAATTTTCACTCGTGCCTTGACTTTCAGCACCAGTCAGATAACCTCCTTCTAGTTAATTCTACCCGCTTAAAGTCTATTTTGCCCTCCCTGTCCATAAACCCAACTGCTTTGAAAAAGTTTGCGCCATCATTCCGAACTATAGGGCGAAGCCCTTTACAGAACATTATCAAGTGTTCGGCAGTTTCTCCTTCCACGCACAGCATACCGTGTCTACCCCTTCGTATTTGGCCCGCTATGTCTTGGTTCGCAATACTCCCGTCCTGGCCTTCTACAGTAGAGAACTACCCCGAGTATCATCATAGATCCTTTCTTCGGCAATTTCCTGCTTAAAAGTACGATATACCTCTAGTGCGGACTCCTTAATAATGCCAATTCTCCACATGTCCATCTCCGTTTCCTTCACTTTCTTCTTAACCGATAGTTCTTTTTAATTTGGCCATCTGCTGTTTTCTAAGTTTTTAACGGTCAATTTTCTGGTTCGCTTCCTTCATTTTGTATCGACATTCTTCATGTACAAGTAGCTGAAAAACTTTCTAGCCCAACGGTCCTCTCCCATTTCTCTCAATCGCTTCTCAAATTTTATCTTGCTACTAGCTTCTCTGCCCTCGAACGATGTCCATCCCATATCACCTTGTACTCCCTTATTTGGTGTATTCCCGTGAGCTCCTAAGGCAAGCTTACCTATTCCACGTTGCTTAATTTCAAATCTTGCTTGAACTTCTGATCTCATGCACAAGACCGCATTGCCGAACGTCAGACCAGGAACCATGACCCCTTTCCATGTTCCTCTGACAACATCATACCTATTGTAATTCCACATTGCCCTGTTTTTCATTACCGCTGCATTCTTGTTACCTTTAGTCGCCACATATATTTCGTGTTCCCTTAGGTACTCGGCCCCATTGCTTATCCATACGCCCAGATATTTGTGTTTATCTGTTATCTCTAGCATGACCTTCTGTATTCTAAGCTCCTTACCTTCATTGTCATTACCCCGCCGCGGTGGTCTAGTGGCTAAGGTACTCGGCTGCTGACCCGCAGGTCGCGGGTTCGATTCCCGGCTGCGGCGGCTGCATTTCCGAGGGAGGCGGAAATGTTGTAGGCCCGTGTACTCAGATTTGGGTGCACGTTAAAGAACCCCAGGTGGTCAAAATTTCCGGAGCCCTCCACTACGGCGTCTCTCATAATCAAAGGTGGTTTTGGGACGTTAAACCCCACAAATCAATCAATTCATTGTCATTAAAAATCATGACTGCTGATTTTTCCTTACAGAATCTGAAATCTAACCTATCTCCCTCATTATCACAGATGTCCACCAATCTCTGCAAATCTTCTTTGTTGTCGGTCATTAGCACTATATCATCTGCGTACATCAATGCTGGTAGCGCCTGTTCAATGAGTTTTCCTTGTTTGACGAAAGAGAGGTTGAAGCCCAGCCCACTTCCCTCTAACCTGGCCTGTAATCATTGTAGGTACATCATGAACAATAAGGGTGACAGGGGACACCCCTGCCTAAGCCCCCGTTTTACCTCTGCAGGCTTGGATACCTGTTTTTTCCACTGTATAACTACCTTGTTACCTTTATAGATATCCTTTAAAAGATTAGTGACTACATGTTCCACGCCTAGTGTGTCCAGTATTCCCCACAATTCTTCTTGAACCACGCTATCGTACGCTCCCTTGATATCCAAAAATGCTAGCCACAGGGGCCTGAGTTCTTTTTCTGCTATTTCGATGCACTGCGTCAGTGAGAACAGATTGTCTACCAACCTCCTGGGTTTCCGAGACCCATTCTGCAGTTCCCCCACCACCCCCTCATCCTCTATCTATGCCTGCAGTCTTTCCTTTAAAATCTGCATTGCCAGCCTGTAGGCCACTGCACGCCTAGTGTGTCCAGTATTCCCCACAGTTCCTCTTGAACCACGCTATCGTACGCTCCCTTGATGTCCAAAAATGCTAGCCACAGGGGCCTGAGTTCCTTTTCTGCTATTTCGATGCACTGCGTCAGTGAGAACAGATTGTCTTCCAACCTCCTGGGTTTCCGAGACCCATTCTGCAGTTCCCCCACCACCCCCTCATCCTCTATCGATGCCTGCAGTCTTTTATTTATAATCTGCATCGCCAGCCTGTAGACCACTGATGTCACTGTTATATGATGGTAGCTCTTTACGTCATCTTCGTCCCCCTTTCCTTTATAGATCATGCTCATCCTGCTAAGTTTCCATCCATCAGGACTTCACCATCGATTATTGTTCTGCTCACCGCCTCTCTCAAAGTCTGTTTAGACTTCGGACCCAATGTCTTTATCAGCATAATATGAATGCCATCTGGGCCTGTTGATGTACTACTGGAACCCTCTTCTCAGCCCTTTCCCACTCTCGTTGTGAAAATGGAGCCATTGTGCCACTTGATCCATCCCTGTCTATTGTGGTGCATAAGGCACTTCTTTGTTGAAATTTTTCTGTCACCCTTGTTCTTATATATTCAATAGCTTCGTCCCCTTCCAGTCAAGCACCTTGAGCTGTAGTTATAAACCTCTGCTCTAGGTTTGTTTCATTTCTTAGAGAGTTTAGATGGTTCCAAAATTTCGCAGCTGCCTTTCTGCCCTTTTTATGTACTTCTGCCAGCCACTGAGCACCCTTTCTTCTAATCTTTTCATGGATCAGGAGAGATGCTTCCCTCCTAGAGCTTATTTCATTTCATTTCATTTATTGATATTGTCAGCCCTTTGCGGGCTATTACAGGAGTGGAGTTGACTCATATAAAACAGAAATGTGCATAAGAGAAACATAAGAAAAAGAACCTTCACTACTGGAACAAATCATCTCGGAACACATACAACAAATATATCATAATGGCTAAGCATATAGTTCACAGATAAGTTAGCGAGAAATAAGAAGAACGAGCATCACTGCCGAAATACACATCATATTTCGCACATATTAAAACACATAATAATTATCATAGCCTAGTTACAAAGCACGTAATTCACACATATTCACAATCTTAGCGCATGGTATCAGAGTGCACTATATGTTTTATTGCTTATAAAAAGTCTGTAAGCACTGATTTTCACCACCGAATCTGGTAACGAATTCCACTGTTGAATCGCCCTGGGGAAGAAGCTGTACCTGAAACAGTCATTATGAACTTTGGGGGGCGGTATGTACATACTGTGTCTGTGTCTTGACGTTTCTTGTGTTTCGATTTCAAAGTACCTGTCGTAGCTTATTTTAACGGGATTATGATCTATCATGAAAAGGAATCTCAGCCTTTCTCATTCGGTGCGTTTTTGTAGAGGTAGAAGCTCTGCAAATTTGCAGAATTCGGTAGGTGAATGGAAACGATAGTATTTATTAAATATAAACCTAGAACTAAGTCGCTGTATTTTGTCAAGTTTCAAACAGTTAGTTTGGGTATAAGGATCCCACACTACTTTAGGATATTCGATTATGGGTCTTAGCAAAGTTTTATAAGCTAAAGTTTTAACTTCGGGAGAGGCACAGCGGAGGTTACGTCTCAGGCCCCATAACACCTTGTTAGCTTTGAAACAAAGTTCCTCAACATGAAGATTCCAACGCAAGTCGGGTGTAAAATGTGGGACCCAGGTATTTATATTGCTTAGCCTGAGCAAGTTCGTGACCGTTAATACTGTACAGATAACTAAGAATTTTTTTTTCTAGAAATGGACATGAAACAGTTTTTGTTGGGTTAAGCTGCATTTGCCACTGATCACACCAGTTTTTAATTCTCCCTAGGTTAAGTATAAGTTCGGCCTGGTGGCTCGGTGACTGTACATTCTTAGCAAACGTTCTTATTTGGGTAGTAACATTTTTTGGCAGATCGTTTATAAACACCAGGAACAAGAGGGGCCCCAAGACACTACCCTGGGGCACCCCAGATACCACAGGCGATAAACCAGATTGGTGGTGCCCTAGTTGGACATATTCTTCTCGGCGTGCAAGATAAGAACTGAACCTCCGGGTAGGGCAGAATTTTTAAAGGTACTATCAATTTTAAGTAAGAGCTTATGGTGCGACACCTTATCAAAAGCCTTTGCAAAGTCTAAAAATATGTCAGTTTGACCACGGGTATTAACTGTGCTAGATAAGTCGTGTACAAGCTCAATAAGCTGAGTAACGGTGGATAACCCTTTCCTAAAACCATGCTGACAGGAAACAAATTATGTTCATCGAGATAGGTTAGCAAGTGTTCTGATACAATGTGCTCTAATATTTTTGAACAGGTGCTTGTAAGCGATATAGGTCGGTAGTTGCTAGCGTGAGATGCGAAACCCCCTTTGTGTATGGGCACGATTTTCGCACGTTTCCAAGCACTGGGAAAAGAGCCACTATTAACGAATGATTGAAAAATAAGTTAAAAATTTCAGTCATTTATCATAGGAAATTTCTTCCGATTGAGTTCAAAGTCGGTGACTTTGTCCTTTACGAGACACCATGGCATCCCCACAACGGCAAACTGAGTTCTCTCATGAAAGGACCCTACAAGATTCTACGCAAGGTCTAAACAGTGAACTATGAGATCAACCGCTCCGTGCTACCCTTACGTAGAAACTCTGACATTGTGCATGTTAGCAAACTGCGGCGTTATTTTGAACCTTCTGAACTGAGACTTTCTCGAGGGGAGGGGGAAGTGTGACGCATTAACAAGGTGATTCTAGGAGAAGCCGACGAAGAGGAAGTGCGCGTGCATTAGAATAAACGCATGGCATCTGGACCACGACGTGTCTCCATTTTGTAGCGTCACACACACGCACACACACACACACACACACACACACACACACACACACACACACACACACACACACATATATATATATATATATATATATATATATATATATATATATATATATATATATATATATATATACATGGGAAAGAAGTGTATACTTAACGGCTCGCTTTTCCGTAATTTGACACAATATTAATGAAATCTAACAGACCATAATGCCAAGATAAATATAGGGTTCGGTCTAATAACCTCCCCTATGCTTTCCTTTGCATTATTGTCTGTTAGAGTTCATATATATATCATCCCCTGATGAAGGGAGGTCCCCTCCCGAAACTGTTGGGAAATAAATATATTTATCCTTGTTGACAACGCTCCCGTTGTGCCATATCCCATACCTTCACAAAGACTAACTGGCCCATTGAATTATTACTCCCACTATATATATATATATATATATATATATATATATATATATATATATATATATATATATATATATATATATATATATATATATATATATATATATATATATATATATACACGCAAGGTTATAAATATGAAAGTAGATGCGCTTTCACATAACAACTGTTTATTGTGCCGACGTTTCCACAAGAACCCTGTCTTTTTCAAGGCATATTACTATTTACACATGTTCCGTGCCTTTTTATATCCTGTCGAGACAGGAGGGGAGGGGTTAATTGAGAGAGAGAGAGAGAGATGGTGAAAAAAAAAGAAACAGCGAAACCAGAGGACAAACATTAAATAAAATATAGAAAATCTAGGAGAAGAAGCAAGACGGACACGGCGTAATTAGAAAGGGGCAGCATTTCAACAGAGTAGGGCAGAGGTAGATGAGGAATGTCATCATTGTCAACAATACCTCCCCCTCACCCACACTTCCCCAAGTGGGCAGGGAGCCGCCGTTTTTGTATTTCACCTTTCCGTGTAGTCCGCTGGCGGCTCGTTCCTCTTTGAAGTGTATGACAAGTTAATGGGGAGGGCTTAAGCGCTTTAAGTGCATGCTGGTGGCGTCGGGAGGAGCGAAAAAGCCGGTGAATGAGGCACCGCCATCGCTATTCATTATATGCATTGGCTCCTTGTCAGTGAAGGAACAGAATGTGCGTTAAAAATTAAAGAAAAAAAAAGCATGGGGGGGGGGGGGGGGGAGACTGTACGACATCCGAGCCAGTCACCACACAGTTGCGGCTCACTGGAAAGACATGCGCGCATGCACGAAAAAGCTAACGAAACTACCTAGTTGTCAGCTCCATGTCAGTGAAGGAGCAGAATGTGCGTTTCCACTTAAAGAAGAGAAAGAAAAAGAAAAAAAAAGAAGGGGGCGACAATACGACATCCGGGACCACTTATCTGTGCGTTCAGGCTGTGCTTGATGAGGCAAATCATTTCTATGTTGTCAGATGCATAGGCCAAAAGCTTTGTTAGCGGGTAATATTATTGTCGTAATGAAACCGGACTGATTAGAAAGAAGTGTTTGCGTCTTTTAGTTGTCGTAACGCAGACAGAGTGCCTGGGTGTTCATTTATTCCGTATTTTATCGTGTTAAATTTGTAGATAAAATAAGATTCCCGTTGTTCCCGTTCTCTGATTGTTCGAAAGTTGTTTTCTAGTAGTGTAACCCTGATGTCATCAAAGCTGTGGTCTTTTAATGTGCAGTGTTTTGAAAGTGGAAGGCCTGGCAGAGGTCGTACATGTGCCCGATGGTTGTTGTATCTAATTCTAAATGGAGTGTCTGTCTGGCCCACGTATTTCTTGTTACATACCCCACATTCCAGGAGGTATATGACGTTGTCTGAGTCACAGTCTAGTGCACCTCTTATCCTGTGCTTAAAATCCGAGTGGGTGCTTTTCACCACTGTCGTTGTCTGCATGTGTTTGCATACCCTGCATCTGCTTTTTCCGCAAGGGTGACACCCAATTTGAGGTTTCACACCTATCTTTGAATTTATTAAATGATCCTTTATATTTTTCGGCCTTCTTTCTACAACACAAGGAGGAGAAGAGAAAATTTTGGATAGTCGCACGCTCTGTTCCAATATGTTAAAGTGTTTTCCTAGGACCTTGTTTATGTTCGGTGGGTTGCTCGTGAAAGTTAATAGCAAGTTTTTGTTGCGGTGTTGGTCGGCGTTTCTCTGTTGGTTGAGAAGAATCTGGCGGTCCAGATTTTCAGCTTTTTTGATGGCGTCATCGATGATAGCTGGCGGGTATTCTTGATTAAGGAGTACTTCGCGCATATGTGTGCTGTTTTTGTGGAAGTCCTCGGTGCGGGAGCAGATTCGTCGAAATCTGTGTGCTTGGGAATAGGGAATGCTGGTCTTGCAATGTCGCGGGTGGCAGCTTTTGAAGTGCAGGTATTGTTGCCTGTCTGTAGGTTTTCTGTATACGTTAGTTACCAACGCACCATCGTCCCCTCGAATGAGTACATCAAGAAAGTTTATTTCAGTGTTAGAGTAGGTGTGTGTAAAATAAATGCTGGGGTGTACCTGGATGAATGCCTGTATGAATTTGAGGAGCTCGTTTTCCGAATGTGTCCAAATTATGAATATATCATCTAGGTACCGTTTATAGAGAAATGGTTTGATATTACAAGATGAAAGAAAATTGGACTCTATGTGGTGCATGAATATGTTAGCGTAGTTTGGGGCCATTCTTGTACCCATTGCTGTACCGCTGATTTGAAGATAGTACTGGTTGTTAAATTCAAAGCTGTTCAAATCGAGTACGAGTCTTGTGAAGATTTCAATTACTTTTTTGCTTGGATAAGCGACAGGGTTGTGTGTGCCATACGATTCAACAAGTGCCCTTACACCATCGTCATGTGGGATATTTGTGTAGAGTGAGCTAACATCCAATGTTACGAGAAATGCACCGTCTGGAATTTTCACGTCTGCTATTTCCCAAAGAAAGTGGTTTGTGTCACGCAAGAAGGACTCATGTGTGGGTGGTATGTCTTTGATTAAAGAATCAATATAACTGGAAATGGGTTCCGTTAACGTTCCCGTGCCTGATATAATGGGTCTGCCAGGGTTATTCTCTTTATGAATCTTCGGCAGCATGTAAAAACGACCAGGCGCCGAATGTACCGTAATAAGTGCCTTTTTAAGCTTTGAATTAATGGCGCCTTCACGTGTGAGATTCTCTAGGGTTGTTACAATGATTTTTTTGTGCTCCGTGGTAGGGTCAAAGTCGAGGTGTTTGTAGAATTGTTTGTTATTTAGTTGTCGCTTGCCTTCCTCAATGTAGTCCGATCTATTCAGAACAACAATCGCGCCTCCTTTGTCTGCTGGTTTGATGACGAGATCTTCGCAGTTGCTCAACGTGAGTAGTGCCTCTTTTTCTCTTTTTGATATGTTATTCATGCTTGGTTTGTGCACTTTGTACGCATGTATAACATCTTTTTGAACCGCGTCTATATATAGATCCAGATGTCGATCTCTGTTGGCGTCTGGGGTCCATTGCCGTCCGATTACCCCACGAAAAAGTGCGTTATCTTTCTCGGGTTTATCAAAGAAATATTCCTCCAATCGTAAATTTCGTGCGAAGTTGTCTAGGTCTTTTAGGAGCGTGAATTCATCATACCTTCCGTTGCCAGGGCAGAATGTAAGTCCACGTGATAGTATACTCAATTCTTCTTTGCTAAGTGCTTTGTCGGAAAGGTTAATAACGTTTGGCTCTTTGGGGTGTGGTGGCAAATTTTTTTGAACGTGAGATGATTTGCTATTTTTTCTGTAAGCAGCAGTGAGTATAGCTTGTGACACATTGTCCCGCGCAAATTTCTTTCTTTTAAGTTTTTCAATTTCCTCCGTTTTTTTTGTGCTCAAATACGTCTAGTTCTTTAGTTTCCCACTCCGAAAGAGGAAGAAATTAAGAGGAAGAAATTTGCGCGGGACAATGTGTCACAAGCTATACCCACTGCTGCTTACAGAAAAAAATACCAAATCATCTCACGTTCAAAAAAATTTGCCACCACACCCCAAAGAGCCAAACGTTATTAACCTTTCTGACAAAGCACTTAGCAAAGAAGAATTGAGTATACTATCACGTGGACTTACATTCTGCCCTGGCAACGGAAGGTATGATGAATTCACGCTCCTAAAAGACCTAGACAACTTCGCACGAAATTTTCGATTGGAGGAATATTTCTTTGATAAACCCGAAAAAGATAACGCACTTTTTCGTGGGGTAATCGGACGGCAATGGACCCCAGACGCCAACAGAGATCGACATCTGGATCTCTATATAGACGCGGTTCAAAAAGATGTTATACATGTGTACAAAGTGCACAAACAGAGCATGAATAACATATCAAAAAGAGAAAAAGAGGCACTACTCACGTTGAGCAACTGCGAAGATCTCGTCATCAAACCAGCAGACAAAGGAGGCGCGATTGTTGTTCTGAATAGATCGGACCACATTGAGGAAGGCAAGCGACAACTAAATAACAAACAATTCTACAAACACCTCGACTTTGACCCTACCACGGAGCACAAAAAAATCATTGTAACAACCCTAGAGAATCTCACACATGAAGGCGCCATTAATTCAAAGCTTAAAAAGGCACTTATTACGGTACATTCGGCGCCTGGTCGTTTTTACATGCTGCCGAAGATTCATAAAGAGAATAACCCTGGCAGACCCATTATATCAGGCACGGGAACGTTAACGG
Organism: Rhipicephalus microplus; assembly: GCF_043290135.1. NCBI lineage: Eukaryota > Metazoa > Arthropoda > Arachnida > Ixodida > Ixodidae > Rhipicephalus > Rhipicephalus microplus. The sequence continues at coordinate 241,586,175 of NC_134703.1, forward strand.
AACCCATTTCAAGTTATATTGATTCTTTAACCAAAGACATACCACCCACACATGAGTCCTTCTTGCGTGACACAAACGACTTTCTTCGGGAAATAGCAGACGTGAAAATTCCAGACGGTGCATTTCTCGTAACATTGGATGTTAGCTCACTCTACACAAATATCCCACATGACGATGGTGTAAGGGCACTTGTTGAATCGTATGGCACACACAACCCTGTCGCTTATCCAAGCAAAAAAGTAATTGAAATCTTCACAAGACTTGTACTCGATTTGAACAGTTTTGAATTTAACAACCAGTACTATCTTCAAATCAGCGGTACGGCAATGGGTACAAGAATGGCTCCAAACTACGCTAACATATTCATGCACTACATAGAGTCCAATTTTCTTTCATCTTGTAATATCAAACCATTACTCTATAAACGGTACCTAGATGATATATTCATAATTTGGACACATTCGGAAAACGAGCTCCTCAAATTCATACAGGCATTCAACCAGGTACACCCCAGCATTTATTTTACACACACCTACTCTAACACTGAAATAAACTTTCTTGATGTACTCATTCGAGTGGACGATGGTGCGTTGGTAACTAACGTATACAGAAAACCTACAGACAGGCAACAATACCTGCACTTCAAAAGCTGCCACCCGCGACATTGCAAGACCAGCATTCCCTATTCCCAAGCACACAGATTTCGACGAATCTGCTCTCGCACCGAGGACTTCCACAAAAACAGCACACATATGCGCGAAGTACTCCTTAATCAAGAATACCCGCCAGCTATCATCGATGACGCCATCAAAAAAGCTGAAAATCTGGACCGCCAGATTCTTCTCAACCACCAGAGAAACGCCGACCAACACCGCAACAAAAACTTGCTATTAACTTTCACGAGCAACCCACCGAACATAAACAAGGTCCTAAGAAAACACTTTAACATATTGGAACAGAGCGTGCGACTATCCAAAATTTTCACTTCTCCTCCTTGTGTTGTATACAGAAGGCCGAAAAATATAAAGGATCATTTAATAAATTCAAAGATAGGTGTGAAACCTCAAATTGGGTGTCACCCTTGCGGAAAAAGCAGATGCAGGGTATGCAAACACATGCAGACAACGACAGTGGCGAAAAGCACCCACTCGGATTTTAAGCACAGGATAAGAGGTGCACTAGACTGTGACTCAGACAACGTCATATACCTCCTGATTGATATGTGGGGTTTAACGTCCCAAAACCACCATATGATTATGAGAGACGCCGTAGTGGAGGGCTCCGGTAATTTAGACCACCTGGGGTTCTTTAACGTGCACCCAAATCTGAGCACACGGGCCTACAACATTTCCGCCTCCATCGGAAATGCAGCCGCCGCAGCCGGGATTCGATCCCGCGACCTGCGGGTCAGCAGCCGAGTACCTTAGCCACTAAACCACCGCGGCGGGGCTCATATACCTCCTGGAATGTGGGGTATGTAACAAGCAATACGTGGGCCAGACAGACACTCCATTTAGAATTAGAGTCAACAACCATCGGGCACATGTACGATCTCTGCCAGGCCTTCCACTTTCAAAACACTGCACATTAAAAGACCACAGCTTTGATGACATCAGGGTTACACTACTAGAAAACAACTTTCGAACAATCAGAGAACGGGAACAATGGGAATCTTATTTTATCTACAAATTTAACACGATAAAATACGGAATAAATGAACACCCAGGCACTCTGTCTGCGTTACGACAACTAAAAGACGCAAACGCTTCTCTCTAATCAGTCCGGTTTCATTACGACAATAATATTACCCGCTAACAAAGCTTTTGGCCTATGCATCTGACAACATAGAAATGATTTGCCTCTTCAAGCACAGCCGGAACGCACAGATAAGTGGTCCCGGATGTCGTATTGTCCCCCCCCCCCTTCTTTTTTTTTTCTTTTTCTTTCTCTTCTTTAAGTTGAAACGCACATTCTGCTCCTTCACTGACAAGGAGCTGACAGCTAGGTGGTTTCGTTAACTTTTTCGTGCATGCGCGCATGTCTTTCCAGTGAGCCGCTACTGTGTGATGACTGTCTCGGATGTCGTACAGTCTCCCCCCTCCCCCCCCCCCCATGGTTTTTTTTCTTTAATTTTTAACGCACATTCTGTTCCTTCATTGACAAGGAGCCAATGCATATAATCAATATCGATGGCGGTGCCTCATTCACCGGCTTTTTCGCTCCTCCCGACGCCACCAGCATGCACTTAAAGCGCTTAAGCCCTCCCCATTAACTTGTCATACACTTCAAAGAGGAACGAGCCGCCAGCGGACTACACGGAAAGGTGAAATACAAAAACGGCGGCTCCCTGCCCACTTGGGGAAGTGTGGGTGCGGGGGAGGTATTGTTGACAATGATGACATTCCTCATCTACCTCTGCCCTACTCTGTTGAAATGCTGCCCCTTTCTGACTACGCCGTGTCCGTCTTGCTTCTTCTCCTAGATTTTCTATATTTTATTTAATGTTTGTCCTCTGGTTTCGCTGTTTCTTTTCTCTCTCTCTCTCTCTCTCTCTCTCTCTCAATTAACCCCTCCCCTCCTGTCTCGACAGGATATAAAAAGGCACGGAACATGTGTAAATAGTAATATGCCTTGAAAAAGACAGGGTTCCTGTCGAAACGTCGGCACAATAAACAGTTGTTATGTGGAAGCGCATCTACTTTCATATTAATATATATATATATATATATATATATATATATATATATATATATATATATTTATATATATATATATATATATATATATATATATATATATATATATATATATAACCCTAATATAACCCTACACAGAAAATTCACACAGTGGCAATGTTTCTCTATCTTGTAACATAGCCTCGTAACAACTTTGTTCTCCCGTAAGGACACATTGAGTGATTACTCATGCGATAGAAAGCTGCGCCTTACTTGTTGGTTTCTCCATCGTGCAGCATAGAGTGACCAAGCACTGTAGAAAGTGGGGGGCCCGCTTTTCTCAGTAGGGGGGGGGTCGCACCCCTTTGCCCCCCCCCCCCCCCACCTCCGGCTGATACGCCTATGGTTGCAGAAGCTCGTGGCTTTTTGGTGGGCTGCGACGCCTTTTAACACCCAAGGCCTCATGTAGGCTCGTAACCGCACGAGGTGTACATCATTACATAATAATAAATCAATCATGTTTCATCGTTTCCTTAGCTCCCCCAAAGCATATGCATCGCTCTTCTTCAATTTGTGCCCAATGTTACGTCGTTGAAGACATCAATCATGTCCTCCGTGAGTGTCCTCCGTGAGACAATCTCTGAAGACGGCCTTAAAAATGCAACAGGACACAAACTTGGGGGTTAAAGAATATTCTATTCCCATTGCAGAACACCTCCAGTGCGCTAGACTCTACAAAAGCTTTACTGACATTCTTACGGGCAACAGGCTTGAACGAAACGTTGTAAATAGTGCAGTGCGTGTGAGTGAGTGTATGTGTTATGTGATTGTTATTGCGTGTATGTGACTGTATGTGTTGTGGGTTTATCATTTTATATATCAGTGTCATCACCCGGCAACTGGGCCCCACAGCGGTGGTCTAGTGGCCAAGGTACTCGGCTGCTGACCCGCAGGTCGCGGGCTTGAATCCCGGCTGCGGCGGCTGCATTTCCGATGGAGGCTGAAATGCTGTAGGCCCATGTGCTCAGATTAGGGTGCACGTTAAAGAACCCCAGATGGTCGAAATTTCCGGAGCCCTCCACTACGGCGTCTCTCATAATCATATGGTGGTTTTGGAACGTTAAACCCCACATATCAATCAATCACCCGGCAACTGGGGTAGCCTGTCAGGTGAAAAACCAGGCAAACCTCTCCAGCTTCCCATTGAATGATTATCTCTCTTCTTTGAAGAACCTCGCTTTATAACTACGCGTCAAATACAACCTGGCCAAGCTGCTACCCGAAATTGAGTGTTCTCTTTCTCCATGGGGAGCGCGCGTGGCGCCGAGTCTACCAATTCACTCGCTGGAGCCGTTGTCAGATAGGAAGGAGACGCGGCGCCGAAACGCTTTGTCCCAGAGTCACACTTAACTCATCAACCCATCATCATCCTACGTCTGTCCCGGCTCCACCTCCCCCCAGGGTTGTGTGGGGGGAAGATTTGTTTCGGGCAGACGGCCATGCCCTGGCAAGGGGGCCACCGTTCGGCGCCAGGCGCCCAACAGACGCGGCCTGCCTCCCGGCATACAAGCCAGGGAGGCCCGACAAAGGGACTACCCTCTGGCGGAGCAACTTCAGTCGCAACGCGCAAAGTGAACGTACCCCGGCAAGGTGGGCTATCGCAGCGCGTAGGGTGCGCTGCGGTCATGACCCGTCTCCTGACCGATAGGGCCCAGCGAGACTTGACACAGGGGCTACCCTTCGGCACGGTAGCTCTCGCCACCACACGCAAAGCGGACGTACCCAAAAACGTGGCAGCGGGACAGCCCTCGGTCGCAGTAACTTCAGTCACCACAACCAAAGTGCCCGTGCCCTCACACTGTCACGCGGCTGAGAGCCTGCGACAACACCCCCTCAGGGCGGATGGGCTATCGCTCGGCGCGAGGCGCTTTGCGGTCATGGCCCGTCTCCTCACCACAAGGGCGCAGCGAGACACAATCCGTCCTGTGGGGTCTACGGGACTACTATTTGGTGCAGAGGCCAGTGCCGCTGCACGCAAACCAAACGTACCCACGGAAACCGGCACGGCTGAAAGCCGACTTAGTCCTTCTCGAAAAAGGGAACCACCTTCCGCCTCGACGAGTAAAGTAGCCGAGCCTACAGAAGGGGCCAACACGGACCTTGCGGGTAAAGCCCGACAAGGTGACAGGATCACCTTAGCACATGCAAAACTCGGGTGAAAGACCATACAGACCAAACTCGGGGGCGACTGGCTCACTAGGCCTAGTCGTGGAGCCTTAGAGAAAGCCATCATTAAAAGTTGATGGTTATCTGCCCTCCTGCCTCACTGAAAATGACTGCCGGACGGTGCCATGTCTCATAAAACTTCTTTGCACCTAGGCGCTGCCACTCTCGGTGGAGAACGAACCAGACCTCCTTCCGTACTTTTGCAAGCACTTCGTGAAGCCCGGGTCGCTTGCCGTCAAAGACGGCACAGCACCGTGCCACCCACACTTGGTAGGAGCGCTCAACAAGCAGAAGCACGTATTGCTTAGCCGCTTGTCGCGACAGGGGATGAAGAAAACGAACGGTGTTGAAAGGAACACCTGGGTGGCCAAACAAGCTAGCTATCCTTCGATGGAGGGCAGCTGGTAGTGCGCACTGAGAGAACACGTGAACCAGGTCCTCCATAGTGCCACAAAAAGGGCACGCTCCTCGTTGAGCAATTCTTGCGAAGGGCCTGAACCTTAGAGGCAGGCGATCTCTGGCCAGGCGATACATGAATGTAGCGCGCTTGGCGTCCAGGAAACTGGCAGTAATTAACCGCTAGTTAGGACTGTATTCGGACAGGTCGTGTTCTCTATAGCGTTCAGGTAACTCGGGAGCGAGTCTATCGACTAACTCACGGAGTTCGATTGAAACTAAATCTATCTCGGGGTCGACCTCTTGGAGACGGGCCAAAGTAGAAGCGGCCCCTGCATAGAAGGCAGAAGGCGTTCCCGCCCGAGGCACGGAATTCGAAAATGCCCCAGGCGAGAACAACCTCAGCCTGGTGCTCAGGAAATACAACGCGAAGCTTCTAGTAAGGAGCATATCTGACTCAAGAGCTACCCGTGTCCATTTAACATGTAATGCCGTGGTCACAACGTTAAGGTCGGGAATACCTAGTCCTCCTTCGTCCCTGCGCAACTTCAACACGGGGCGCGCCACAAAAGGAGAGGCACGACCCCAAAAGAATTCGAAAACTTTCTTTTCCAAGATAACTTTGGTGTGGGGTTTAACTGGCATAACCGAACCTATGTACGTAAGGAAACTGAACAACAGTGATTGAATTATCGTGGCCCTAGCTGTAAGCGGACAAGACAAGGCACCGAGTTCCTTAATCCTATCAGTCAGCTTTTGCCTTGCTAACCGCCAGTTTTCGGTAGTCAGGCCATCTGGCTCGAAATGGAAACCTAATATACGTAGGCGCTTCTGTATGGGGAGGCCATGTACAGGACGTGGACTGGAGGGAGCGCAGTTCAGATACATGACTGCGCTCTTCGACTTATTTATTCTGGCGCCGCTCGCCGAACAGTACCCCTCCATAACATCCAAGACGGTGCAAACAGTTGCCTCGTCCGGGACGACAATAGAGAGGTCATCTGCATAGGCAAACATTGCCACTGGGGGGGAACCTGGCGGAAAGGGAAATCTACCTATGCTGGTGTCTTTAGAAAGCCTCTGCAAGAGCGGCTCGAATGCGAGCACGTAGAGAGCGGGCGACAGTGGGTCACCCTGTCGGACTCCACGGCACACACCGAACGACTCCGAGACGCGATCTTGTATGACAACAGCAGAAGCTGGAACGCGTACGTGTGCTCGGACCTTTTAGTCCCCGTTCGAGTTGCACCATGACCCTTTCTGCGGGTGCTTACCAAGTGTCGGTCACGAGTCGCGGTTTAGGCGCCGTCAGTAAGCGCAACGATCTTTCGGTTATCTCGCAAGCGATCCTACAGGAAACGAACCGTCGCCGGCGAGGCGCGTTTCTTGCGACGGATCTCTGAATTCGATCGGCGAGTAGAAAAGAAAAAAGGTGCCGCCGCCGCCTCTTTAGGGGTATCAGGCAGCTTACATCCGGTTGTGCCAAACTTGGAGATAAGCTGTCTTCGACAACGAGGAGAATAATTTTCAGCTGAAGCAATCGCTAAAAAAAAAAAGACGTGTTAGCCACAAATGAGTTTTTTTTTTTTCAAGCGAAGTTCGCACTGGTTGACCTGCGTAGCTGGTGATGATCAAAAAAAAAAAAAAAGACCTCCTCAACCACAGCTACCAAAGAAATAATGAATACAACTAAACAAATTTTCTTTTTAGGCATGGGGTCACCATGCCTGAAACCGGGTCCCTCCACCATCCGAAAACAGGTGTCGTGAACATAACCCCGAGCATCCATGCCCACCCAATGAGAACTAAACGGAAGCATACATAAGAATGTGATCTGTTGACGGTGCAGGAAAAGAAAAATAGGGACCCCAAATTTTCGCCGTTGAACGCGATAGTGACATCGTGATCATAGTGCGTATACTTCGAAGACTTAGAGCATCAAATGCTTCTGAACTTGCTATGCTCCCGCTACTGGGTCTTAGGAGAATAGGCACAGTAACGTGTGCGCATTTCGTAGTGGGCGACTGGCTTTAAACGATGGAGCCACGAAAATCCAAACTTCTGACGCCCCATGGCCACGTGCGCTCGTACCACGCGTTATTACTGCAACATTTCGCGTTGCATTGCGAAGCAAGTATTCAGTACACGTGTCTTTGGTATAGCAGACGTGAAAGTTACTTTCACTGCGTTTCAAAGCGGAGGATGTTGGCACCGGCATGTATCACTGTATTCACAAGCAGATCCGTATAATTACCACGATAAAAAAAGAGGCATGGCTTTGTGGTGAAACGCTCGGTTGAGAAGCAAATGACCCGAGTTCGACCCCTCCTTGCACCCTGGTTTTATAAAATTTATGATTTTGCATCCTTCTCGATTTTTTGGTCGCGCCCAAGACGACCATTTTTCTGAAGCGTGGGAATTTGGGCAAGTTGGTAGGACATAACTGAATGTAGGAACAGCGCAACCTAGAGGTAGTTACTTCGTAACTACGGAAGCGAAAAAACATAGTTGAAAGTCAGGGCTCTTTTCTGTCCTTTCACTTTCGTAATTACGAAGTAACTACTTCTAGGTTGCGCTGTTCCTTTATTCAGTTATGGCCATTTTTCGCTCACAACCAACGACGCCGAAGCCGGAATTTTTGTGAACAAGCCCCTTATTATCAGTAACGCGTTAAAAAGAAAGCAGCAGTGATGCGATTGCCTGGAACTATTCCAGAGAAGGGAAAAAATAGGGGGGGGGGGGGCGCTGTTGAAGGAACCAGAATCATATTTTAGAGCAGGCAGGAATAAAGTATCTCGAAGCCGCTGAATGCACATTTACGAGTGGAACAACTGATTTTTGACAATTAAAGCGGCTGAACAATGCAGAGCTCTAATTTGCTAATATTATATATACGAGTACGTAAAGCTTGGACTACTAATAGCGCAACCGCTTGCAATGCAGAACCAACTGTATAGTGCAGTGTTTGCTCGTTTTCTGTAACTTGTACGTGCCGCACTTCTATTTCATGCGTGCATTTCGTAATATTTGTAAATCATGTGTATATTTAAATATTGTATACTTGTCTGTTCTATACTGACTTCAACATTTCTTTGTGACTTCCGTATGCACATTTCGACACTGATTGACAGTTATTTTTAACACCTTACATTGTGCACCTTTGTGTTCACAGTGTGTTGGATTCCTGCTAAATTTGTTCTGCTTTGTTTTTGTTTGGTGTTGTACCTGCTTGCCAAAACTTGTATGCCCACCTGTTAAGGTCTCGGAAAGAAATTCGAAGTATTAGAAATAAATAAATAAATAAATAAATAAAATACTATGGTCTACTCTTACTACTATTTGCCCTGCCACGAAACCGAACGTGTACAAGTATACCGCTTACTGCGCAGCACTCGAGGTGAAAGACCGGACAAATGCGACTCATCACGGGCGATGTCTCGGCCGGCATATATCCCCCCGTTCAGGAGATATGCCAGCCAATGAGAGACGGCGACGAAGTTGTTACGAAGGAGGCGTAGCGAACTGACGAGGAACAGAGCGCGAAGAAACGCATCTTCGGTGGGGGCGACTTGCCAGAGTACAAGAACCGATTGGTGGTCGACATTTACGAAGCTCTCCATTACGGCGTCCCTCTTAAGTAAATATAAGGTGGGTTTTTGGGCGTAAAACCACGACTAATATTAGAACATACCTTCGTCACACTCTCAAGGAAATCGGAGGGGGAAGGGAGGGGGCCATTACAAGGGCGTGTCTATAGCGGCTCGTCTGCGGTAGACATGCTTCACATGCGAGCGACGGAGCGGCGGCGATGAGCGGCGGGAGGAGGCACGTTCATTTCACATGCGCCGCTGCTGTTGCGCGACGCCCGCCGCTCTAGCGGGCAGTGTTGTCCGCGGAAGGTGCCGGTTAACCACTGTTTTCAGTGGTATCTAAAAGCCGTGCTCTCCCCCAAGTGTTCATCCTTTCGCACCCGTGTGCTGCGAGGTTCATCATTAATAGCCGCTCGACTTTTACGCGTCTGTACACTGATTGAACTAAGTGTAACATGAATCTTATAACAAACAAGCAACATTTGCAGTTGCTTTTCTGTTTTGTCCTGGCTCTTTAATGTATGGTTTTTGTTGCGCGCTCATATGGAGAAGCAAATGAAACAGTTTGCTGCCATGATTTTATTAGAACACTGTTCCAGCAAGGTGAATGCTTAAGAACTGCGAGCGTGGTCTGCGCAGCACTTCCCATGTTTCTCCGATTCATTGCTCTTGCTTTCAGCGATTTAACTTTGGGACACCGAATGAGGTTTCTGTCAGCCCAGTACCTGTCTGCTTAAGTCAAAATAAAATTTTATATAAAAGCTCTCAGTGGTAAGTTTCGGTCGTGTTTGTGGTCACCCTGTGGCATATGCGAACACACTCTTCCTCGGTATTTTCCGAATGGTCTACATTTATTCTGGCACCCGAATTTGCATGCTTCCACCATAAATAGTAAGCCTCTTAGGTTTTTCAGTGATTCAGTAAAGCACCCCAGGAAGAGTTTCACCAACGGCAGGTAGCATGGTATACGTGATACGCTCGTTGTCCTGGTTCTTTGGCGGCTGTATATACACTTGTGCGCGGCCCAGGTCAGAAACTACGCAGCGAGTTTTGCTTTAGCAGAAATTCGCGTCCACAAATGCTGCGGTGGTGAGCAGGAAAGCCGAAGTAAAACATCATTTCACGCAACACACTTTTGCTTCGCGCCCTCTCTTCATTGAGTTACACCACGAAATTCCTTTTCAGTGACCTGTGTGGAAAGCTACTTCTCAAGTCGACTGCAGCACCCGCCTTTGCTCTCTCGTTCGTGTGAACCCATTCATCTATGCACCGTCAACAAAATTCATCATTTGTTAAACCAGCAACATTTGCTGCGACACAGAAGCACGTCGTGTCATGCGGCTCCTATACGTGGGAGTAACTTTCGGTGAAACTGCAAAAAAAAGAAAGTAGTAATAATATTATTATAAAGAAGGGTACCGCACACGATTGTCACTCCGCTGGAAGCATCTTCGAGAGCAATAAAAGGAAAACAGTTGCAGTTGGACTTCACCAGTGAACATGGCCAGTTCAAGCGATGACTCTAACTTCACAAAAGTATGCGACTTCTTAAGGAGCTCGGCAAATTTTCCCCAAAGAATTCTCTTTTCATGCTTCTTGCAGAAATCCTCCATATTGACGTCCTAAAGAAGAGGTCGTTTCGCAACTTCTGCAATGAGCAACTCATTGAAAGCAGCGCGAGACATTTGTGAGCCAGGGAGAGGACGGATGTCGTCTGCTACTCAGTCGGAGCGAGTTCTGCGAAACGAGTTCCCCGCAGCGCGCGCGTTCACTCCTCGACTCGGCCCCTAGCATCACGTGTCAAACGACGTCACTATTCGCTCTGCCGCTTCTGCCGCGAGTGAATTTTTCCAACTCTGGCGAATTTCACTAGAGCGAACAGTAGTCGTGGTAGAAACCTGTTTTGGCCTCGCGCGGTGGCTGCCGCTCCGCTCTTGGAGCAAAATCGCTCGCATGTGAAACAGGCTTAAGTTAACCAATGGCATTGGTTAACGGTGTCCAGTCCAATAAAGCGCCTACGCTACAACTGCCTTCCCATCACCCCGCGATTTCCCCGAGAAGTTCGCTCCTGAATCGCACGATGACGCTGCCCGGAATTCGACGCGATAAAAAGGTCAACCACACTACATGCTAACCACAGTCTAAGGCCCGTATTCACAAACCAACCTTATTTCGCCATTTTCATATCTGATTTGAGCCTCTAGCGCGTTTGATAAACAAAGCAGACCACGGTATCACAAACCAATCTTAGGCATAACTCTTACGATGTTCACGTTTTCATACCCTCATAACACATGTAGATTATTCAGAAGCTTAAAGGGACCCTGCGATACTTCCTCTGCGTGGTAAAAAAACTTCTCCTATCGCCGTGGAAGTGGGTTTCATCGCTGCCACAGCGGTAGCATATCGATAGATGCGAATTTGCTAGACGCCCACGGATAGATGGCAGTGCACGTCAAAGCACATCAGATGGTTTAAATTTTGCGAGCTCTTCAATTCGGCGTTTCTCACAATTAAATCGTGGCTTCAACTAATCATTTCGTCACAAGACATCACGGCCACGCCTATATACAGCAGCGCTCTTTTAGCCGCAAACGCGACTCTTCTGCGGCATCGACGCCTTATTGCAACGTGCGGATCGCGGATTGTTGGAGCGCGGCTTAAGCCAGCATACATGTAAACGTAGGATTTCAAGCTATATCGGTCAATATCACATTTCTCGGTTCCACATTCCGCTATATAGGAAAAAAACTTGACAAGCGCAAACGAAGACGAAACACGCGTAACAGGACCAGTGGTTCACTTGCAACTGGCGTCTATTTGAAACATAAATCATGACATACCTGCGCATCAAGCTCATACCTATGCACACATCGTATCGCAACAAACGGCGTGTGGATAAGTCTTCGACAAGGACGAGCGGGACTACAAGAGGGAGGGGACCCCAAAATTTTCGTCTGCAACCACACCCCCCACCCCCGCCTAAAGCAAACATATTCAAACGAGAATGCATAAATTACCGATCTGCATGCCCACCTGGACGAACTCACTTGCCATGGGTGATGCTCCCCCCCCCCCCCCACCCTGTGAAGAAATCCTGGCCCCCACTCCTGGCCTTTGAACACCACATTTGAAAACAAATAATCGAGTATCGAAATGCGTCGAAAGATAAAGCCACTTCCTTTTATTTCAACACAAAAGATGGCCAGCTTACACACTTATCACATGCTTTCATTATCAGGTAAGCATCGACTATTTCGAGTTCTGTTTGCTGCTCTGCCCTTCTTTTTTTTTCTTCAACTGGATTTGTGAAATAAAGTGAAACACCAGTCTTGTTCGATGTGTCTTGTCTTCATCGTACACACTTTTCAACTTTCCTCTGATGATGTACCACCTCGCCCAAAACCAAGGTATTGTTATTGTGTTACGCAATTTCGGCGGAAAATGTGATGGTATTAAACGCACAAGAATGCATTTAAGCCAAGGGTGTTTGGCCGGGAACGTAAAAGAAAACGTATTAGGCCACCGAGCGCGTTACGCCAAATCGAATCAACAATATTTCACTGTGTAAGGGCGTACTTGGATTCTGGCTCCATAAAAAATGCGGTGACCGGAATTCGAACCCGAGCGCTCGAGCTGCAGCACAACTTCGGCGCTACGCTGGCATGGCAAATGACAAAATAAAATGAAAGTACGGAATGAAGGCGGACACGAAGATTTTAATCTTGAACGAAAACACGAATGAGAAAAGACAGCAAGGAGCAAAAATATTCTGGGTGCTTTGGCACAGACGATCGTCAGTCTATTGTCTCACTATTTGTCTGTGTGCGCGGACATGCGTCTATGTGCGTGTGTGCATATGTTGAACATGAAGCACCTATAACGCTCTTCCTCCTTGGCCAGCTTGGAGACAGTCCTTGCTGTGGCAATCTTTTCTTCAGGTCGAAGGGTAGGTTCTACGGAGAACTTCGGGCCTTTTTGCAGAACCTGCTGAATTTTTTCCGGCACAGACACATCACTTAGGTTCAAGAAACGTCCCTCACTTGAAGCTTGTTTTTTCCTGGCAGGTAGTTGTGGTCTGATCCAATTCCACAAAGTTTCCGTGACGGATTTCGAAGTTTTGCACCAGTCGCGATACGAATCGCGGTTGTTACGTCTATGAACGTCTTGGTCACACATGACCCTCAGCCAGTCCTTATAACACCGGACTTGTCTGTACCATTCCGAACGAAGGATTCGGCACATCCTTTTGGTATGCCCAAACGACGGACTCATCATTCCAAAAAGCATTTGTACCTCTGCCGGACAAGTTCCTTGACGAAGGTGCCACGATGCTACTCTTGCCCGACATGTTAAGACAGCAATCCACGATGCCAAAATGGCAGGGTCTTGAAAAGAGGGACTACAACAGTTAAAAGAGCCCTGTGTACTAGAAATACATTGCAAAAGGATCAAAATGTGGGCCAGTTGGTAATTCATTTTCTTCGTTCAGCGAACTGGGAGCGCAGAGAAAACACAAAGGACGAAGCGAGGAACCACACAACACGAGCGCTCAACTAACAACTGATTTATTTTCCACATCGGAAGGACATATATAAACACAAAATGCGCATGTCAAAAAAGATTATGACGAAATCAAGGGCAGCATGCGAAGCGTGTAATCAAGGCACATGTCTAAGGGTTATCTAGGTAGCTGAATTCACAGTCAAGTAGTGAGAGGGAAGGATGACTTATACATTGGTCCGTATTCCTGGAAATGTGATAGGCTTCAGAAATTTCGCGCGTAGTTTGATGAGGATGCCGGAACAGAACAATTGTATTCTCAAACAGAGGTTGGCACTTGCACGAAACGCAATGTGACGCTAAATGGGAGTAAGGTGTACTTTTCAACGAGCTTCTGTGTTCCCTGAGACGCACGTTCACACATCGGCCGGTCTGGCCAATGTACATCCGTCCGCAAGAAAGGGGTATCTTATATACTACTCCGGTGATGCACTTAACAAACTTAGTTACGTGCTTCTGGAGGCATCCTCTACCTTTAGATGCATTATGTGCCCTCCTGTGCACCATTGAACATATACTGGCCAATTTATTGGGTGCCGAGAAAACCACGCGCACACCGAACCGGTTTCCCACGTTTTTTAACCCATGGGCCATTTTATGAATGTAGGGGATTACTGCCGCGCGCTTCTTATTCCCTTCCTTGTTCTCTGAAGAAGTACATGTGCGTTTTTCATTATTTTTGACCGTACGCAAGAGCTTTTCACAGACTGAGGCTATTACGTAGGAAGGGTATCCCGCACCTATCAGCCGTTCCAACTGTGCTACGAAACCACTTTGCAAGGTATGCAGGCAACATTTTCTGAGGGCTGAACGTAAGCATGACATTACGATTCCGCGTAAATTGGCCAGTATATGTTCAATGGTGCACAGGAGGGCACATAATGCATCTAAAGGTAGAGGATGCCTCCAGAAGCACGTAATTAAGTTTGTTAAGTGCATCACCGGAGTAGTATATAAGATACCCCTTTCTTGCGGACGGATGTACATTGGCCAGACCGGCCGATGTGTGAACGTGCGTCTCAGGGAACACAGAAGCTCGTTGAAAAGTACACCTTACTCCCATTTAGCGTCACATTGCGTTTCGTGCAAGTGCCAACCTCTGTTTGAGAATACAATTGTTCTGTTCCGGCATCCTCATCAAACTACGCGCGAAATTTCTGAAGCCTATCACATTTCCAGGAATACGGACCAATGTATAAGTCATCCTTCCCTCTCACTACTTGACTGTGAATTCAGCTACCTAGATAACCCTTAGACATGTGCCTTGATTACACGCTTCGCATGCTGCCCTTGATTTCGTCATAATCTTTTTTTGACATGCGCATTTTGTGTTTATATATGTCCTTCCGATGTGGAAAATAAATCAGTTGTTAGTTGAGCGCTCGTGTTGTGTGGTTCCTCGCTTCGTCCTTTGTGTTTTCTCTGCGCTCCCAGTTCGCTGAACGAAGAAAATGAATTACCAACTGGCCCACATTTTGATCCTTTTGCAATGTATTTCTAGTACACAGGGCTCTTTTAACTGTTGTAGTCCCTCTTTTCAAGACCCTGCCATTTTGGCATCGTGGATTGCTGTCTTAACATGTCGGGCAAGAGTAGCATCGTGGCACCTTCGTCAAGGAACTTGTCCGGCAGAGGTACAAATGCTTTTTGGAATGATGAGTCCGTCGTTTGGGCATACCAAAAGGATGTGCCGAATCCTTCGTTCGGAATGGTACAGACAAGTCCGGTGTTATAAGGACTGGCTGAGGGTCATGTGTGACCAAGACGTTCATAGACGTAACAACCGCGATTCGTATCGCGACTGGTGCAAAACTTCGAAATCCGTCACGGAAACTTTGTGGAATTGGATCAGACCACAACTACCTGCCAGGAAAAAACAAGCTTCAAGTGAGGGACGTTTCTTGAACCTAAGTGATGTGTCTGTGCCGGAAAAAATTCAGCAGGTTCTGCAAAAAGGCCCGAAGTTCTCCGTAGAACCTACCCTTCGACCTGAAGAAAAGATTGCCACAGCAAGGACTGTCTCCAAGCTGGCCAAGGAGGAAGAGCGTTATAGGTGTGTAACAGAATGTGTTCAAGCAGTTTCGAGCAATGTTAGCGATGTGAGTAGAAGACTGCGCGTTCATCCAGTTGTTAAGTTTTGTTTGAACAATCAGCTAAGGGTACTCATTTCTGACAAAGAAGGGTTCTTCGTTATCATTAATGAACTAGATTTTCTCAAGAAGGCTGAGGAAGCATTAGAAAGAAATTTTAAACCACTCTCTGTAAAAAGCAAGGAAGTAAAGACTAGAGCGATATCGCTGCTGAAAAGGCTTAACCTGGAAAAACTCGGCTCTTCAGTAGAAAAGGCGAAAGGTGTAGAGCTAGAACTTTTTTACTCCATTAAAACGAACATGAAGCAAGCACAATTACCGCGCCCGAGTGACGAGGTTTACCCAAGTCTAAGCATGGCAGTGCACATTTACCACCCCGACCCACTGTATACTTTACCCACTATAGATACAATTTAGCCAGGTTCTCAAGCATGGGCACAGCCGAGAGCGGCCGAGTCAATAATGAATACGGAGAGCGCAGGCGAGGGCGCTCGCTGGGCGTAAATGAGGTATACCAAAACACACAAAAATTCTTTTATTCACTCTCTCTAGCACACGCACGCATATCACACGCACGCACACGCTATATATTCAAAGGGCAACACGCAACGTGAGCTGTGTCGAATGTAGCAGGTGTATATGTCGCGTGGGAACCACATAGCAGTGCAGCGAGCTGTATGACTTTTCACATTTCACAGTTCGGACATTCGACCAACTGATGCATTCATGGTTAGAGCTGCCAGAGAGAGAGAGAGCATGAACTTCGATCCTGTCCCGAATGTCGGCCTTCTATTGTGGGTACTGTCCAGGCTTCTTCTCAACAGTGCAGGAGGAATGCAAGGGACGCGGCTGAACCTGTCAGAGAAAAAAACAAATTAGGAAGGACCCCCATACCTTGGGAATCAATGTTATGCGAAGGATGTCCATGGGAAGTAACTGTGCTGTAGTTCTTTTTTTTTTTTTTTGAGCGACACGTTACGGCGTGCAGCTAAAGATATGTACAATTGCACGTCGAAGACAAATGTTTGACAGCCGAATATGCTTTTTACAACCAGTTGTTTACAGGTGTGCAAGGATGACCACTAAAACAAGGATATTACAGCAACACCAGAAGGGGTAAGCTGATACGAAGCTCTGGTGATCACGAGGATGGTAGTCCTGGATACTGCGGCAGAAATCAAGTTCAGCGGATGAAGTTTAACTGCAATTGACGTTAACCCGGCGTGATGACAGCTGTACCGTAGCGGTGCATACGTATATAAAATAAAATAGCCAGCACTGCAGGTCTTCCCACTCACTTTAATCCAAGTGCCAGCCTAAATAATCGACACGCCATTTAAATAATCTGAGCGCCACGCTATTCAATCCATGTGGTAAACATTTAGTCGAAGCGCCGACATATTTATCCAAGTGCCAACTGAGTTAGGCCGCGTGCCAGTTAGTTTAATCCAAGTGTCACCATGTTTAATCCATTTGCGAACGGCTTTAATTCAGGTGCCAGCCAGTTTAACGCATGTACCAGAAACACATAGTGTGTAACTTTACAAAGTCTAAATGTCGGAATAATGTAAACATGGAGCAACAGGAAGAACCTTTCGCTCGCCTCTACATGCTATAGCGTTTATGAAATGAGCTGTAGTGTTATTTCCACCTAACGTTTTGGTGTCATAGCTTCAAACTAAAAAAATAACGGCATATTCACGGGGTGAATGATGATGAATGGGCGAAGCTCCTGAGGGATTCATCGGTAAACTGTGAATCTTCCGTGTAATTCGCCCAGTCGATCATCATGTAAAGACGTGAGAAACGCTGTGTGTGTATATACACAAATCAACTTTTATTTGTTCTTAGACGATGGATGGCTTGCGATGTCCCTTGCCTCGCGCGCTCGCACATCGGGATTCTGTTTGCGAGCGCGCGCTGCTGCCGCCTTGCGCTCTCTCCGCTGTGCAGCCTTATTCATCCGGCGACTCCGAGCGCGCGCCAACAGCGAACGGATTTTATTACAACGCTCCCCCTAGCGTACGTCGCCGCACTAAATCGAACGATTGCCTTCAACCAATGACACGCGCCATATGTGACATCATTCCTATTTTATAAGATCTCGAGTCTTTCATCAACTACAAGTACCGCTTTCTAGTTTATAACATCTTGCATCTTTTCATCATCAGCTCCAAGTACCACCATCTAGTAAACACTACAAGAACTAAACGAGAGGTGGCTACATGGATGGATGGATGGATGGATGGATGGATATGGCTGTACCCTTTAGATCGGGCGGTGGCTAGCGCCACCAAGCCGTAATACCTAATGAACCAAAAACTATATTTTTTTTCCTTAAAAAAAAGAGTTTGAGGATTCCTACTTTGCAGTGAAGAGTTTAATTTTCACTCGTGCCCTGACTTTAGCCACCAATCAGATAACCTCCTTCTAGTTAAGTCTACCCGCTTAAAGTTTATTTTGCCCTCCCGGTCCGTAAACCCCAGTGCTTTGAAAAACTCTGCGCCATCATCCTGAACTATAGGGTGAAGCCCTTTACAGAACATTATCAAGTGTTCGGCAGTTTCTTCTTCCTCTCCACACGCACTGCATACTGTGTCTACCCCTTTGTATTTGGCCCGATATGTCTTGGTTCGCAAAACTTCCGTTCTGGCCTCAAACAGTTGAGAACTACCCCGAGTATTATCATAGATCCTTTCCTTGGCAATTTCCTGCTTAAACGTTCGATAGATCTCTAGTGCGGACTTCTTTATCATGCCCATTCTCCACATGTCAGTCTCCGTTTCCTTCACTTTCTTCTTAACCGATAGTTCTTTTTGGTTTGGCCACCTGCTGTTTTCTAAGTATTTACCAGTCAACTTCCTGGTTCGCTTTCTCCATTTTGTATCGACATTCTTCATGTACAAGTAGCTGAAAACCTTCCTAGCCCAACGCTCTTCCCCCATTTCTCTCAATCGCTTCTCAAGTTTTATCTTGCTGCTAGCTTCCCTGCCCTCAAATGATGTCCATCCCATATCACCTCGAACTCCCTGATTTGGTGTATTCCCGTGAGCTCCTAAAGCAAGCCTACCTATTCCACGTTGCTTAATTTCTAATCTTGCTTGAACTTCTGATCTCATGCACAAGACCGCATTGCCGAACGTCAGCCCAGGAACCATGACCCCTTTCCATATTCCTCTCACAACATCATACCTATTGTAATTCCACAGTGCCCTATTTTTCATGACTGCTGCATTCCTGTCACCTGCCAGTAACCTCTCACTAGGTCTAGCGTGGAGATAAATACAGGAGACATACAGGAGACGGTACCGCCATCTAGTGAACACTGCAAGAACTAAACTAGAGGTGGCTACATACAGGGGACGGTACCGCCATCTAGTGAACACTGCAAGAACTAAACTAGAGGTGGCTACATACAGGCTACAGGGGACGCACAGGCCACGCCCTAAGGAGCTTCGCCCCTAAAAAAAGTGCGTATTGATTGCATTTACGGGCAGTAAATGTATTTGCTCATAGAGTCCATGTTAGTCTATGCTTCATCGCTATTGCCTTATTACGGCTAATCTTTTACACCTTCGGATAAGCAGAGATTCATTACGTCTGCTCGGCATTTGGCGGCTTATTCGCCAAAGCGTTTCCAGTCGTCTGCTCAGCCCGGTGAGAATAATATAGTGACCTAGAGATAATACTTATTCGTTATTGATATCAGAAATAGCCACTTAAAAAACCTAATGTGCATTCATTTGGGTTCGTTTGGAAATAAGTTTTTTTTTGTAAAAGCCTCAAAGGCGATACTCCTGTTTTTGTGTAACAAACTACGCTACAGTGTTGCTGAAGCGCGTTTCCTTGAAGCGCGCGTGCTTCGTCGGATACACACAATTTTGTTTGAATAAAAAGATAACAACTAGTATGAATGACAAACCTGTCTTCCGTGCTCCACATCAAGATTGTAAGTTTAAGTCTGATGTGCAAATGCCGCAATAAAACCACTTCGAATTATCTCTCACTCGCTCTGCCCTGTGAGGGCCTTCTAATTTTTTGAGCATTGTCACACACTTCGGGTGAGGCCCCGCCGATCTAACATCGACGTGCGGCAGACTCGCAGGCTTCCACTTTACGCTTCGGCCTACGACGCCTGAAAGGCCTCGAAGTGGCACATTTCGAATTTATTTGCGGGTTGGTCGACCCGTGCGGGGTTGCACGTGTGGTGATGTGTGGGCCTGACCGACGCACTCATAGAGCAGACACGGAGTTTGATTACACACAAACAAGCATTTAATTGAAACACTGGCAAAGGCAGGAGATTACAAAAATAGCAAAGGAGGAAAACTGATACGCGCGATAGAAACAACAGCTACATAACAAAATGGGCTAAGATACAGGCTAAAGACAAATATGCGGAACATTAATAAAATAACAAGATGGAAATCGTAAAAGAGGGTTACAAGGAAATAATTACACAAGGATCATGATGGCGCTTTTGGATTTCAACGTGCGACGCAGCGCACACAACTACAAATGTTTAAAGAAAAAAAAAGGCTGGTTAAAATAAATTAACGGTTTAAAAAAAGTCACAATAAAAAGTTCCATACGGACCAGGCCAGCTCTTGGTGCACGCTGGCCGACCCGTGCGGGGTTGCACGTGTGGTGACGTGTGGGCCTGACCGACGCACTCATAGAGCAGACACAGAGTTTGATTACACTTAGACAAACATTTAATTGAAACAGGGGCCAACCCGCAAATAAACTCGAAATGTGCCACTTCGAGGCCTTTCAGGCGTCGCAGGCCGAAGCGTAAAGTGGAAGCCTGCGAGTCTGCCGCACGTCGATGTTGGATCGGCGGGGCCTCACCCGAAGTGCGTGACAAGCATATACCTGCGTTTGACCCCATCGCTGCCCGCGAGCAGGTTTTTCATATCTTGGAATGCACTCCGGCACTCCAATAACCGTATTCTGTCCTCCGCATTACATGACCCGTCTCGGTCATGTAATGCTTTACAAATCGAATTATGTGCTTTGGCGACGAAGACAAAATATTTGTTAACATGTTTCTGCCTTTTCTTTCGTTGCAATTAAAATTACTCCACCCGGGCCAAGCACTCATCTACAAACTTGTACATAGAAAAGTACAAACACGGCTGAAGAGAGCAACGGCAGTAGTTTTTTTTTTTCCTTTCACAAATACTATCAGCGAATACCAATAATAATGATTTATTCTACCTTCCCACTATTTTTTTTATACTGTAGGAACTGCATTTCAATAGCACTGCCGCTTTCTACGCTCCGTATTCTGCTTTTTGTGCATGGATTAGTTATTCGCATCGCCTCCCCCCCCCCCCACCCTCCCTATCATGTAAAGTATGGGGCTGACTTCGCGCCTCACTCCTAGGTTACTGGGAGGGCATAGGGGGGGGGGGGGGGGGAAGGCTGCTCCTTCCTTTACGCACACACCTATGCTTACGTGCCAAAAATCACGCATGATTGTGCGTCACCCCCTATAGCGTACGGGAATCCCAAAAATTTCGACCACCTGTTCTTTAACGTGCACTAACGTCACGCAGAGGACGGGCCCCTGTAAAATTTCGGCTGCATCGAAATGGGACTGCCGCGGCCGCTTAAAAGAGCCGCGACCTTTGGTTTGACAACTGAGCTCTGAAATCGTCGAACTTCCGCGGCGCACATCACAGAGTACAAGCGATAATTATACTACAAGGAGTTAGCCGCGCCCTCTCCAACTACTCCACCCCGGTGGCTCCCGGCATTCTGATAACGAAACAGCAGTAGGTGAAAAATGTTTCGCCGGTGGTGGTGAAACATTTAATAACCATTAATCAGTTACAGAGAGGTGATTGGGTCGGGGCTTTGTCGGCCTCGCGTAGCTCTTTCAGGTGATCAAACCGGTGTCGCACGGCCACTTTTGATCGCGATCGGATCCGATCCGAAACAAATCTCTCGATCATGGTTCGCTTCGATCACGCAAGTTTAAAAAGGAATTTCAACGCTGTTTATATGATTCCCACCCCCAGTCGGCCTTCGTCGCGATCAGCAAAGCACAGCGGAGCACCGCTGTTATATAGCCGGCGTTTGCAATTCAGTTTTGCTTCTAACGCAATCGGAATAGCTGATTTAAGATGCCGTACAACCATCTTCCTTCAGCCAAGCGTTGCTCGTAGGCGTAGTTCTTCGTAATAATTCTGTACGACTGCAACTAGAATAATAACGTTTGAACTCTCATTAGGTTCGCTCCACATAAATAAGCCACAATGCATTCAAACTCCGAAGTATGTAGATAGGCGTACTCCTGCCCATCCCTTCACACAGCTTCGTTTATCATATAGCCGCATGTTGTACAACCAACACGCATTCTTGTAAATGTGGTATTGCGCATTTCCAATTTCTACGAGCCTGGGCATCAGACAGCCGGCCACGTTCACAGTGCATCGATACTTGTCGAATCGTCCCTGAAGAGAACCAAACCTATTCCGATTTCCAATAAGGCGCGAACCGCCCGAAAGCAAACGAGAAATTCAACGCGCTCGACCAGCAAGCAGCCCGCAAAGCTGAGCGCGATCAAGGTCCAAACATGCCCAATTTCCCCAACCGCGAGATCATACGTACGGCTCGCGCCCCTGCAAGAAAAGCTCACTAGATCAGCTCAAAAGCTTTCTTAGCCCATCGCACAGTTCGATTTTTACTTTCCTTCCATCCCACGACTCAATTCGCATGCTATAGATGTGGGAAAACGCACGAAAAGACGCCCCGTTGGTGAGCAAAGCTGACCATGTATCATGAGGACAACAGGGCGTCATAACGGTCGAACGAACAGCCAGCAGAGATTCAAATTTGAGTTGCAACGTACAAATTCCGGGAAATCGCGGACTCGACTCTTCCCTGCGTCTCATCTTATCCGTTTGAAATTTGTACCTAGGGAGTCGCTAGCTTGTCGGAAGGAGGCGGTTTGAACTGGTTGGAAGCGTTCAGCCAGCCGAAGAGCCTTGCCCGGGAGATACTTGTGAATTCGCGCGCGTGAGAGAGAGTCGGCCTGGGAGCGAAGGGTTGCGTTCGCTTTTCTCGAAGTCGAAGCGGTTCAACGGTAAACGTTGAGGCGACGAGTAATTTAGCAGTGATCACCGCTGGTTTGTCGTAGGATATCGCTGTGATTAAACTTCGATTATTTTGACACCGCGCGGTCAATGATGATCGAGAATGGAGCTCTCGTGAGGTCCACCGTGTCGCATGGAAGTTACACCGGTGATCGAGAAATGAAAAAAGAGAGTCGAACTCAACCTGTAAATGCGTGGTGTGGTGTGCGTGAAACTGAAGCGTTGGCGTTCTCTGACGTCCTAGGAATGAGAGACTGTCAAGCCAAGATTTTGTTTCTGGGAGAGAAATAAAGATATGCCACTTGTATCTGAGATCGCGCGCGTTAATTTTTTTTTCCTTTTTTTTAGTTGTTTTACTGCCTGGCGCATTCGCTGACTCTTTGAATAACACATTAAGGCACTGGTGTGCTTTACAAAGTACACTTCCTTTTTCGGGAATAAAAAAAAAACACAGCCCAATATTTTGGTTTCGTTCGCTGGAATTTTAAATGCCAAGCTTATCGACTCTGTCACATATTTTTTTTTCTGTTCTACGAGTAGTTAAACTTTAGAAAAACCAGAGCCCGTCAAACACACCTGGTGAGCTGGAGCGTAGCCAGGGGGTGGCACTTTGGGCCCCTGCCCCCCCCCTCGCGAATTTTTTTTCACCGTGGCATAGGGATCGAAAAAAGACCATTTCAATTCCCCCCCCCCCCTTTCCTGAAAAAAAAATCAGGGTACGGGCCTGCTGGTCAATACTGCGTTTTCTACGATTGTTTCATATTTCACAATTTATACGTTTAAAAGAGAAAAAAAAACGGATTTATTGTGCTTCAGCAAGAACATCCCTGCACTGCGTGAGGAGCGTATAGAGTGCATAGTTTCGTAGTTTTTTCTCGTACGTGTAATGAAATCTGGGTTTACTTCATGGCAGCATACACGTACCTAATATGTTGTGCGTGGCCTCAGAAATGGAGCCAGTTATTTTCTTTTAAGAATAATGCCTTTTTTTTCTTTTTTCTGTTATCCGAGAGCCACGAGGCTGCGACAGATGCCGATGTGAACATGCGAGAGCCCATTGAGGTTTTCATTGTCGCTTCTGACCCTAACATCCACACTTAGGAGAAGAAAGGAATGACGACGGTACGAAGCGCGCTCTCTGCGAACAATAAAGTTATTTTGGAAAGAAAGGAACGTCGGGAGCGCGGTTTCTGTTTTGATACCAAAAACAACTGCGTTTCGTAGAGGCCAAAACATAGGCATAGTTGCTATGCTGCCAAACGAAAACACGGCAGTTTTTATGTTGTGTAACCAGGTGCCTATCCACTGAAAATAAAATTAAAAAAAAAACGTAGTGCATTTGCCAACTCTTCTCAGCAGCTGTAACAATGGAATAGAACGGGCTGAGCTGTACTACAGTGCTGAGAATTACAGAGATTTGATATCCGAGACGAAGTGCTGCAGGCCCAGATGACATAAATAGCCGCAGACAACGAATGCGGGTTCTGCAACTGCACTGTATGTTTCGGCAGACCCCCTACGTGTTGACTATTGTCCTTCAGTCGCACAATGGCAAGACACTCACTAGGCACTGTTGTACCTAACAGAAGTGCCAGGAAGTCTCTAGCGACAACTGAGATTGCTATTATACTCTATCCATACCGAAGCTTTCACAAAATGCTTAGGAAAAAAAATGCAGGTATGCCACAATACACTAAAATAGTGTTGCAAGAAGCGTGGCGTTACGCTTTACATAAAGAGATGGTGCTTCAATAAGCTACATTGGGTCAAGATGACTTTGCTACTCGTTTGGCAAGGGCCTAGCGTACTCTTCATTCCTGCATAAAGCTTTCCTATCGCTATCTCGAGGGTCCATGGCACACTCTAAAGTACGGTGCCATAACTTGTGCAAAAACTCACGATAGTCTATGAAAATTTGCACATGTTCTTGTCTATTGCATTTATTTAAATGTGAAAAATCTCTATAGAATATATCCAGTACTTCTCTCGTAGTTTTAAATAAGTTGAACATGTACTCGACACACTGACGTGAAGTCGAGAGCACAAACGGTGACTTACTAACTTGCGCGTAAAAAAAAAAGGAAACGAGTCTTGCAATTTGTTCTAGAACCAGAGTCAACTTCAGTGACGCATTTACGAATTGTCCGAACAAACCCAAGGCCCCATAGCAAGAGTCAGGACACCGGGAGCGATAGGAGGCTGCTCTGCGCAGCTCGCAACCGCGGTTACAGCTCCTGATAGTGAGCCGGGCCAGAGGGGTCGCCGAAGCGAAGCAGTGTCCGGCCATATAGAGTGGCCCGAGGGCCGGCCGTCATCATCCCAGCTTAACAAGCGGCGTTGCCTAACATGCCTTAACGCTGCCGAACTAGCCGCGTTGATTCAGAGAGTTCACGCTGGCCGTAGTTATTAAAAGAGCAGGTCGAGGTCGCCCTGTTTCTCTTCGAACGCTGTTTCTAGAACACGCGAGGACAATTCGAACGTGTCTACGCGTGCTTCCCAGTTCTCAGCGTTCGCATCCGACACACAACACGAGCTATGGGACTTAGCGGTCCACGTACAGGTCGTCTATCGAGCTTTCTCCTCGATTACAACGCGTAGTTTTTGTTTGTTTTTTCATTTGCAGTCTGCTACTTCTGTTCGTAGCAGCTGTGCATGTTACACCGTTCCCTAGCGTAAAAAAGCGCGTAATTTTTCCAAATGTGCGCGGAAAGAGTTCACCTACGATCACGGCACTGTCGAACGACGCTTATTGAAGACCGGAGACGATTTTTATACGCCTCCGGTTTTGAATTGAATGCTAACTTCAATGTCTCAGCGGCGAGGTAGCCGACAGAGAACCCCTCAAATTATTGCGATTTTCACGTCGAAGACCCTCCGTAACACAATCACTGGACGTCCGAGGGTATCATACTGCGTTTAATTCGAGTAGGAATCGGCTTCATTGATTTGTTGTGACGAGAAAGTGAGATTATGCAAGCCGTTCGGCCGTCTGGGGAACTCCCGCCACCATTATCTCGGCGGCGAAAGCCCGCACCGTGACAAATGGGGAAAATTCAAAGAAATTCTTTCCCTTTCTTTTTCGTCCCCGCGCCTCCACAGTGCTGAAGCTCGGGTAGCTATCAGTATTTCCATAGGGATAGTGACGTCACACAGAAGGTATAAAAAAGGCGGGACAGGCGGTAAAACTTTTTTTCCCTGGAGACTCGGCCAAGGGAGGACGTATCGCCGGTGAGTTCAGATTGCGCTGACCGTTATCTTTGGATCTCTTTGTTCTGAGGTTTGGGGTTACGGGTACTTGCGCAGGTTGTGGTTCTGACCTTGGAGGTTGCACCGGCCAAAGGACGTTCTCTAGGTGAGTCCGCTTTTTGCCGAAATGCTGCGCTTCGATTGATTTCTTTGTTCCGAGATCTCGTCTGGAACTCCGCGCAGGGCTTGGTCGCGTTTGTCTGTTGGGAGGTCGTGGTCTCAAGAGGCCGTACAGACTGGTCTTACGTCAACGTTGTCGACGGTCTTCAAAAGGAAGCTTCACGTCGATTTGCAACCAATGCAAGGTTTTTCATACGCGATTTTTTTTTTTTTTGCTTCCAGTGACGGGACACTTTTTGACGTTGTGCGCGTTTTGTGAATCTTTTCTCGCAGGTGTGTGCTTGTGAGTAGACATGACTCGTGTATCCTACGCCGCGGACGGGAGCTCTGCGATCATCCACGCATCGAAGGTGAGCAAGAGACATTTTCTCATTTACATAGCTGACTTAATTGCTAGTTGCACCTGTGTCGCGTGTTCATGAGTGCTTACTGTGTAGGCAATTTTTACTACTTAGCACAGACGTCCACTAGTGGGTTTTTTTTTTGTTTGCAGATTTTCTGGTTAGGTTTTGTGAATGCGTTCAGGAGTAATGTGAGTGTGCTTCCGACTACAATTCATGACCCTACAGCTAAGCGCCGTTTTTAAAAGTTAGGACGAAAAAAAATTCATTTTCACGGAGTGCATGACGAAGCGTACGTCAATCCTTCTGCTCGTCTGTCTTTTCGTCTGTCTGTCTGTTGGATGCGTCATATAGCTATAGGCGGTCACGTACCACGAGACATATACAAGGGACGGACAAACAAACGGTTTTGGGAGCTTCGCCCCCAAATAACTTTCTACTTTGAATGTAGTGTTGCTTCTTCGTGACAACAATTGGCCTTTTCATCGTTGTATTTTAATGTAACGAAAAAAATATGCATAAGCGAATATTTGAGCGTTTCGAAATTTTCGATAAACTATTACTGTATTATCAATTAACACTTCTGCACTATTGTAATGTTTGTTCCCGAAACTTTGGTAGTATTCGAAACGAACAAATAAGCAAATTTCAGCGCGTAACGTAGCTGCAAAAAAGTGGCTTGGCTGCTGCAACGTTATGGTGCGTGCTGTAAGCCATTCTTTCAGAAAAAAAAATCGCACTGTGGCGCAGCCACATTTTGCAGGTAATCTGCGCGTGAATTGATTCGTTTTTCAAAACTGCTACTGTGCCGGAGGTGCCAGACGTGGCGCGCCTGAACGGTCAAGGAACAGACGATTTTTTCCGACGCGGGTTGCGCGCTTCCGAGCAGACGACAAGGCTTTGCGGCATTTTTTGTTTTTTGAATATAGCGATAAAAAAGGAAACATCAATTTGTGGAAAGAAATGCAGGGGTACAAGTTGCGTTTGCTCGTGTTTGCCATAATGCGAAAATTCTCTCGAGTTTTGCCATAATGCGAAAAACTGAAAGCAGACGTTGTACAATTGGCGTCCGCCATCTTGAATGCCGCGGCGACTCGCGCTAGCAGTTTTCGCGCTTCTAAATGTGAACCATTCGTAGATGTGCCTTGCGAAGGCTGTTCTGATCTTGCCTCCATTTCGCGTGCCCGAATGTAAGTCGAGTACTAAACTCCGCGAACCCCGAGTTAAGGCGAATGTTAGGGTTAACTCTGACCTCGAACTGCTCGGCTGTTCATCTTCAGACTTACTAACTGCATTTGTTGCGCGTTGTCTTGACTGCTTACTGTGTAATTTTTACGAACTAGTAGTCATCTACATGTGATGGGGTGGAGGAAGGATTTTTTTTCAGATTAAAAAAAAATGCGCCAGGCAGTAAAACAACTAAAAAAAAGGAAACAAAAAATTAACGCGCGCGATCTCAGATACAAGTGGCATATCTTTATTTCTCTCCCAGAAACAAAATCTTGGCTTGACAGTCTGTCATTCTAAGGACGTCAGAAAACGCCAACGCTTCAGTTTCACGCACACCACACCACGCGTGTACAGGTTGAGTTCGACTCTCTTTTTTTTTTTTTTTTCATTTCTCGATCACCGGTGTAACTTCCATGCGACACGGTGGACCTCACGAGAGCTCCATTCTCGATCACCATTGACCGCGCGGTGTCAAAATAATCGAAGTTTAATCACAGCGAAATCCTACGACAAACCAGCGGTGATCGCTGCAAAATTACTCGTCGCCTCAACGTCTACCGTTGAACCGCTTCGACTTCGAGCAAAGCGAACGCAACCCTTCGCTCCAAGGCCGACTCTCTCTCACGCGCGCGGATTCACAAGTATCTCCCGGGCAAGGCTCTTCGGCTGGCTGAACGCTTCCAACCAGTTCAAACCGCCTCCTTCCGACAAGCTAGCGACTCCCTAGGTACAAATTTCAAACGGATAAGATGAGACGCAAGGAAGAGTCGAGTCCACGATTTCCCGGAATTTGTACGTTGCAACTCAAATTTGAATCTTCGCTGGCTGTTCGTTCGACCGTTATGACGCCCTGTTGTCCTCATGATACATGGTAAGCTTTGCTCACCACCGGGGCGTCTTTTCGTGCGTTTTCCCACTTCTATAGCATGCGAATTGAGTCGTGGGATGGAAGGAAAGTAAAAATCGAACTGTGCGATGGGCTAAGAAAGCTTTTGAGCTGATCTAGTGAGCTTTTCTAGCAGGGGCGCCAGCCGTACGTATGATCTCGCGATTGGGGAAATTGGGCATGTTTGGACCTTGATCGCGCTCAGCTTTGCGGGCTGCTTGCTGGTCGAGCGCGTTGAATTTCTCGTTTGCTTTCGGGCGGTTCGCGCTTTATTGGAAATCGGAACAGTTTTGGTTCTCTTCAGGGACGATTCAACAAGTATCGATGCACTGTGAACGTGGCCGGCTGTCTGATGCCCAGGCTCGTAGAAATTGGAAATGCGCAATACCACATTTACAAGAATGCGTGTTTACTCAAATTAGGTGTATTCGATACGGCTAACTGTTGGTTGTACAACATGCGGCTATATGATAAACGAAGCTGTGTGAAGGGATGGGCAGGTGTACGCCTATCTACATACTTCGGAGTTTGAATGCATAGTGGCTTATGTGGAGCGAACCTAATGAGAGTTCGAACGTTATTTTTCTAGTTGCAGTCGTACACAATTATTACGAAGAACTACGCCTACGAGCAACGCTTGGGTGAAGGAAGATGGTTGTACGGCATCTTAAATCAGCTATTCCGATTGCGTTAGAAGCAAAACTGAATTGCAAACGCCGGCTATATAACAGCGGTGCTCCGCTGTGCTTTGCTGATCGCGACGAAGACCGACTGGGTGTGGGAATCATATAAACAGCGTTGAAATTCCTTTTTAAACTTGCGTGATCGAAGCGAACCATGATCGAGAGATTTGTTTCGGATCGGATCCGATCGCGATCAAAAGTGGCCGTGCGACACCGGTTTGATCACCTGAAAGAGCTACGCGAGGCCGACAAAGCCCCGACCCAATCACCTCTCTGTAACTGATTAATGGTTATTAAATGTTTCACCACCACCGGCGAAACATTTTTCACCTACTGCTGTTTCGTTATCAGAATGCCGGGAGCCACCGGGGTGGAGTAGTTGGAGAGGGCGCGGCTAACTCCTTGTAGTATAATTATCGCTTGTACTCTGTGATGTGCGCCGCGGAAGTTCGACGATTTCAGAGCTCAGTTGTCAAACCAAAGGTCGCGGCTCTTTTAAGCGGCCGCGGCAGTCCCATTTCGATGCAGCCGAAATTTTACAGGGGCCCGTCCTCTGCGTGACGTTAGTGCACGTTAAAGAACAGGTGGTCGATATTTTTGGGATTCCCGTACGCTATAGGGGGTGTCGCACAATCATGCGTGATTTTTGGCACGTAAGCATAGGTGTGTGCGTAAAGGAAGGAGCAGCCTTCCCCCCCCCCCCTATGCCCTCCCAGTAACCTAGGAGTGAGGCGCGAAGTCAGCCCCATACTTTACATGATAGGGAGGGTGGGGGGGGGGGGGGGGAGGCGATGCGACTAACTAATCCATGCACAAAAAGCAGAATACGGAGCGTAGAAAGCGGCAGTGCTAATGAAATGCAGTTCCTACAGTATAAAAAAAATAGTGGGAAGGTAGAATAAATCATTATTATTGGTATTCGCTGATAGCATTTGTGAAAGGTGTGGGAATTGAGGCTGGCCCGCTGCCTTTGCGCGGGCTTTGCCGCCTCTTTTCTCATGTCCCGACATGCCTACCCTCCTTTGCTGTCTGCCGCGCTGGGAAGGGCGGAGTGACGTTTAACTCCCTCACCCGGTAGCGGATGTTGACTGTGGCGCCGCGCGGGGAGCCTCCCGAGAGGTTTTCGCGCGCTGCGTCGGGAGCGGCGAGTACAGTCCGGGACTTCAAACGGTGAGCCACGCATTCTTTTCCGTCCGTCGAGTCCCATCGCTCGGGGCTCGTCGGACTTCGCTGACGGCGCCTCGCGCCCGATGCGAACGCTCACCTTTTGTTGCCCCGCTGCGTACTCACGGCCGAAGGGCAGTACGGTGTCCTAGTGCGTGGCCTAGCTACGCCGACCCGTCTCCCTTCGAAGCCAACGCGAGCGCCTTTGCCCTCGCTCGAGCAACCGGGCCCTTTGTCCCGGTGTCTCCGTGGATCACCTTTACCGCGGAGACGTGCTCGTGGCACCCTGTGTAGTACTTTGTGCCCGTGGCGTGGATAAGCCTATTTGCTTTCCCGCCGCGCCTTTTTGCAACGGGCTGTACTGCGTTTGGTGTTGCCACAATAAAGTGTTGCGACTTGAGCAGTATCGTGTTTCCCGCCACGGCGACGGTTAACGCGTGCCCTGCGGCTCGCTAAGACCGAACCCACGCTGGTGGCCGTACTCCTTCGGGATACGTGTACACCACACTGGCGCCCAACGCGGTATCAAAAGCTCTAGCTTTTGACTGCTCTTAGCGAGTCAGTTCGCCTGCGCGATTCGGGCTCGTCGCAACATGGCTGCCTCGCGGGACTTTTGTCCGCTGTCCCTTTTGAGCGGATGCCGCGTTGCATACGGAGGCCATTGCCTCTATTGACGGGAACCCTTCTGCACCCGTCCGTGTCGGCACCCCCTATTGCGGTGACGACACGAGGCGCCCAGCCGCTCCCTTTGGAGATGGCGCGTCGCTTCGGAATGGGCCTCTTGCCCTACCCGAAGGTTATGTCTGCTTCGTGGCATGCCGCGTTGCACCAAGAGGCCACCGCCTCTATCGACGGGCGCCCTGCGGCGCTCGCCTGTGTCGTCACCCCTTTTTGTGGTGAATACACTCCTACGTGGTAGCTGACGCGCTATCTCGTGCCCCTTGTTGTCTGCCGAGAACCTGGATTTCGGTGCGACGGCCGCTCGCGGTGCCTTAGCACATGCAAGCGTCGGGGGCGAAACAGCAGCTTCGCCGCCATTCGGCGAGAAGGGTGAGTCCCCATGCGGACAAACCTTGACTGCTAACCAGGTAAGCGGCGCACCGCGCAGCGGCCGAGCGGGGGAGCTTTCCGAAGGCCACGAGGCCGAGAGCGAACCCGTAACGCCGACTCACGCGGCGGTTGCTGCGGTCCTGAGTGGGCGCGATACCAGACTCCCCCATTTGGGAGAATGGGAATTGCTTTCGGCAGCGAAGAGCTACTGAAGGCTCGGCAGAGTGATCCGTTTCGTAGTCTCGGAGGGACGGAGCGCCGTATACGCTGCTTGCTTTGCGGCGGGCGCCGTTAAACCGTCTTGAGAGGCGCGCCGTTACGCTGCTTGTTCTGCGGCGGGCGCTATTAGGGGGCTGAAACAGCGTGTGTCGCTGAGTCCCCGGCGGATTCATTTTGCTGGACCATGACGGGCTCCTGCTGAACTATATAGCCACTGACGACGAGTCCAGCGACCCGTTTAAGGTGGTTATGCCCAAAAGTCTGAGAGCCGCACTGTTGCGATCCTCTCACGACGAATCCATGGCCGGTCACCTGAGTGGCTCGAAAGTTTTTGCAAACTGAGCGACGTTGTGACCTGGCCCGGCACGAAGCGTGGCTTTTATCGCTATTCCGTGCCTGCCACGTCTGACAAACGGTTGAGCCAAGGGTTGGAAAGCCGCCCGGTCTTATGAACCGATTGTCAGTTAGCGTCCGTGGCGCGTACTAGCTGAAAGATCCCCTTTGGGAAAACTCAGCCGTGCCACATCGCAGACCTGTAGCCCTTTGTCACGGTCTGACGAGCTCGCGCCAGTGC
Organism: Rhipicephalus microplus; assembly: GCF_043290135.1. Lineage (NCBI taxonomy): Eukaryota > Metazoa > Arthropoda > Arachnida > Ixodida > Ixodidae > Rhipicephalus > Rhipicephalus microplus. The sequence continues at coordinate 241,618,331 of NC_134703.1, forward strand.
CCTGCGGCACTTCGCGCAAGCAACGGGCACACCCGGAGCGACGGACCGCATTCGGACCCCGCGCCGGTATAATCTGAGGAAGCGGTCACCTTTGTGATTTCGCGCCGGACGGCGGACTTCTCCGCAACCGAAGGCCCTCAGTTTACTGTCTAGCCTCAGTATACGTTAGCTTCTTTACGGCCTTTTCTCGTAAAGAAGTTGACCCCGCTTTGTCTGCTGCCAGTGTTTCTTTTTTTTTTGAAGTGTTCATGTGTATTTTATGTTTATTTTTGTCTAATATTAAGTGTTATTTGTATTTTATGTTTTTTGTCAGATGTTGAGTGTCGTTTTGCTCTGTTTTTACTTTCTTTCCCGTGTTCGTTTCGTCTATCGCGAAGGGAGCTGTGTGTGACCTTGTGTGTCGGTGCTTGCCGGGGGAGAGAGAGACGAAGGACGCTTTGCGCCTACGCTCGCGCAGCTGTCGGCGGTGTGCGTGCGTGCTTCTGTGCGTGTGTGGGTGCGTGACGCTTCGATGCGAGCCCGCGAAGAGTGCGTCATGGCTTCCCCCCATCGATGCGGACACTGGAGGTGCTGGGGGGTCATTGACCCACTGACGTCAGACCATCTGGCTGTGCTCTGCTGTCGGCCGTCGTCGAAGAAGCCCCGCTGCCTTTACCACCATGGCTCCTGCGCGAGGCCAGCTGAAAGCAGCTATATGCTGCCGGCCAACGCCATTCGCAGCCAATTTGGGTCGGCCTCCCTGAGCACTGGAGAGGCCCGGCTTCGGGCAACGTTCCAGCTTCATCATCGAGCCAGAAATGCGGGGCCTCCGAAGCACAGCCGAGGCAGCGTTCGTCGGACTCGCGGCTTATCAAGAGCAGCAACGAGCCATCAGTGAGCCCCTCCCGTACCTCTGACCTCGCACTCGGGCATCGCACCCAGCGGACCCTGTCACGCCCTTTCCGCCCCTCCGCGCAGTGGACGCTATCCCCCATCAGCACCACGAACACTAGTGCCACGTTTCTGTGCTCCCTTCTGCAGTATTTGTATAGTGTCGTGTGTTTATTTTGTTATTTATGTTTTTGTTCCTCATTTGTAATCTTTTTTTTTAGCAGCAGGGCTGGACTGAGGTTAGCTGTCGCTCATAGCAGTGTCATTTTAACTGCATGGGTGACGTCCGGCTGCCTTTTTGCAGACCGGTAAAGGGCAAATTTAGGAGAGGGGGATGTGGGAATTGAGGCTGGCCCGCTGCCTTTGCGCGGGCTTTGCCGCCTCTTTTCTCATGTCCCGACATGCCTACCCTCCTTTGCCGTCAGCCGCGCTGGGAAGGGCGGAGTGACGTTTAACTCCCTCACCCGGTAGCGGATGTCGACTGTGGCGCCGCGCGCGGGGACCCCCGAGAGGTTTTCGCGCGCTGCGTCGGGAGCGGGGAGTACAGTCCGGGACTTCAAACGGTGAGCCACGCATTCTTTTCCGTCCGTCGAGTCCCGTCGCTCGGGGCTCGTCGGACTTCGCTGACGGCGCCTCGCGCCCGATGCGAACGCTCACCTTTTGTTGCCCCGCTGCGTACTCACGGCCGAAGGGCAGTACGGTGTCCTAGTGCGTGGCCTAGCTACGCCGACCCGTCTCCCTTCGAAGCCAACGCGAGCGCCTTTGCCCTCGCTCGAGCAACCGGGCCCCCTTTGTCCCGGTGTCTCCGTGGATCACCTTTACCGCGGAGACGTGCTCGTGGCACCCCTGTGTAGTACTTTGTGCCCGTGGCGTGGATAAGCCTACTTGCTTTCCCGCCGCGCCTATTTGCAACGGGCTGTACTGCGTTTGGTGTTGCCACAATAAAGTGTTGCGACTTGAGCAGTATCGTGTTTCCCGCCACGGCGACGGTTAACGCGTGCCCTGCGGCTCGCTAAGACCGGACCCACGCTGGTGGCCGTACTCCTTCGGGATGCGTGTACACCACACCACAAAGGAAAAAAAAAACTACTGCCGTTGCTCTCTTCAGCCGTGTTTGTACTTTTCTATGTACAAGTTTGTAGATGAGTGCTTGGCCCGGGTGGAGTAATTTTAATTGCAACGAAAAAAAAGGCAGGAACATGTTAACAAATATTTTGTCTTCGTCGCCAAAGCACATAATTAGATTTGTAAAGCATTACATGACCGAGACGGGTCATGTAATGCGAAGGACAGAATACGGTTATTGGAGTGCCGGAGTGCATACCAAGATATGAAAAACCTGCTCGTGGGCAGCGATGGGGTCAAACGCAGGTATATGCTCAAAAAATTAGGAGGCTGTTACGACCGGCCCTAGGGAACCAAGCAAGAGGAGTTGTGGGGAGAACTGGTTCTTGACCGACTGTGTCGTCGACCCCCACCTCCCCATTCAGGCTCCCCCCCTCTTGCCGGGAGAATTCCGGAATCTGCTGTGCGTTCGTGACCATGTTTGGGCATTTTTTAGGGCGCCAGGAGCATATATGGACATCGTGTTAGGTTGTGCCACTCCATGTGTTGTGAGAGGTGTTTCCCCCTCCCTCGTGGCCGAGGTGCCGGGGCCACCGGATTGGCTGACGATGCGGACAATGCGCCCAGTGTCGACAACGCGGCGCTATAAAATGCCGAAGACGTTTTGTACCGCTCTCTCTTCTCTCTTTGGATCAGTTGATCACTTCTCCACATGTAAATAAATCTCTGTCGTTCGTTCGGACGCTTCTTCTCGCTGCATTGTTGGACGATGGATCCTGCGACGGGGCCAGCTACCGATAACGAGACCGGCAGGACCCGGAGTCCCAACAACTGGTGGCAGCGGTGGGATTCCGTATAAGAGCTTTTTGTAGCTTTTTTTGTCGATTAAGTTAACGGAAAACTTGAGGCAAGGCAGAAACCTAGAGCTGTCGTTGCCGTCAAGGTTAATTAGTTGCAGGACAGGAATCTTTGTGGAACAGAGACAGCGGTACTGGAGGCAGCCATGAATCTGAGATCCCTGCGAAAGTCCATGTTGTTGCTACTTGCAAGGGAGTTAAATCTGGAGGTGTCGGACTCTCAAAGAAAGCCAGAGCTGATAGAGGCGATTCTCGCATTGGGGGCGGAGGATGACGAGCTGTCAGAATGTGTCGAGGAGATTCAGGAGAGGCCAGCGGCAGAGGCCGAAAGAAAGGCGGCGGAGGCCGAAGGAAAGCGGCAGAAGCCGAGGCAGATAAGATGCGAAAGCACGAGCTTGAAATGAAGCGCCTTGAGCTAGAGATTAGCCATAATAGTAGAGCAGGAGGCAGCGAGGCATCCGGTACCGCAGAGCGGGTCAGGTTCAAAATGACGGACCTAATGAGATCGTACAAGCTAGGGGAGGACATTGGGCTGTTCCTCGTCAACTTTGAGAGAACTTGTGAAAGGCAAGGTTTCAGCCAGGATACATGGCCTCAACGCTTGTTGTCCGTACTTCCGGGGGAGGCCTCAGAAGTAATCGCGCGCCTCACGAAAGAGGAAGCTGACGAGTACAGTGAGGTAAAGTCGAGCCTTCTCAAGAAATACAGGTTGTCAGCGGAAGGTTTCAGACAAAAATTTCGCAACGCCGTAAAAGAGAACAATGATTCATACCCGGAGTTTGCTTACAAGTTAATGGCCAACATGGGGGAGTGGCTCAAAGAGGCAAAGGCGTATGGGAATCATGACATGGTGCTCGAGTGTGTTGGTCTCGAACAATTCCATCAAAGGTTACCAGAAAAGGTGAGGTTCTGGGTGCAGGATAGACCGGACGTGAACACCGTAACGAAAACCGCAGAGCTCGCTGAAGAATTCGTTACGCGCCGCGCCCTCGGGGCAAACAGCGAGCCTAAAAGGGAAAAATTCCTACTACCGAATAAGGCGCCGTTTAGAAAACAACCGACAAGTCTCGCACAAAAGGGTGAGGAAAACAAGGCATCTAACCATGGGGCGTCGGCAGAGGCAAGCAAAAGGAAATTTGAGGCGAAAAAACCGGCGGCTTGTTTCAATTGCCACGAAACAGGGCACTTCGCGAAACATTGCCCTAAAGAAAAGGTGGCCTTTTTATCTATTAATGAAGCCGACGAGAACACGAAGTGTTTAGAGCCCTATATGTACGACCTTACTGTGAACGGCAAGCAGTGTCGGGTTCTTAGAGACTCCGCAGCCACTATGGACGTAGTTCATCCGTCCTTTGTTCAGTCCGGACAGTATTCAGGAGACTGTGCCTGGATTAGACAAGCCGTAGAAGCAAACAGTCAGTGCCTTCCCGTAGCTAAAGTTGTCCTTAAAGGCACATTTGGTACGTTGGAAACGGAAGCTGCGGTATCGCCATATCTACCTCCTCAGTATCCTTACTTATTTTCAAATAAGTCAGATCAAACGCTGAAGGAGAAAGGTCTAACGTTGGGAGAAGGCATAGTGCAGGCACTGACTAGATCGAAGGCACGTGCGCTGGCTGCGAGAGCAACATTCACTGAGGCAAACAAGCCTCAAATTCTTAATTTATGTTAATGATCTACCGTCTGGCATTTCTAATAACTTTCGCCTATTTGCGGATGATTGTGTGCTATATTCCAAAATTACATGTAAGCAAGACCAAATTAATCTACAATCTGATCTTTTTCATATTGAAAATTGGTGTAAAACTTGGCAAATGTCCTTAAACGTACCAAAATGCAAACTAATGTCATTTTCCCGGCGCGCATGCCCATTATTTCACAATTACACCCTTAAAGGCTCTTCATTACAATCCACAAAAGAGTACAAGTACTTAGGCGTCCATATCACCAACAATCTATCTTGGACAGTACACGTGTACAAAGTAATCGCCAGCGCCAGTAGATCCCTCGGGTATCTGCAGCGCACGATGAAATTTGCTCCTTCAGACTTAAAATTGTTGGCCTATAAAACCCTTATCCGTCCAAAACTAGAATATGCAGCCGCTATATGGGACCCGCACCAGCGTTACCTCATCGACAACGTAGAAGCCATCCAAAACCGGGCTGTTAGATTTGCTTTCTCTGATTTTTCTTCATACACTAGCGTCACAAATCTCAAGTCGCGTGCATCCCTTCCTCCCCTCAACAACCGTCGGAAACTAGCAAGGCTGGCATTATTCCATAGGTTTCATTACTCAATATCACCAAACTCCTACGTCACGCCAAAATCACATGTATACACTCGCACTAAAAACGAACATCAAGTTTCATACCCCCGCCCACGAACTAACACTTTCGCGCAATCCTTTTTTGTTCGGTCAGCCAAAGACTGGAACAATCTTCCCGCTCACGTGGTACAGACCAAAGACCTTGACCAGTTTAAATCGCTGCTTACCGCGCCCGGAATTGTGTAATATCCTCATGTCGTTTTTATGGTTCCCGTTTTTTCTGTCTTTCATTTTTGTCAGTGCAGGCGAAGTAATAGAGCGTTGCCTTCTGACATCATATTGTTTTCTGTTTTTACCAAATTTATAGCTACCTAGCTCATTGCCGTTGTTTGCATTCTGACTTGTATATTTGCACCATTGTACTGCTGTAAAGCGCGGTTATCCAAGCTGTTTAAACTCTGATTGGTCTCAATGTAAAACATGTAGCGTGTCTGGCCATGTAGTTTCTTTTATGCTTCTTCACTCATTTATTGTTGTGATGATCTTGTATATAGTTATGTTGGTAGCGCATCTCCCCCTCACCCCTACCCTCGTTTTTGTTCTAGTCTGTCGCTGGTACCACCCCTCATGTAATGCCTCCTTCTAGGAGGCCCTTGAGGTATGAAAATAAATAAATAAATAAATAAATAAATAAATAAATAAATTGACAACGGGCCTGGTTGCGAGTTGGACACCACGGTAACAAATCGACTTGTGCGAGAACAGGCTGCAGAAGCCGTAGTCGCGGAGGCAACCATTCCTAAAGGCGACGATGAACCTCCTCCCGAATCGGAAGGGGTCAATTACGCCTCGTTGACCAAGCAAATAGAAAATGCCGTTGCTCCCAAGCCGATTCCTGGTAGTACAGAGGATAGCACAGAGGGTGACACATTCCAGGTACAAGGAAATACGAAAGAGTTGTGTGTCATGCCAACTTCGGATAATTTCAGTCGGCTGCTGCAGGTGAGCCCCGCTTCATTAATAACCGAACAAAAGGGGGACCCGACGTTTAAGCAATTCCAGGACAGTTCGAAAGAGGGAATCGCCAAACGAAATGTGAGATTCCAAGAGAGGAGCGGCATACTCTATCGAAAATATCTAGATAGGCGAGGGGTAGAGTTGGACCAGGTAGTCGTATCTCAGGCATATCGTCAGGATTTGCTTAGTTTGGTGCATGGAGGATCATGGTCAGGCCACTTAGGCGTAAAGAAGACGAAAGATCGTCTTTTACAGGAATACTACTAGCCTGGATGCTTTAAAGATGTAGAGAGGTTTGTAAAATCTTGCGATGTGTGTCAGCGAGTGGGTAAGCCGGGAGATGAGGCGAAATTTCCAATGAAGCTGGTACCCGTAATCACGGAGCCCTTTCGTCGGTTGGTAATTGACACAGTAGGTCCTTTGCCCAAGACAACTTCAGGCTACCGTCACATCCTGACCTTAATCTGCCCAGCTACTAAATTTCCAGAGGCGGTCCCGCTAAAAGAGCTAAGTTCCGTTGAAGTAGTGAACGCACTTCTGTCCGTGTTTGCCCGGGTAGGCTTTCCTGCCGAGATACAATCAGACCAGGGCACCATTTTCACGAGTGCCTTAACGACAACCTTTCTAGAGCGGTGTGGCGTGAAATTATTGCATAGTTCAGTCTACCATCCGCAGTCGAACTCGATAGAGAAGCTTCACTCCGTGATGAAGCGAGTGTTAAGAGCCTTATGTTTTGAACGAAAAACTGACTGGGAAATGTGCTTACCTGCAACGATGTTTGGACTAAGAACTGCACCACATGAGACAACAGGGTTTACGCCAGCGGAACTTGTTTACGGCCGCAGGCGGCGATCTCCTCTTCGTATGCTGGGAGAGTCGTGGGAAGGTCAGGGTGATGATCCTGTAGTAGTGGAATATGTCCTCACCTTATTGAATCGTCTAACAAAAGCCCAAGAACTGACCGAGAGTGCGATGACCAAAGCACAGCAGAAGGCTAAGCTTTACTACGATCGGACAGCTAAAGCACGACACTTTGCTGTAGGAGACAGGGTCATGTTGTTGAGGCCCTCCCAAAAGAATAAGCTTGAAGTGCAATGGGTCGGCCCGGCCGAGATTACTCGAAAATTGTCTGACACCAACTATGTGGTAAAATTACCAGGAAGTCGTAAGGTACACCAGGTGTATCATAGCAACTTACTCACACCCTATAAAGAGAGGGAAGCCATCGTGAACATGACTTTAAATGTTCCAGAAGAGGTTCCGGCAGAAATCCTTGAATTAGCTCCCGAATCGGACGAAGTCCCGATCGAGAAAAGAGTTGAGGATTTAGTATCAAAGTCACAACTGACAATGAAGCAGAAGCAGGAATTGCGTGGTCTTTTGACCGAGTTTCAGGACAGATTTGTAAGCGTGCCAGGCCGGACATCCGTCCTCACTCATGACATAGAGCTTACCTCGTCGGAACCAGTAAGGTGGCTGCACCCTCGGCCGCTACGCCCAACCGACTTGCCGCTGCCGCCCTTCATGGAAATTCACACGGATGATGCGCAATGTACCGCCAAACCGCCACCTGATCTGCCCCGCTTCGCCCCCTCCCGGATGTCACGTGCCAACCACATCACCGATTCGACGCCGCCAATTCACCGCCAAGATAAAAGCCCGAACATCACCCATGGTCCCACCAGTGGGCTCGGCAACACGTCAAGGATGGCGGACGCTTACCTGCGACGCCTGTTTTTCGTGCAGGTAATGGTGCATTCAGACGACGGATCGAATCCCGATGTGGCGGGACGGACGGCGCGTCACGTGACCTCACATCAGTGATTCCCCTCGTCCGCGACTCGTCCGCGCGTCTCGCGGACGGATGAACCCAACCTGTTTCTCACATCGGGATTCTGGCGGGAGAAAGCCGATACTTCAGCGGATTAGCTCGGGGTTTCTGGCAACCAGTACACTTTTCGTCTGCTCGTGGCATGTCCTCCATGGCTCGCGGATAGCTGCATGACTGGTCGGCATCATCTACGCTTGAGCATTGTTCACTTAGTTTCCGGAGGCTTTGTTCTCAGGTGATTAAATACGCAGAAATCACTTTTGGTGGTTCGGGAAATGTCGCCGCCGTCGCTTAACACGCGAGATTCTTAGCCGTCATGGTGGTGAAATATTCCAACTTCTACAACCGGCGACGTGCCGCTTCTAAAAAAAGAAAGACGGGATACACGTTTAGAAGTTCTACAAGCGGGGAATAATGTAGTTGAAAGAATATCCTGCGAGCAACTCCCTTTTCTTCTGAAAGAATAACACTGCTCGTTCATTTGTCACAACACGACAGACATCGCAGCCAAGCTTCGCTTCTTGCGGGCATCTATGTTGAATACTCTCAAACCGGTCTGCTGCCAGCGGGCGCAGGTGAGCGCCGAACCTGCTGTCGAGGGTAATCCGGCTGTTTTCCCCTAGGACACCGTCCGTCGTGTGGATGCGCCTGCAGGCGGACCATCCGCGGATTAGCTGTCCGCGTCCACGACAAATCCGGATTCGGTCCGTAGTCTGAATGCACCATAACTAACCATTACTCTATATTCGTCAAACCAACACGGTACTATGCATTGATAGTGTTGCCGAGCCCACGGTATTGTATTGCTGCCTTGTGTCAATACTGCTACTGTTTTCTAAATTTACTACTTCTTTCCGGCGATATAGAAGAAAATCCAGGTCCTACTACACGCTCCGCTTCCAGCGAAATTCCTGGTGATATCTTGGCAGCACTCGATGAAATTAGATTAAACCAAGACAACCTTATGAAAGAAATGAAAGCCATGCAAACTACACTGTCCCAGAATGTTAAAACGTTTGACGATATTAATCAACGGCTTGCTAAAATAGAAAAAGAATGTACCGCCGTAGGCACACTTCAGGCAGACTTTGAGGTCATTCACTCAGTTACTGTCAAAAATTCCGAACAAATATCGCAACTAACCTGCAGTCTTGACGATTCAAACGATCACGCCCGGCGAAACAATCTCATATTTTATGGACACACTGATTCGGATCGCGAAACCTGGGCCCAGTCCGAGGAACTAATCATAAATCTCTGCAAAAATACGCTCAAAGTAACGCTCAACCCACGTGATATTGACCGCGCACATCGACTGGGATCTTTCCATTCTAACAAAAATAGACCGATCATTGTGAAGTTCACGCATTTCAAAGATAAAGACCGTATTCTTTCTAACGCAAATAAGCTGAAAAATACCACGTATAGCATTTCGCAAGATTACTCGCCTAACACCCGCTTGATACACAAGCAGCTGATTGCGTTTGGCAAAGCCCAGTCCCGACCCTATAAACTTGCATACCGAAAATTAACCATCGATAAGGTCACCTACATTCTTGATCCGACTACGCAAACGGTAGTCCCACGTGCCCCGTAGCTATCTGCTAAAGTCCGTACCGAGTCTAATGTAAACCTTATTTCGCTCATCTATACTAATATTAGGAGTCTACTGCCCAAACGCGATGCCTTGCACAGCCTAATTCAAGCAAGTGACTGTAACTTAGTTCTCCTAACCGAAACGTGGCTTAATGCATCTATCTTGGACTCTGAATTGCTTCCTCTGTTCAACAACTTCGATATTTTCCGTTGCGATCGCAAAAACAAGCGGGGTGGTGGAGTGTTAATCGCCGCTCACCACAGTTTACAATGCTGCGCTGTCGACATTCCTTCGAGTCTTGAAGTAGTCTTTATTCACTGCAAAGCTGCCGTTCCACCCGTTGTCATTGGCATCTGCTATCGCCCCCCTGATTCCGATCCTTCTTTCGTTGGTGAGCTTCATGATGCTCTACAACTATTAACGTCAGCATCGGATAACGCCCCTATTCTCCTCCTTGGTGATTTTAACTTTCCGGCGATAACTTGGTCTGATCTAGCATTAGCAATGTCGAAACCGAACACTGAAAGTGTCTTCATAGATACTTGCCTTACTTTCAACTTATCTCAAATGATTAGCTTTCCTACGCGAACGACTTTTAATTCATCAAGCTTACTGGATTTATTTCTCACGACCCAACCAGATAAAGTTTCGTCCGTTTCTAGTCCGAGCAGCTTCAGTGATCATGCCGTCATTCATGCCACTTTTCAATGCAACTTGCCCAATCCAAAAAAAGTAAAAAAGACGATAACCCTATACAACAAAGCAGATTATCAAGGAATGAATGATGAACTACCTTTCTTTTCCGTTTGGTTCCTCGTGGATTTTTCCAAACGTTCTGTTGACTAGAACTGGGATCTCTTCAAAAACAAAATGCAGCAATTAATAAACATGTACATTCCCACAGTTACCATCACAGAACGGCCTACTTCGCCATGGTACAATAATACTTTGAAACGACTTAGCAACAAAAAGAAAAGACAATATCGGTCAGCCAAAAAATCAAAATCCAGTAACGCTAGGGAAAACTATCGTGAGACTGAAAAACTTTACGCATCCATGATCTTGGACGCTAAGCGGACGTTCTTCTCGTCAACCCTACCAGACATGCTACGCACAAACCCCAAAAAGTTCTGGAACACTATCAACCCAACCCATGCTAAACCCATTTCTTTACTAGATGAAGATACTATTCCCATCCCGGAGTTCAAGGTCGCCGAAACACTAAACTCCACGTTTTGCTCAGTGTTTACTGATGAACCTGACGATGCATTTTCATGTGTTCCCGATGTATCTTCATGTGTGCCGTCCCATGATTGCCCTGCTATGCCCAGTGTCATTTTCGAACCAAATGGCATCATACAAGTCATTGATTCCTTAAAAGTGACGTCATCAGCTGGTATTGATTGTATTAATTCTAAAGTTTTAAAAAATACCAAACATCTCTGTGCTGTCATATTGTCGCACATCTTCCAGCAATCACTGTCATCTGGAGTGGTGCCACGGGACTGGAAGGTTGGCAAGGTCATTCCGATACCCAAAAAAGGTCCGTCATCCTAGCCTTCAAACTACCGGCCCATGTCACTAACATGCGTGTGCTCTAAAATAATAGAACATATAATTTATTCTCAAACAGTCAAATTCCTGATCTCTGTAAACTTTTTCCATCCCAGTCAGCACGGATTTCAGAAAGGCCTCTCCTGTGACACATAACTAGCGCTCTTTATTAACGACATCAGCTCAAGTATAGATCAGAATGTTCCTGTAGATACCCTTTTCCTAGATTTTGAAAAAGCTTTCGATAAAGTACCCCATAAACGCCTTTTTTAAACCTTTCCCGCTTAAACATTGACCCAGCAGTTCTAGAATGGATACGAAATTTTTTGTCAAACCGGGAACAGTTCGTTTACTCCAACCAGACATCATCTACCACGCGTCCTGTCCTTTCAGGTGTACCTTAGGGTACGGTGCTCGGTCCCCTTCTATATTTAATTTATGTTAACGACCTACCTAGCAATATATCGTCCCAAATCCGTCTATTCGCTGACGATTGCGTGATTTATAGTCCTATTAACTGCCCTAATGACTCCCAGATCCTTCAAAATGATCTAATAACTATAGAAACCTGGTGCAAAAAATGGCTCATGACTTTGAACATTAGGAAAACCTCCGTCATCTCTTTTCATCGCAGGAAATCTCACCCGGCTACTTCATACTTTTTTTCTGGTTGCGAAATATCCCTGGTGAATTCCTACAAATATTTAGGTATGAACATTACGCCAGATCTTACTTGGTCCTCCCCCATAACAAACATTTCTAACGAAGAAAACAAAGTCCTTGGTTACCCAAGAAGAAATTTACGACTTGCTCCCCCTTCTGTTAAACTTTTAGCATATCAAACACTAGTCCGTCCGAAGCTTGAATACGCTTGCGCCGTCTGGGATCCCCACCAACCTAATCTATCCAAAACATTAGAATCTGTCCAAAATAGAGCATCTAGGTTTATATATTCTGATTACTCGCGCCACACAAGCGTTACTAACTTAAAGATTAAAGCACATCTTCCCAGCCTTGAACTGCGACGCAAAGTCGCTAGATTAGCTCTTTTTCATAAATTTTTTCACTCACTGTCCGACGCATCTGTTATCATGCCCGCGCATCACATATCTTCCCGCACTAACCACAACTACCCAGTTTACCCTGCGCATGCCCGTACAACTGCTCACCTTCGGTCATTCTTCGTTCAGACAGTGAAGGATTGGAATGACCTTCCGTCCCACGTCGTGCGCCACTCCAGCCCCATTCTTTTCAAAGCGCACATGGAAGAAACCCTGTATTGCCCACCCCTCATGTAACACCCCTCCCTGGCGTTTTTGAGGTATAATAAATAAATCTAAGACGTATCGGGTGTCACCTCGCCGGCTTGAGCTAATAAAAGCAGAGGTTAACAGGATGCTGGAATTGGGCGTGATTGAGCCGTGTGAAAGTGATTACACTTCCCCGTTAATTCTTATGGAGGTACCCGGCAAAGATCCGCGTCCTTGCGTAGACTATCGTAAGTTAAACCTCATCACCAAGGATCAGACATACCCAATGCCCCACATTGAGGAACGCGTCGAGAGGGTAAGCAGCGCGGAATTTATCTCCACGCTAGACCTAGTGAGAGGTTACTGGCAGGTGCCGCTCACTGAGAGGGCGAGCCGGTATGCTGCATTAATTTCACCATTGGGGACATTCCGCCCTAAGGTGTTGAGTTTCGGCCTAAAGAACGCGCCTTACTGTTTTTCAAACTTAATGGATAAGGTTTTGCGGGGTCAAGAGGACTTCGCATTGCCTTACTTGGACGACGTCGCCGTGTTTTCCTCGTCCTGGCCAGAACACTTGGCGCATTTGAGAGCAGTACTGACACGCCTACGCGAAGCAGGTTTAACGGTAAAGGCGCCCAAGTGTCAGCTAGCACAAGCATCTAGCACAGCTAGCACAGCTAGCACAAGCAGCTAGCACAAGCACTCTATCTCGGGCATGTTATCGGTCGAGGGCATCGCCGTCCCTCTGAAATGAAAGTGGCAGCTATCCGAGACTTTCCCCAGCCCCGAACAAAAACCGATATTCGGGCTTTTCTGGGAATAGCTGGTTACTATCGTAAGTACATCCCTAGATATTCCGACATTGCCAGCACTCTTACTGACGCGTTGCGCAAGACCGAGCCCCAAATGGTCGACTGGGATGAGGAGAAAGAAAAGGCTTTCCGCGTTTTGAAAGCGGCCTTGTCGAGCCAACCTTTGCTTAGTTCACCGGACTACTCGAGGCCTTTCATAGTCCAATGCGACGCTAGTGATAGAGGCATGGGGGCAGTTCTTAGTCAATGGGATGAGGGGGATGAAGAGCATCCCGTCCTCTATGTTAGCCGGAAACTCACCCTTCGCGAGCAGGTTTACAGCGCTAGCGAAAAGGAATGTGCGTGCTTGGTTTGGGCAGTCCAGAAACTGGCTTGTTATATTGCCGGAAGCAAGTTCATTGTGGAAGTGGACCATTGTCCTCTCACCTGGCTACAGACCATGTCCTCTAAGAACGGCCGCCTGCTGCGTTGGAGCCTCGTTTTGCAACAATATACGTTTGAAATACGCTACAAAAAGGGTGTACTCCGTGGCAACGCTGATGGCTGAAGTCGATGTCCCTGACGCGAGAGGATGTCTCGAGAACTCTGGTATTTTTTTTTCCTGACCTAGACAAGGGCTAGTGATTGTTTTCTTTTTTACTCTTTTAGGTGTACTTGTTTGAAAACGTTGAAGACACGGCAATCTAGGGTTTCGGGTTCGGTGTGCTTCCAGTGTTGTTGTTTTGTGTCACCTTAACGTATGAGTAACATTTTGAATAAATTGTGTATTTCCTTTAATATCAGTTAAAGGGTAAAATTGCCTGGTGGAGTTTGGCGGAATTGTCCGGCGCTCACTGGTTGAGTATAGTTGTGTTTTCATGTGCGTATGTGATGTCTGTTGAGCCCACAATGAAGCAGGTGGTGCCCTCTACTTCATCAAAGACGGTCGTCACCAAACCGACTACCGGCGCTGACCTCTCCGGACAGTGGCTGCAAACCTCAGCCCATCGAGATCTTTACCCCCCCCCCCCCCCCCCCGCGAAAGACTGTTACGACCGGCCCTAGGGAACCAAGCAAGAGGAGTTGCGGGGAGAACCGGTTCTTGACCGACTGTGTCGTCGACCCCCACCTCCCCATTCAGGCTCCCCCCTCTCGCCGGGGGAATTCCGGAATCTGCTGTGCGTTCGTGACCATGTTTGGGCATTTTTTAGGGCGCCAGGAGCATATATGGACATCGTGTTAGGTTGTGCCACTCCATGTGTTGTGAGAGGTGTTTCCCCCTCCCTCGTGGCCGAGGTGCCGGGGCCACCGTATTGGCTGACGATGCGGACAATGCGCCCAGTGTCGACAACGCGGCGCTATAAAATGCCGAAGACGTTTTGTATCGCTCTCTCTTCTCTCTTTGGATCAGTTGATCACTTCTCCACATGTAAATAAATCTCTGTCGTTCGTTCGGGCGCTTCTTCTCGCTGAATTGTTGGACGATGGATCCTGCGACGGGGCCAGCTACCGAAAACGAGACCGGCAGGACCCGGAGTCCCAACAAAGCCCTCACAGGGCAGAGCGAGTGAGAGATAATTCGAAGTGGTTTTATTGCGGCAATTGCACATCAGACTTCAACTTACAATCCTGATGTGGAGCACGGCAGACATATTTGTCATTCATACTAGTTATCTTTTTATTCAAACAAAATTGTGTGTATCCGACGAAGCACGTGCGCTTCAAGCAAACGCGCTTCAGCAACACTGTAGCGTATTTTGTTACACAAAAACAGGAGTATCTCCTTTGAGGCTTTTACAAAAAAAACTTAATTCCAAACGAACCCAAATAAATGCACATTAGGTTTTTCAAGCGGTTATTTCTGATATCAATAACGAATAAGTATTATCTCTAGGTCACTATATTATTCTCACCGGGCTGAGCAGACGACTGGAAACGCTTTGGCGAATAAGCCGCCAAATGCCGAGCAGACGTAATGAATCTCTGCTTATCCGAAGGTGTAAAAGATTAGCTGTAATAAGGCAATAGCGATGAAGCATAGACTAACATGGACTCTATGAGCAAATACATTTACTGCCCGTAAATGCAATCAATACGCACTTTTTTTTAGGGGCGAAGCTCCTTAGGGCGTGGGCTGTGCTTCCCCTGTAGCCTGTATGTAGCCACCTCTAGTTTAGTTCTTGCAGTGTTCACTAGATGGCGGTACCGTCCCCTGTATGTAGCCACCTCTAGTTTAGTTCTTGCAGTGTTCACTAGATGGCGGTACCGTCTCCTGTATGTCTCCTGTATTTATCTTCACGCTAGACCTAGTGAGAGGTTACTGGCAGGTGACAGGAATGCAGCAGTCATGAAAAATAGGGCACTGTGGAATTACAATAGGTATGATGTTGTGAGAGGAATATGGAAAGGGGTCATGGTTCCTGGGCTGACGTTCGGCAATGCGGTCTTGTGCATGAGATCAGAAGTTCAAGCAAGATTAGAAATTAAGCAACGTGGAATAGGTAGGCTTGCTTTAGGAGCTCACGGGAATACACCAAATCAGGGAGTTCGGGGTGATATGGGATGGACATCATTTGAGGGCAGGGAAGCTAGCAGCAAGATAAAACTTGAGAAGCGATTGAGAGAAATGTGGGAAGAGCGTTGGGCTAGGAAGGTTTTCAGCTACTTGTACATGAAGAATGTCGATACAAAATGGAGAAAGCGAACCAGGAAGTTGACTGGTAAATACTTAGAAAACAGCAGGTGGCCAAACCAAAAAGAACTATCGGTTAAGAAGAAAGTGAAGGAAACGGAGACTGACATGTGGAGAATGGGCATGATAAAGAAGTCCGCACTAGAGATCTATCGAACGTTTAAGCAGGAAATTGCCAAGGAAAGGATCTTTGTTTGTTTGTTTGTTTGTTTGTTTGTTTGTTTGTTTATTAATACTGTCAACCCCAGCTGGGGTTTTTACAGGAGTGGAAAACAAATGAAAGAAATGGTCATGAAATACGTTACAAAATAGAGACATACAGCGAACACAGGTATTTACACTAAAAGACAAAGTTAAACACAGGCATGTGCACTTGCATTCTGCGCATAGAAAACAACAATTAACAAAGCGAGAGGCAATATACATTGACATCGTGAATTATGACGCATCTATTTCGGAGAAAATAAGCGATTCTAAAGCTGCAGAAAACGCCGTGATCTATGATAATACTCGGGGTAGTTCTCAACTGTTTGAGGCCAGAACGGAAGTTTTGCGAACCAAGACATATCGGGCCAAATACGAAGGGGTAGACACAGTATGCAGTGCGTGTGGAGAGGAAGAAGAAACTGCCGAACACTTGATAATGTTCTGTAAAGGGCTTCACCCTATAATTCAGGATGATGGCGCAGAGTTTTTCAAAGCACTGGGGTTTAGGGACCGGGAGGGCAAAATAAACTTTAAGCGGGTAGACTTAACTAGGAGGTTATCTGATTGGTGGCTAAAGTCAAGGCACGAGTGAAAATTAAACTCTTCACTGCAAAGTAGGAATCCTCAAACTCTTTTTTTAAGGAAAAAAAATATAGTTTTTGGTTCATTAGGTATTACGGCTTGGTGGCGCTAGCCACCGCCCGATCTAAAGGGTACTTAATAGAGCGGTTGACTGGGCTAGTTGGTATGGCATACTTGGGTTTTAGCAGCGCGAGAAAAGCACAAAAGACAAGAAAGGGACGAGACAAGCACTGCAGTGCTTGTCTCGTCCCTTTCTTGTCTTTTGTGCTTTTCTCGCGCTGCTAAAACCCAACTAAAGGGTACAGCCATATCTATCCATCCATCCATCCATCCATCCATCCATGTAGCCACCTCTCGTTTAGTTCTTGTAGTGTTTACTAGATGGTGGTACTTGTAGCTGATGATGAAAAGATGCAAGATGTTATAAACTAGAAAGCGGTACTTGTAGTTGATGAAAGACGCGAGATCTTATAAAATAGGAATGATGTCACATATGGCGCGTGTCATTGGTTGAAGGCAATCGTTCGATTTAGTGCGGCGACGTACGCTAGGGGGAGCGTTGTAATAAAATCCGTTCGCTGTTGGCGCGCGCTCGGAGTCGCCAGATGAATAAGGCTGCACAGCGGAGAGAGCGCAAGGCGGCAGCAGCGCGCGCTCGCAAACAGAATCCCGATGTGCGAGCGCGCGAGGCAAGGGACATCGCAAGCCATCCATGGTCTAAGAACAAATAAAAGTTGATTTGTGTATATACACACACAGCGTTTCTCACGTCTTTACATGATGATCGACTGGGCGAATTACACGGAAGATTCACAGTTTACCGATGAATCCCTCAGGAGCTTCGCCCATTCATCATCATTCACCCCGTGAATATGCCGTAATTTTTTTTAGTTTGAAGCTATGACACCAAAACGTTAGGTGGAAATAACACTACAGCTCATTTCATAAACGCTATAGCATGTAGAGGCGAGCGAAAGGTTCTTCCTGTTGCTCCATGTTTACATTATTCCGACATTTAGACTTTGTAAAGTTACACACTATGTGTTTCTGGTACATGCGTTAAACTGCCTGGCACCTGAATTAAAGCCGTTCGCAAATGGATTAAACATGGTGACACTTGGATTAAACTCACTGGCACGCGGCCTAACTCAGTTGGCACTTGGATAAATATGTCGGCGCTTCGACTAAATGTTTACCACATGGATTGAATAGCGTGGCGCTCAGATTATTTAAATGGCGTGTCGATTATTTAGGCTGGCACTTGGATTAAAGTAAGCGGGAAGACCTGCAGTGCTGGCTATTTTATTTTATATACGTATGCACCGCTACGGTACAGCTGTCATCACGCCGGGTTAACGTCAATTGCAGTTAAACTTCATCCGCTGAACTTGATTTCTGCCGCAGTATCCAGGACTACCATCCTCGTGATCACCAGAGCTTCGTATCAGCTTACCCCTTCTGGTGTTGCTGTAATATCCTTGTTTTAGTGGTCATCCTTGCACACCTGTAAGCAGCTGGTTATATAAAGCATATTCGGCTGTCAAACATTTGTCTTCGACGTGCAATTCTACATATCTTTAGCTGCACGCCGTAACGTATCGCTCAAAAAAAAAAAAAGAACTACAGCACAGTTACTTCCCATGCACATCCTTCGCATAACATTGATTCCCAAGGTATGGGGGTCCTTCCTAATTTGTTTCTTTCTCTGACAGGTTCAGCCGCGTCCCTTGCGTTCCTCCTGCACTGTTGAGAAGCCTGGACAGTACCTACAATAGAAGGCCGACATTCGGGACAGGATCGAAGTTCATGCTCTCTCTCTCTCTCTCTGGCAGCTCTAACCATGAAGGCATCAGTTGGTAGGATGTCCCAACTGTGAAATGTGAAAAGTCATACAGCTCGCTGCACTGCTATGTGGTTCCCACGCGACATATACACCTGTTACATTCGACACAGCTCACGTTGCGTGTTGCCCTTTGAATATATAGCGTGTGCGTGCGTGTGATATGCGTGCGTGTGCTAGAGAGAGTGAATAAGAGAATTTTTGTGTGTTTTGGTATACCTCATTTACGCCCAGCGAGCGCCCTCGCCTGCGCTCTCCGTATTCATTATTGACTCGGCCGCTCTCGGCTGTGCCCATGCTTGAGAACCTGGCTAAATTGTATCTATAGTGGGTAAAGTTTGCAGAGGGTCGGGGTGGTAAATGTGCACTGCCATGCTTAGACTTGGGTAAACCTCGTCACTCGGGCGCGGTAATTGTGCTTGCTTCATGTTCAACATATGCACACACGCACATAGACGCATGTCCGCGCACACAGACAAATAGTGAGACAATAGACTGACGATCGTCTGTGCCAAAGCACCCAGAATATTTTTGCTCCTTGCTGTCTTTTCTCATTCGTGTTTTCGTTCAAGATTAAAATCTTCGTGTCCGCCTTCATTCCGTACTTTCATTTTATTTTGTCATTTGCCATGCCAGCTGAGCGCCGAAGTTGTGCTGCAGCTCGAGCGCTCGGGCTCGAATTCCGGTCACCGCATTTTCCATGGAGCCAGAATCCAAGTACGCCCTTACACAGTGAAATATTGTTGATGCGATTTGGCGTAACACGCTCGGTGGCCTAATACGTTTTCTTTTACGTTCCCGGTCAAAGACCCTTGGCTTAAATGCATTCTTGTGCGTTTAATACCATCACATTTTCCGCCAAAATTGCGTAACACAATAACAATACCTTGGTTTTGGGCGAGGTGGTACATCATCAGAGGAAAGTTGAAAAGTGTGTACGATGAAGAGAAGACACATCGAACAAGACTGGTGTTTCACTTTATTTCACAAATCCAGTTGAAGAAAAAAAAAGAAGGGCAGAGCAGCAAACAGAACTCGAAATAGTCGATGCTTACCTGATAATGAAAGCATGTGATAAGTGTGTAAGCTGGCCATCTTTTGTGTTGAAATAAAAGGAAGTGGCTTTATCTTTCGACGCATTTTGATACTCGATTATTTGTTTTCAAATGTGGTGTTCGAAGGCCAGGAGTGGGGGCCAGGATTTCTTCACGGGGTGGGGGGGGGGGGGAGCATCACCCATGGCAAGTGAGTTCGTCCAGGTGGGCATGCAGATCGGTAATTTATGCATTCTCGTTTGAATATGTTTGCTTTAGGCGGGGGTGGGGGGTGTGGTTGCAGACGAAAATTTTGGGGTCCCCTCCCTCTTGTAGCCCCGCTCGTCCTTGTCGAAGACTTATCCATACGCCGTTTGTTGCGATACGATGTGTGCATAGGTATGAGCTTGATGCGCAGGTATGTCATGATTTATGTTTCAAATAGACGCCAGTTGCAAGTGAACCACTGGTCCTGTTATGCGTGTTTCGTCTTCGTTTGCGCTTGTCAAGTTTTTTTCCTATATAGCGGAATGTGGAACCGAGAAATGTGATATTGACCGATATAGCTTGAAATCCTACGTTTACATGTATGCTGGCTTAAGCCGCGCTCCAACAATCCGCGATCCGCACGTTGCAATAAGGCGTCGATGCCGCAGAAGAGTCGCGTTTGCGGCTAAAAGAGCGCTGCTGTATATAGGCGTGGCCGTGATGTCTTGTGACGAAATGATTAGTTGAAGCCACGATATAATTGTGAGAAACGCCGAATTGAAGAGCTCGCAAAATTTAAACCATCTGATGTGCTTTGACGTGCACTGCCATCTATCCGTGGGCGTCTAGCAAATTCGCATCTATCGATATGCTACCGCTGTGGCAGCGATGAAACCCACTTCCACGGCGATAGGAGAAGTTTTTTTACCACGCAGAGGAAGTATCGCAGGGTCCCTTTAAGCTTCTGAATAATCTACATGTGTTATGAGGGTATGAAAACGTGAACATCGTAAGAGTTATGCCTAAGATTGGTTTGGGATACCGTGGTCTGCTTTGTTTATCAAACGCGCTAGAGGCTCAAATCAGATATGAAAATGGCGAAATAAGGTTGGTTTGTGAATACGGGCCTTAGACTGTGGTTAGCATGTAGTGTGGTTGACCTTTTTATCGCGTCGAATTCCGGGCAGCGTCATCGTGCGATTCAGGAGCGAACTTCTCGGGGAAATCGCGGGGTGATGGGAAGGCAGTTGTAGCGTAGGTGCTTTATTGGACTGGACACCGTTAACCAATGCCATTGGTTAACTTAAGCCTGTTTCACATGCGAGCGATTTTGCTCCAAGAGCGGAGCGGCAGCCACCGCGCGAGGCCAAAACAGGTTTCTACCACGACTACTGTTCGCTCTAGTGAAATTCGCCAGAGTTGGAAAAATTCACTCGCGGCAGAAGCGGCAGAGCGAATAGTGACGTCGTTTGACACGTGATGCTAGGGGCCGAGTCGAGGAGTGAACGCGCGCGCTGCGGGGAACTCGTTTCGCAGAACTCGCTCCGACTGAGTAGCAGACGACATCCGTCCTCTCCCCGGCTCACAAATGTCTCGCGCTGCTTTCAATGAGTTGCTCATTGCAGAAGTTGCGAAACGACCTCTTCTTTAGGACGTCAATATGGAGGATTTCTGCAAGAAGCATGAAAAGAGAATTCTTTGGGGAAAATTTGCCGAGCTCCTTAAGAAGTCGCATACTTTTGTGAAGTTAGAGTCATCGCTTGAACTGGCCATGTTCACTGGTGAAGTCCAACTGCAACTGTTTTCCTTTTATTGCTCTCGAAGATGCTTCCAGCGGAGTGACAATCGTGTGCGGTACCCTTCTTTATAGTAATATTATTACTACTTTCTTTTTTTGCAGTTTCACCGAATGTTACTCCCACGTATAGGAGCCGCATGACACGCCGTGCTTCTGTGTCGCAGCAAATGTTGCTGGTTTAACAAATGATGAATTTTGTTGACGGTGCATAGATGAATGGGTTCACACGAACGAGAGAGCAAAGGCGGGTGCTGCAGTCGACTTGAGAAGTAGCTTTCCACACAGGTCACTGAAAAGGAATTTCGTGGTGTAACTCAATGAAGAGAGGGCGCGAAGCAAAAGTGTGTTGCGTGAAATGATGTTTTACTTCGGCTTTCCTGCTCACCACCGCAGCATTTGTGGACGCGAATTTCTGCTAAAGCAAAACTCGCTGCGTAGTTTCTGACCTGGGCCGCGCACAAGTGTATATACAGCCGCCAAAGAACCAGGACAACGAGCGTATCACGTATACCATGCTACCTGCCGTTGGTGAAACTCTTCCTGGGGTGCTTTACTGAATCACTGAAAAACCTAAGAGGCTTACTATTTATGGTGAAAGCTTGCAAATTCGGGTGCCAGAATAAATGTAGACCATTCGGAAAATACCGAGGAAGAGTAAGTTCGCATATGCCACAGGGTGACCACAAACACGACCGAAACTTACCACTGAGAGCTTTTATATAAAATTTTATTTTGACTTAAGCAGACAGGTACTGGGCTGACAGAAACCTCATTCGGTGTCCCAAAGTTAAATCGCTGAAAGCAAGAGCAATGAATCGGAGAAACATGGGAAGTGCTGCGCAGACCACGCTCGCAGTTCTTAAGCATTCACCTTGCTGGAACAGTGTTCTAATAAAATTATGCCAGCAAACTCTTTCATTTGCTTCTCCATATGAGCGCGCAACAAAAACCATACATTAAAGAGACAAGACAAAACAGAAAGGAACTGCAAATGTTGCTTGTTTGTTATAAGATTCATGTTACACTTAGTTTAATCAGTGTACAGACGCGTAAAAGTCGAGCGGCTATTAATGATGAACCTCGCAGCACACGGGTGCGAAAGGATGAACACTTGGAGGAGAGCACGGCTTTTAGATACCACTGAAAACAGTGGTTAACCGGCACCTTCCGCGGACAACACTGCCCGCTAGAGCGGCGGGCGTCGCGCAACAGCAGCGGCGCATGTGAAACGAACGCGCCTCCTCCCGCCGCTCATCGCCGCCGCTCCGTCGCTCGCATGTGAAGCAGGCTTTAGAGTCTACCGCAGACGAGTTATAGACACGCCCTTGTAATGGCCCCCTCCCTTCCCCCTTCGATTTCCTTGAGAGTGTGATGGAGGTATGTTCTAATATTAGTCGTGGTTTTACGTCGAAAAACCCACCATATATTTAGTTAAGAGGGACGCCGTAATGGAGAGCTTCGTAAATGTCGACCACCAATCGGTTCTTGTACTCTGGCAAGTCGCCCCCACCGAAGATGCGTTCCTTCGCGCTCTGTTCCTCGTCAGTTCGCTACGCCTCCTTCGTAACGATTTCGTCGCCGTCTCTCATTGGCTGGCATATCTCCTGAACGGGGGATATATGCCGGCCGAGACCTCGCCCGTGATGAGTCGCATATGTCCGGTCTTTCACCTCGAGTGCGGCGCAGTAAGCGGTATACTTGTACACGTTTGTTTTCGTGGCAGGGCAAATGGTAGTAACAGTAGACCATAGTATTTTATTTATTTATTTATTTCTAATACGTCGACTTTCTTTCCGAGACCTTAACAGGTGGGCATACAAGTTTTGGCAAGCAGGTACAACACCAAACAAAAACAAAGCAGAACAAATTTAGCAGGAATCCAGCACACTGTGAACACAAAGGTGCACGATGTAAGGTGTTAAAAATAACTGTCAATCAGTGTCGAAATGTGCATACGGAAGTCACAAAGAAATGTTGAAATCAGTATAGAACAGACAAGTATACAATATTTAAATATACACATGATTTACAAATATTACGAAATGCACGCATGAAATAGAAGTGCGGCACGTACAAGTTACAGAAAACGAGCAAACACTGCACTATACAGTTGGTTCTGCATTGCAAGCGGTTGCGCTATTAGTAGTCCAAGCTGTACGTACTCGTATATATAATATGAGCAAATTAGAGCTCTGCATTGTTTAATTGTCAAAATTCAGTTGTTCCACTCGTAAATGTGCATTCAGCGGCTTCGAGGTACTTTATTCCTGCCTGCTCTAAAATATAATTCTGGTTCCTCCAACAGCCCCCCCCCCCCCTATTTTTTTCCCTTCTCTGGAATAGATCCAGGCAATCGCATCACTGCTGCTTTCTTTTTAACGCATTACCGATAATAAGGGGCTTGTTCACAGAAATTCCGGCTTTGGCGTCGTTGGTTGTGAGCGAAAAATGGCCATTACTGAATATAGAAACAGCGCAACCTAGAAGTAGTTACTTCGTAATTACGGAAGTGAAAGGACAGAAAAGAGCCCTGATTTTCAACTATGTTTTTTCGCTTCCGTAGTTATCAAGTAACTACCTCTAGGTTGCGCTGTTCCTACATTCAGTTATGTCCTACCAACTTGCCCAAATTCCCACGCTTCAGAAAAATGGTCGTCTTGAGCGCGACCAAAAAATCGAGAAGGATGCAAAATCATAAATTTTATAAAACCAGGGTGCAAGGAGGGGTCGAACTCGGGTCGTTTGCTTCTCAACCGAGCGTTTCACCACAAAGCCATGCGTCTTTTTTTTTTTTCGTGGTATTTATACGGATCTGCTTGTGAATACAGTGATACATGCCGGTGCCAACATCCTCCGCTTTGAAACGCAGTGAAAGTAACTTTCACGTCTGCTATACCAAAGACACGTGTACTGAATACTTGCTTCGCAATGCAACGCGAAATGTTGCAGTAATTATTATTATTATTATTATTATTATTAGTATTGTTATTATTATTATTATTCACAATACTGTAAGCCCTGTCGGGCTGTTACAGAGTGGGAACTACATCATACATTGAGAATTCAAATTTACCAACAAAAGATTCAACTGTGTCTACATTCTCAAAGAAATCGGCGGCAAGACGATTCCAGTCGACAATCGTTCTGACAAGAAAAGTGTTTTTAAATGTGTCAATTCTCGGTGTTTAGGGCATAATTACGTGTGGGTGATTGGTTCTTGATGAGACTCTTCCTGGGGGACGCAAATAGAGAGAAGGGTTTAAATTGAGCTTATTGTTGTAAAGCTGATATAAAAACTTTAGTCGAGTGATTTTTCGGTGAATGGCAAGTTGAGGAAGTTTAACCTCAGTGAGCAGGGTTGTTATTGACTGCCTCCTCTCATAAACGGAAAAAATAAATCGCGCTGCTAGCCTCTGAACACGCTCCAGTTTATCTATTTGATATTGGTGATTCGGGTCCCAGATCATACTAGCGTATTCTAAGGTAGGCTGAACAATAGTTTTGTACGCCTGAAGTTTAACCTCAGGAGGAGCACCTCTTAATTTACGTCTCAGTAGTCCAAGTTTCCGCTGCGCTGATCCGCAGATATTGTCAATATGTGCATTCCAATTTAGTGTATCTGTAATTGTCATACCAAGATATTTAATTTGGGTGGATCTTTTGATTTGGTTAGTATTCACTGTATAGTCAAACATTAAAGGCGTTTTCTTGTTTGAGGCTGTCATTCAGGCAGACTTCTTAGGGTTGATTTCCATATCCCATTTTGCACACCAATTGTGAATAATGTTTAAGGCATCATTAAACAAGTTTGGTCAGAGACAGTCTTGACGCATGTAAACAAAAGACAATCATCGGCAAACAATCGCACTTCAATGTTGGGATCTACACCACTTGCAATGTCATTAATGTACAGCAGAAACAAAATTGGGCCTAAAACCGACCCTTGCGGCACACCAGAAGGAATGGGCAAAAAAGATGAATGTTCGCCGGCTATTTCCACAAAATGCTGACGATTCGTCAGGTAAGCTTGAATCCACCTAATTATTTGTAAATTAACACCGTAACCATGTAATTTATTTAGAAGTTTCGCATGACATACCCTGTCGAAAGCCTTTGATAAATCTAATGAAATAACATCTATTTGTTCTTTCGAATTCATAGCTGCAGCAAAGTGATGAACGGTTTCAAATAACTGAGTCACCGTTGAAAGGCGTCGGCGAAAACCATGTTGTTTGTTGTAAAAGAGGTTGTTATTTTCAAAGTACGCAACAAGATGTTTACCAATTATATGCTCTAAAAGTTTACACACTGTACATGTAATGGAAATGGGGCGATAGTTTTCAACCATCAGCTTGTCTCCAACTTTGGGCGCAGGCACAACCCTTGCTAGCAGCCAATCACTCGGTACAACACCAGTTTCCAATGAGGAGGCAAAAATTTTGACTAAAAATAATGCAACCCATTCGCAATAGCGCTTTAAAAACTCGTTCGGTATTTTATCAGGCCCTGAAGACTTCTTGACATCTAATTTTAAAAGCAATTCAATTATACCTTCCTTAGAGATAACAATGTCATCTTCACAATGGCTACCTTGTTCTTGACTTATAGAGGCCATGTCCGTCGGGCTAGTATATGTACTGTAAAAAAAATTTTTAAAAGCCTCAGCAACTGAAACTAAATCACTGCAAATGTTTCCATTTAAAAGTACACTGGTTGTAGCCGACTTTCACCCAACCAAGTATCTCCAAAACTTCTGAGGTGAATTTTTCAAATAATCAGCCAACGTTGTTGAAACAAAATGCTTTTTAGCAGTTTTTAACTCCTTCCGCACGTCGGTACTAAGCGTAGCGATGGCAACGGGGTTTCTCGGTCTTTTTTGTCGTGCCCGGCGCAGTCGTCGTTTCAAATGAATTATATGTCGATTAACCCACGGGTTTGTTTTTTGTAAGCATTTTTTTCTTTTCAGCACAAAACGAGATAAGCATTCACTCACAGTAGGTGTAAAGTATTCCCAAAGTTCATGAACGTTATTTCCTCTGGGCATCTTATCAAGAGCAGTTTCTAGTAGATCAAGAATGGATGTGTCATCAGCGCGTTTGAAATTGTAAACCTTCACGATCGGATTCTTTACTACGCCCTTATTCGCAATTTGAACCGTGGCCACGACAATCTTATGGTCAGAGATCCCTTCCTCAATTTCGACTGTGTAATGAAACGTTTCTTCTGACAAAAACACGAGGTCCAGCAAACTCTGGCACTGTCCTTGTATTCGCGTGGGGCTGTCAACTACCTGAATAAGACTGTGTGTTGCCATAGTTTCCAATATGCATTGCGCGTGAGGCTTCTCTAAGGGCCCAGGAATGCGCGCCTCCCAATCTATTCCAGCCAAGTTGAAGTCCCCAACCATAATTATCCTGCTTTTGGTACTAGTTAGGGCTGTTAAGTGATCATCTTTTTTTTTTTTGAATGAATTCGACCGGGCTTCCCGGGGGTCTATAAATAACGCCAATTATTACAGCTATTTCGTCAAGAAATATCTTGCACCAAACACTTTCGTGGTCATCTAAAAGGGGTAACTGCTCATACTTGATGGAACCTTTAATCAGCAATGCCACACCACCCCCTCTCATTGCCCTATCTTTACGGATTACGCTGTATGAACTGGGAAATACTTCGTCATTCGTAATGTCTTCGTTTAACCATGTCTCAGTTATGGCAATTAAATGTGGATCATGCTGTAACGATACGCACTCCAATTCTTCAAGCTTGTTTACGACGCTTCGGGCGTTTATGTTTAGTAGCCTAATTCCATTGCTCGCCTGCTGTCAGTCCCGATCCCGCGAAGCAGTTCCATTAATACTGCGAATTCTGGCCCGAGCATTCGACTGCTTGTCCCACGTGTACATTGTACCATTAATATCGAGCTTGTCGTGAACAAGCTTGACTTTCGCTCCCTCTTTCTTGTCTTTTTGGGTTGATTGCCAAACTAACCTCCGTTTTTCAAGAGTTTCGTGTGAGTAATCATGGGATATACTGATCTCTGATCCTTTCAATTTTTTACACTGGTTGAATATCGCAATTTTTTCGTTGTAGTCATATAGCCTCATGATAATAGGTCTGTCTTTATCGGCCTTTTTTCACCCAAGTCTATGGATTCACTCTACGGACGACACAGTGACACCAAGACGTTTAGTGAATACGCTTTTTAGCACCTTATCCTGTATATCTTCTCGCGTTTCGTTCTCAGCTTCCGGAATACCGAATACAATCAAATTGTTCTGTCGGGCTTTTTCTTTCATTGTAGTTATTCTTTGCTGTTGGTACTGGATAGGTCGCTCTAGGTTGCGGACGGTTTCTTCGAGGCCAAGGAGCCTCCCACACTGGTCCGCCAGAGATTGAATTTTGCCCTCAATATTAGCAAGCCTGGCCTCCATTTGATTTTGGTTGTCTAAAATTTTTTGAAGGAGTTCCTGAGTGGTTGGGCCCGGATTTGTTTCAACATCACCAGAAAGTAACACTTCTAGATACGACCACAAAGAGCACAGAATTTCACAACACCTCAGTGGGAGCGGCAGCACAACAAGAAAAATGCAGTTAGAACGATAACTTGTTTTTGAGTAATAACTAACCTGCAAAGAGAGCCATGCGTGCGTGAGCGACATGGTCGCGAGCGTACTGCCGCCCCCACTGAAGTGTGGCGGGCTCGGCGACGGCTTTATATCCACGCTGCGGCTGACTTCCGGCGTTCTCCCACTAGGCTGGTCCCACTGGGTGTTCCAGTGACGTCATATTCTTGCAGACACGGCAGATCCGGAAAAGTTGGTAGTTCCAAGCTTGATAACGTTGGGTCGACGATAAGCGGCATCAACTGCAAAGAGAGCCATGCGTCCGTGAGCGACATGATCGCGAGCGTACTGCCGCCCCCACTGAACGCGTAATAACGCGTGGGGCGTCAGAAGTTTGGATTTTCGTGCTTCCATCGTTTAAAGCCAGTCACCCACTACGAAATGCGCACACGTTACTGTGCCTATTCTCCTAAGACCCAGTAGCGGGAGCATAGCAAGTTCGGAAGCATTTCATGCTCTAGGTCTTCGAAGTATACGCACTATGAACACGATGTCACTATCGCGTTCAACGGCGAAAATTTGGGGTCCCCATTTTTCTTTTCTTGCACCGTCAACAGATCACATTCTTATGTATGCTTCCGTTTAGTTCTCATTGGGTGGGCATGGATGCTCGGGGTTATGTTCACGACACCTGTTTTCGGATGGCGGAGGGACCCGGTTTCAGGCATGGTGACCCCATGCCTAAAAAGAAAATTTGTTTAGTTGTATTCATTATTTCTTTGGTAGCTGTGGTTGAGGAGGTCTTTTTTTTTTTTTGATCATCACCAGCTACGCAGGTCAACCAGTGCGAACTTCGCTTGAAAAAAAAAAAACTCATTTGTGGCTAACGCGTCTTTTTTTTAGCGATTTCTTCAGCTGAAAATTATTCTCCTCGTTGTCGAGGACAGCTTACCTCCAAGTTTGGCACAACCGGATGTAAGCTGCCTGATACCCCTAAACAGGCGGCGGCGGCACCTTTTTTTCTTTTCTACTCGCCGATCAAATTCAGAGATTCGTCGCAAGAAACGCGCCTCGCCGGCGACGGTTCGTTTCCTGTAGGATCGCTTGCGAGATAACCGAAAGATCCCCCCCCCCCCTACTGAGAAAAGCTGGCCCCCCACTTTGTACAATGCTTGGTCACTCTAGGCTGCACGATGGAGAAACCAACAAGTAAGGCGCAGGTTTCTATCGCATGAGTAATAACTCAATGTGTCCTTACGGGAAAACAAAGTTGTTACGAGGCTATGTTACAAGATAGAGAAAGTTTGCTAACATTGCCACTGTGTGAATTTTCTGTGTAGGGTTATATATATATATATATATATATATATATATATATATATATATATATAATATATATATATATATATATATATATATATTGTAAGATGGCGTCGAGAACACTCGAGACTCTCCTTTTATTGACTCGAGTATGTGCCCCACAACCTAAACTTGACTGGTGATGATGAGTATTTACAGATGAAAAGATGGGACGCATAAATAATGCTCACACTTATTTTCCCCGCGCACTTGAGCGGCCGGCCCGGCCGAGACTTAGGCGGGAAAGGTACGGCGCAGAAAGGGTTTAAGACGTGAAACGTGGACAATCTCGGAGGCACGGTAACGACGGTCCGAGGAACCCTCGACGGGAGTGACAAGGTAATTGACCGGAGATGTTCTTTCACAAACAACGTAAGGTCCTAGAAAGCGAGACTGAAACTTTTCACACAATCCGGGTGTGCGAACAGGCGTCCAAAGTAGTACTTCATCTCCAGGACGGAAGGTGACGTCTCGACGAAAGCTGTCATAGCGTTGCTTGCGGTCTTCTTGACTGGCCTCCGTGTTGAGTTGAGCACGTTGCCGTGCATCAGCAAGCCTTGAGACGAAATGTTCTGTCGTAGTCGTCGACGTTTTTGTCATTGCATTGAAGAAAGAGGCGTCAATGGTGAATGTCGGCGCACGACCATAGACGAGGAAGAAAGGTGAATACCCGGTGGTTCGTTGAACAGCGGTGTTGTGTGCGAATGTTACGAACGGCAAGATTTTGTCCCAATTATCGTGGTTCGGTCCGATGTACATGGATATCATGTCGATTAGAGTCCGGTGGAATCGCTCTGTCAGCCCATTTGTCTGCGGGTGGTAAGCGGATGTGGTCTTATGAAGTGTGCCACAAGTTTTTAGAATTTCGTCAAGAATTGTCGACATGAAGGCCTTGCCCCGGTCACTCAACAACGTGCGAGGTGCGCCATGACGCAACACAATGGCTTCTAAAAAGAAGGCGGCAACGTCTGAGGCGGAGCTAGTGCGTAGAGGAGCGGTCTCCGCGTATCGTGTGAGGTGGTCGACGGCTGTGACGATCCAGCGGTGGCCCGCTGGCGTTACGGGAAGTGGCCCGACGAGGTCTATTCCGACAACGGCAAAAGGTGTGTCGGGACATGGAATAGGTTGTAATAAGCCAGCAGGAGCTGAAGTTGGTCGTTTCCGGCGTTGACAAAGTGCGCAAGAAGCGACATAATTAGCCACAAAAGTAGAAAGACCAGGCCAGAAGAAACGGCTCCTAACGCGGTTGTAGGTCTTTTGAAATCCCAAGTGTCCAGCTGATGGGTCGTCGTGCAATGCTTCGAGAACTTGTTTTCGCAGCGAACGGGGAAGTACTGGCACCCACCGATGCCCATCCGCATTGTAAGTATAGTGTTGCAGGACATTGTTCTCTAGCTTGAACAGCCGTAGCTGACGACGTAGTCTGGCATTAGGGGGAGAAGGCGAGCCATTCAAGTATCCGATGATGCGGTTACAGTAGGGGTCGTCACGTTGGTACGCGGCAAACTGGGCGCTGTTGTTTAAAGGTAGCAACCCAGCAACTGCCAGGGGTGATAACGTGAGTGAACAGGAAGCCACTTGATCACCTGAGGGGCATTCGGGATGCGTGGTTGGAGATGAAAGTGGCAGAGGGCAGCGAGAGAGAGCGTCAGCATCCTGATGCTGTTTGCCGGACCTGTACACAACGTCAAAAGTGTACTCCTGCAAACGCAGTATCCAGCGACCGAGGCGCCCAGACAAATTCTTCAGCGAGGACAACCAGCATAGGGCATGGTGGTCGGTAACCACAGTAAAGTGGCGTCCATACAGATAAGGTCGAAATTTCTGGATGGCCCAAACGACAGCGAGACATTCCTGCTCTGTTATCGAGTAGTTTTGCTCTGCAGGTGTTAGTGCGCGGCTGGCATACGCAACTACTCTCTCACGTGAAGTGTCGTCGCGCTGGAGGAGGACAGCACCGATTCCGTGGCCGCTGGCATCTGTGTGCAGGAAAGTGGGTGCACTCTCATCGAAGTGACGGAGGACGGGGTCTGATGTCAAAGCACGCTTAAGGGCTTGGAAAGCACACTCGCACTCGTCAGTCCACGTGAAATCCGTCCCTGACGTCAGAAGCTTGTGTAACGGCCCCGCAATGGCAGCAAAGTGACGGATGAAGCGGCGGAAGTAAGACGCCAGGCCTACGAAACTTCGCAATTGTTTTTGATTGCGCGGACGTGGAAAACTAATTACGGCAGCAACCTTGTCGGGGTCGGGACGAACG
Organism: Rhipicephalus microplus; assembly: GCF_043290135.1. Classification (NCBI taxonomy): domain Eukaryota; kingdom Metazoa; phylum Arthropoda; class Arachnida; order Ixodida; family Ixodidae; genus Rhipicephalus; species Rhipicephalus microplus. Next base: position 241,649,756 of record NC_134703.1, read on the forward strand.
CCGTCTTTGCTGACAAGGTGACCCAATACTTTGATGCTTGTGCTGGCGAAGTGGCACTTTTTTGTATTCAGCTGTAGGCCAGCGTTCGAAATGCACGTTAGAACTTCGTCCAAACGCTTAAGGTGCTGAGAAAAAGTAGAAGAATAAATGACGATGTCGTCTAAATAACATAAACAGGTTTTCCATTTGAGACCACGTAAAACAGTATCTATCATGCGCTCAAATGTTGCTGGAGCGTTGCATAAGCCAAAGGGCATGACGTTAAATTCGTAAAGCCCGTCAGGCGTCGCAAACGCTGTTTTCTCCTTGTCTGCTTCGCGCATAGGTATTTGCCAATACCCGCATCGGAGGTCGAGGCTGGAGAAATATTCTGCGCCTTGTAGGGAGTCCAGGGCATCATCTATGCGTGGCAACGGATATACGTCTTTTTTCGTGATCTTATTGAGCGCTCTGTAATCAACACAAAAGCGGACAGAGCCATCCTTTTTCCGGACCAACACCACAGGAGACGACCAGGAGCTGGATGAAGGTCGAATAATATCCCGTTTGAGCATGTCGGCGACGTTTGTCTCGATGATTTGCCGTTCAGCCGAAGAGAGACGGTATGGGCGGCGGCGTACAATGGAGCTGCCTTCGGTTTCGATGCTGTGCTCTGCAACGGAGGTGCGGCCCAGAGCTTTGCAATGTACATCAAACGAAAGGCTGTGCTTTTGGAGAAGGTCTAAGAGGTCTCTCTTTTGCTCGGCAGTGAGGTGAGGACTTATGGTGTCATTTAGGGTAACAGTGGTAGCCTTGATATCAGTAGTAGCAGACAAAGGCGGTGATTCTGCGTGAAGGGGAATCAGTGAAAAGGACTCACTGTCAGCGAAGCAGCTCACAGCAGTGCCCTGGGGCAGCATCACTGGCGAAGAAGTTGGATTCAAGGCGGTGACCAATGCTTTACCGTCGTTAAACCGCACAAGGCCGGGTGCTATGGTAAGCCCCGCAGGTTTCGAGCGAACTGATGGAGCTATGAACACGTCACCATTAACTATAGTATCCGAAGCGATCGTTAGAAGTTGTTCATCTCCTGGCGAAATGAAACAATCAGTAGCAGCAATGAAACGGAAGCTGTATGGATCGACATCCGATGAACTCTCAGTGGCTGACATTCGTATGACTCGCTGACGACACGATATGAAAGCTGATGCTGAAGAAAGGAAGTCCCATCCTAAAATTACTGTGTGAGTGCACAAAGGAAGTACAAGAAACTGAATGTGGTGAATGATGCCATCTATGAAAACACGGACTGTGCAAACACTTGAAGGCTGAATAGGGACTCCATCTGCGCAACGAAGGGGAGGACCATCGTAGGGCGTCCTAACTTTTTTCAATCGGGCACAAAAGTCTGCACGAATTACGGAATGTGATGCGCCTGTGTCCACCAGTGCCTCTGTCTGTATACCTTCAACATACACCAATAAAACATTCGATGGGCGGTCCGGAGGAGTTTGACGCAGTTCGAAAGATGCAGCTTTCCCTCCCGAAGCTGCACTGTTCAGTTTTCCAGTTGGCGGTCGGGAATTGAAGTAGAAGGTCGGAGAGGAGAAGAAGAACGCCGCATCGGTGAAGGTGAGCGACGACGTGAGAACCGGGAACTGCCAACTGGGTGAAAGTTCTGCGGAGACGGCGACCGACGTGTGCTGTTCGGATACAGCCGACGATAGGGGGGTCCAGTCGCGTAGAAGTCGTCCCGTTCAAGGTTATCGTAGCCTCGTCGTTCGTCTTGCTGACGGCGTCGGCAAAACCTTGAAATATGACCACGGATGCCGCAATAGAAGCAAGTCGGCCGCGAACTGCGCCAGGCGTTGTAAGGCTGGGAAGATGGTCGCGGTGCGAGTGAGTTGAGCGAACCATGTACTTCGGGCGCTGGTAGCTGCATTGGGCTTTGCTGGGGTGCAGGCGTCCTAGCAGCAACCTGAGCATACGTTGGCATGGCCACAGGATATGAGCTCGGGACAGGTGTGACAGTCATCGAGGCCAGGCTCTGGTGGGGCGTAGGTGTCGTTGCAGCAACGTGAGCATAACTGGGCATGGAATGTGAACTCGGAGCTGGTGTACTAGTCATCAAGGCCAGTTCCTCCCTCACGACATCGCGCAAACTAGTGGCGGGTGGCGTCGTTTGGATATCGAGGTGGCGAGGTGAAGCCTGTGCGTGAAGTTCCTCGCGGATGATAGAGCGGATCAGTGCACGCAGCTCTGTTGTATCTTGACTGGAGCTCAGATCAGACATATCAGGTTGTACCCGAGTGGTCTGAAGCTCCTCAAGGCGCTGACAGGTAGCGACAACATCGGCTACGGTTTGCGGATTTTGCACCACAAGCGCATTAAAAGCGACAGTCGCAATTCCTTTTAGTAGGTGGCGCACACGGTCGTTTTCCGCCATATTGTTGTCGATGCGGCGGCAAAGGGCGAGAACATCTTCGATGTAAGAAGTGTAAGACTCGCCAGGGCGTTGAACACGTGCGCCAAGCCTCTTTTTGGCGATATCCGAGCGCACTGACGGGTTGGTGAAAATCTGGCGGAGCTGACGTGTGAAGGCGGGCCATGTCGGAAAATCTGTGGCGTGGTTGAAAAACCACGTTTTTGCGACGCCGCTCAGGTAGAATGCAACGTGGGTGAGTTTTGCAGGCTCATCCCAGTTGTTGATAACACTCACGCGGTCATACTCCTCCAGCCAGTCTTCAACGTCTTCACCCGGAAGCCCTGCGAACAGCGGAGGATCCTTTTGAGGGCTGGTGACCAGGTGAGAAGGGTTTCTTGCCGGTGGGAGTGGTGGCGAAGCTGGCACGCTGGACTGGGCGGCTTGCGACATTACCGGACCCAGGTCGTTTAAGCGGCGGCCTGAACGGAGCTCCAGGGATGTGTTCTAGAAGACGCTGGGGTGTCCGAAAACGCGAGAGGACGCAGGAACCGGGCAGCACTCTCCACCACTTGTAAGATGGCGTCGAGAACACTCGAGACTCTCCTTTTATTGACTCGAGTATGTGCCCCACAACCTAAACTTGACTGGTGATGATGAGTATTTACAGATGAAAAGATGGGACGCATAAATAATGCTCACAATATATATATATATATATATATATATATATATATATATATATATATATATATATATATATATATGAACTCTAACATACAATAATTAGACCGAACCCTATACTTTTCTTGGCATTATTGTCTGTTAGATTTCATTAATAGTGTGTCAAATTACGGAAAAGCGAGCCCTTAAGTATACACTTCTTTCCCATGTATATATATATATATATATATATATATATATATATATATATATATATATATATATATATATATTGTAGGCATCTATTATGCGCTTCATCCTCATCTGAACAGCAGTCAATCATCATCATATGTTCTGGCTGACAATCATCACCTTCTTGGCACGAGCGCTTCTTTGTCGGGTCCGTTGCGCTTGTTCGTTCCCGAGTTCACGACGAATAAACCTCGTTACAACCGAGTAGTCATACGTGGTGGAGGTGGATTGACGTTCCCAGCACCTCTCCTTACAACGCCTACTCGCTGGAGCTCCGTTCAGGCCGCCGCTTGGACCCTCAGTCCGCCAACATGTCTCAGAGTGAGTGGGTGGATGCCCTTTCTGCTCCCGTCTCTGCGCCTCAAGCCGTCACTGCGCCGCAAGCCTCTCCTCTTTACATCGTAAACCACCAGCGTGACCCTCCGATCTTCGCTGGTCTCCGCGGTGAAGATGTGGAGGACTGGCTCGATAACTACGAGCGAGTAAGCGCAACTAATCACTGGGACGACTCCAACAAGCTCCGCCGAGTATCGCTTTATCTTACGGGCGTTGCCAAGACATGGTTCTTGAACCATGAGGTCGACCTCACCGACTGGCCTGCCTTCAAGCAGCAGCTTCGCCAAGTACTCGGCATGCCAGCCGTTCGATCCGCTCTAGCGAGGAGGGCCCTAGATACTCGCCAACAACATCCCGGCGAGTCATACACATCTTATAACGAGGATGTCCTTTCGCTTTGCCGGCGCGTCAATTCTTCGATGTCCGAGTCGGACAAACTGCGCCACATCCTGAAGGGCATCGGAAGCATTGCCTACAATGCCCTTGTTGCCGTGAATCCTTCTACTGTCACTGACGTCGTCTCTACGTGTCAGCGTCTCGACGAACTTGATTCTGTTCGCCTTCAGCCGGGCAATAGTGAACACCGTACAGCAGACCGGGACCTGCGTGACATGATACGGGAGATCATACGAGAAGAATTTCAATCAATGGGCATCTCACAACCTTCTCCATCTGTCACACAGCCTTCAAGCATGGCCCTCCGTGACATCGTAAGGGAGGAACTAACATCATTCACCGGTCCAGCCTACGTCCAGCCACCTCCGTCTAGCCCTCCAACGTACGCGCAAGTTGCGGCCGCGCCTCCTCGCAACGGAAACTCTACTTCACCGCTGCCATCATTCACGCCGGTTGCTGCTGCAACACCGGTCCACTTCCGGCCAATGCCACCCGACCCTCCGTCTGTCCACTTGAGTGCGCCATCTCCCGGTGCGCCGAACGCCCTCTACTACCCGCCTTGGCGCCCCTCTCAACCAACATGCTTTTACTGTGGATATCGTGGCCATATATCGCGCTACTGCCGCAAGCGCCAGCAGGACGAGCGTCGCGGGTACGACATGCGCGAACGGGACTTTTCCAGAGGGGATTTTTACGCTCGGCGTTATTCATCTGGACAGCAGCGGTCTCCATCTCCGCCCGCGTCGAATGAGACGCGGAACACTTACCGTTCAAGCCGACGCCGATCACCTTCGCCCTTCCGTCGCTCCTCCTCTCCTCTTCGGCCAGCCTCGTTTACAACTGACAACCGGTCGGAAAACTAAATGATGCAGTTTTCGGAGGAGAAACTGCATGTAACAGTAGGACTCATATTTCTCCAGCACGCCCGTTCGACATGGTTTCTGTTACGGTGGAAGGAGTTCTCGTGGACGCTTTGGTGGACACCGGTGCTCAGTTTGTGTGATTAGGTATGATTTGTGCAAACGCTTGAAAAAAGTAATGACACCTTATAATGGACCCAATCTAGTCGAAGCCAAGGGGAACGCTATCCACCCTTTTGCTCTTTGTACTGCTCGTGTGTTTATTGATGACATTTTGCATTACACCGAGTTCACTGTGCTTACCCGGTGCTCTCACCAGCTAATTCTAGGGTGGGACTTCCTATCTTCTTCTTCAGCCGCTATATGTTGTGGTGAACGGATTCTGCACCTAACTAATACGGACTCCATGTTCGACGAAGGCGTCTCGCTCGCGAAGATCTCGAACTACCGCCACATCAAGAACGAATTGTGACCCTGATCTCTAAGGACATCGACCACGGTGACGTCTTGGTGTCCCCTTCGTCGACTTGCGTCGCAAAAGGCATAGCCCTTGCATCAGGTGTCATACGCTTTCACCATGGCTCCGCGCTCGTCATTGCTACGAATGAAACGCCAGAGAAAGTTCTCCTGCCAGAGGGCACTGCAGTAGCCTGTGTTGTGGATGCTGAGCCTGTCAGCGTCACGCAACTTAACCCTGCCTCTACCAGCGACCGTTGTATGAGTAAGCCTGCCTCATCCTCTCCCTTCACAGCTCTTATCAGTGATGACTTAACAGCTATGCAGGCGCAGCAGGTGCTTGCGTGATTAACGAAACATGCCGATTCTTTCGACACCTGCTCCTCAACGTTGGGCCGAACTACCACTGCAGCGCATCGCATTCAGACGGAGGGAACATTTATTGTACATCGCCGCCCGTACCGCGTGTCTCTCGCGGAGCGAAAAATCATCGAGGAAAACGTCGCTGACATGCTCCAACGAGAAATGATTCGTCCATCAACTAGCCCTTGGTCATCCCCTGTTGTTTTGGTACGAAAAAAAGATGGCTCCGTGCGCTTTTGCGTTGATTACCGGGCACTTAACAACTTCACACGCAAGGAGGTATACCCCATGCCACGCATCGACGACGCCCTTGATTCACTGCAAGGTGCCCAATACTTTTCAAGCCTTGATTTGCGTTAGGTATATTGGAAAATTCCCATGCACGATGACGACAAAGAAAAAACGGCATACGCAATTCCCGATGGCCTATACGAATTTAACGTGACGCCTTTCGGGCTCTGCAATGCGCCCGCGACGTTTGAACGCATGATCGACACCGTCCTGCGTGGTCTGAAACGGAAGACGTGTCTCTGCTACCTTGATGGCATTATCATCTTTTCATCAACGTTTTCTCAGCACCTGAGCCGCTTGGATGGCGTCCTAACATGCCTCGCCGGTGCGGGTCTGCAACTCAACACTAAGAAGTGCCGTTTCGCCACCAAATCCATCAAGGTTCTCGGTCATGTCGTAAGCAAAGACGGTATTCGCCCTGACCCCGAAAAGATCGCTGCCGTCCTTCGATTTTCATGCCCCACAAGACTTGAGGATTTGCGAAGTTTTCTTGGCTTCGCATCATATTTTCATCGCTTCATACGAAATTTCGCTTCAATAGCTGCGCCACTTCACAAACTACTTGCATCTAATGCACCCTTTGTGTGGTCCGAGGAATGTCAGTCGGCGTTTCACCTATTGAAGAAAGCTTTGACGTCAGAGCCTGTATTCTGCCATTTTGATGACACCGCCCCAACACTCCTGCATACCGACGCCAGCGGCTGCGGTATAGGTGCTGTTCTCCTCCACATGATAATTCTGGACGGGAAAAGGTCATCGCATATGCTAGCCGAGTGCTAACTTCTACCGAAAAAAACTATACCATCACTGAGCAGGAGTGCCTCGCTGTGGTTTGGTCCATACAAAAGTTCCGTCCTTTTCTGTACGGCCGTCAATTCACCATCGTAACGGACCACCACGCCTTATGCTGGCTTTCTACAGTGAAGAACTTGCCCGGACGCTTGGGTCGTTGGATTTTACGCCTACAGGAGTATCAGTTTGAGATTATTTATAAATCGGGCAAAAAACATCAAGACGCCGACGCTCTTTCTCGTTGCCCACTACCTACGGCGTCGTTCGACACTCCACCTGCCACCTCCAACGACACCAGTGCGGACGTGACTCCCACTTCTGTTGCCTTGCTCGCCTCGCTGTACCAACCGCCAATCGACGATGAACAACCCTTCAGTTCTCGCCAGCAGGCTGACCCGTATTGTCGGCGCATTATAGACCACCTTTCAGGAGCTACGCGTCCACCCAATGCACGCCTTCGTCGACAACTCGAGCACTTCAAATTTCAGGACGGTGTGCTGTATCGTCACATATATCATCCTGCCGGCCAACGCTGGGTACCTGTTCTGCCACGCGCTATTCAACATCATGTACTTAACGCCTTTCATGACGATTTGACTGCTGGCCACCTAGGCTTTCACAAAACCAACGACCGCATTCGAAGCCGCTTTTATTGGCCTGGGATTTCTACCACCGTAGCAAAGTACGTGGGTTCCTGCTCTCCATGCCAACTTCGCAAACTTCCGACATCTCCCCCGGCTGGTCAGTTACAGCCAATGACGTGCCCTACAACACCTTTCGAGCTCGTCGGTGTCGATCTTTACGGACCCCTTCCTGTTACTGGTGCTGGAAATAGATGGATAGCCACCACCGTAGACCATATGACACGCTACGCCGAGACAACTTCAGTAGCTACTGGTTCAGCATCGGAAGTTGCTGCCTTCGTCCTTCAGGCCATAATACTACGTCATGGTGCTCCTCGTGTACTTCTAAGTGACCGTGGAAAGGTGTTCTTATTACAGCGTTTAGGTGAAGTTCTTCGCGTTTCTGGTACCACACACAAGATGGCGTCTAGCTACCATCCTGAAACAAACGGTCTGACCGAGAGATTTCATCGAACCCTTGCCAACATGATCGCCTTATAGATTCAACCGGATCACAGAAACTGGGATAAACTTCTACCGTTCCTCACTTTCGCCTACAACACCGCTGTTCAGCGCACAACCGGCTACTCACCGTTTTATCTCGTTTACGGACGTTCGCCTATACTTTCTTTATCGATGTTTCCTTCTTCACCAACAATGGCCCTACATCACCATCTTCTTGCGAAGAATATATTTCTCGCCTTGCCCAGTGCCGCCAGCGCGCTCGTATGAACACGGAAGCTACGCAACAAGCAAGGAAGGCCGTCTACGACACCTCTCATCGTGTGGTATCATTCCGACCGGGTGACGAGGTGCTGCTATTGACACCAATTCGCACACCTGGTCTCTGCGACAAGTTCCAGCCTCGATTCATCGGCCCATATGTTGTTTTAGAGCAGACTTCACCTGTCAACTATCGTGTGACGCCTCTTCTCGTGCCAACTGACCGCCGTTACCGCAGCACCGAAATTGTACACGTTTCCCGCATGAAGCTTTTCACACGACGTTCCTCGTCACCTTGACTACCCGCCCGCAGCGGCCAGGCTGGCCGCTTCCACGGGGGGGGGGGGGGAATCAATGTAGGCATCTATTATGCGCTTCATCCTCATCTGAACAGCAGTCAATCATCATCATATGTTCTGGCTGACAATCATCACCTTCTTGGCACGAGCGCTTCTTTGTCGGGTCCGTTGCGCTTGTTCGTTCCCGAGTTCACGACGAATAAACCTCGTTACAACCGAGTCGTCATAATATATATATATATATATATATATATATATATATATATATATATATATATATATATATATATATATATATATATATATATATATATATATATATATATATATATATATATATATAAATGTGTGTGTGTGTGTGTGTGTGTGTGTGTGACGCTACAAAATTGAGACACGTCGTGGTCCAGATGCCATGCGTTTATTCTAATGCACGCGCACTTCCTCTTCTCCTAGAATCACCTTGTGAATGCGTCACACTTCCCCCTCCTCTCGAGAAAGTCTCAGTTCAGAAGGTTCAAAATAACGCCGCAGTTTGCTAACATGCACAATGTCAGAGTTTCTACGTAAGGGTAGCACGGAGCGATGCATCTGATAGTTCACTGTTGAGACCTTGCGTAGAATCTTGTAGAGTCCTTTCATGACAGAACTCAGTTTCCCGTTGTTGGGATGCCATGGTGTCTCGTAAAGGACAAAGTCACCGACTTTGAACTCAATCGGAAGAAATTTTTCATCATAAATGACTTTGTTCTTATTATGGTAGGCGATAGAATTGGTAACTGCAGTTTTTCGCGCTTCTTCGACGGTTTCTTCTCGTTGTTCCAGTACAGTAGAATAAGATGGAATTCCATACATCAGGAAGGAAGGTGCGTAGCCAGTCACTTCGTGGGGTGTTCTGTTGTAATCGTCAATTACCTCCGGAAGCAGCTTAGTCCAAGACTTCTGTGGTTCGTCATTGATCTTATATTTAAGTCTCGTTACGATAGTCTGGTTTGTCCGCTAGTTCATGCCGTTGCATTGTGGATGATGAGATGAGGTGAATAGTTGGTGTATACGATTATGTTTTAAAAACTGCTTGAATTTTCCTGCGGTAAATCCTGTTCCACGGTCTGAAAGGAGCTTTTGTGGTTTTCCAGAAGAAAAAACTGTTTTTAAGCATGAAATGAAGGTGTCGCTGTTCTCACTTTTATGAGAAAACGCCCATACGTAGCGAGTCGCATGATCAATAACCAAGTGTATAAACCTTTTTGACGAGCCATATCCAGAAAATCGTCCTATGGTGTCTATTGCAAAGAGGTCGAAGGGCTCTTCAGCTGGAGGCAGTGATTCAAGCGTCCCAAACTTTTTTGTTTTCGTCTTCTTGCATCCCTGGCATGTATCACAATGCCGAATGTAAGTGGAAACATCGGTTACCATATGCGGCCAGGCCAATAATATTGCGGAGACAGGAGTGATAGCGTCTTCTTCACTCCGAGATGCCCAAAATGTTGATGTGCATTCTTCAGATAAGTTGGGCGTTGTTCATGGGGCACGTATATTTTCCGTAGTCCTTTTCTTTTAACGATGATGATGTTATTTTCCAATGAGTGCGCTCCCTTTGGACGCTCATTGTTGCATCGCTGAAGGTCGTCGTGTAATAGAAGATTAACTATTGGGGCTCTGGAGAGCGCATCTGCTTCGACATTACATGCGCCCTTTAGATGTTTGATCTTCACATCATACATTGACAGTTTCAAAGACCACCGGAACAGACGACCTTGAGGATTTTTAACATTCTTCAGCCACTAGAGTGCAGTGTGATCTGTTACAACAGTGAATGACTTTCCATGAAGGGAGCAATGCCATTTATCAATGGCATCTACAATGGCAAGACATTCTCTTTCTGTAATAGCATAGTTCACCTCGTGCTTAAGTAGTTTGCGGGAATAGTAAGCAACAGGATGTTCTTTGCCTTTGTCATCAGGTTGTTTCAGCACTGCACCGATGCCTTCGCCAGATGCGTCACAGTACACAGTACATGGTCTCGAAGGGTCGTATATGCGAAGCACCGGTTCTTCAGTTATCCGCTCCTTCAGTTCACGAAAGGCTTGCTCACATGCTTCTGTCCACACCCACATGCTGCCTTTGTGGAGTAGTTCTGTGAGTGGAAGAGCGATATCGCTGAAGTGGGGGATGTACTGACGGTAGGTGTTTACATTGCCCAGAAAACGCTGGAGATCTTTTTCTCGTTTTGGTGTAGGAAATTTGAGTATGGCAGCTACATTACTTTACTTAGGTGTCTCTGTTCCTTGTGAAATTTTGTGGCCCAGGTATTCAATGCTGCAGCGTGCAAATTGGCACTTTTTTCGTTTGAGTTTTACGTTCTCGGTTTTGAGAGCTTTCAATAGCGCCTCAAGGTGTCGTATATGATCATTAAATGTCTCTGAGTGTAGGACCACATGGTCAAAGTAATTAATAACATTGGTGAGCTGATGTTTCGCTATTATTGATTTCATGGCTCTTTCAAATGTAGCTGGAGCGTTCTTCAACCCAAACGGCATTACCAACCACTCATAATGGCCATCAGGCGTGACAAATGCAGTTTTCTGAACATCGTCAGGATGCATTTGCACATGCCAGTATCCCGACGTTACGTCCAACGTAGTGAAAAACTCCGCCTTTTCCAAGTGGTCAAGAATATAATCTATACGTGGAATTGGTTGAAAGTCGGGTACCATTATGGCATTGAGTTTGCGGTAGTCAATACATAGACGAGTGCGTCCTTCACCTTTCTTTTCTGCTAAAATGACAGGTGCGGCGTAGGGCGATAATGAAGGCCTCACAACACCTTGCTTGAGGAGAGCGTTAACCTGTTTGTTGATCTCCACTTTGTCTGCCTGTGAACATCAGTATGGTGCTCGACGAATAGGGACAACATTGGTAAGTGCGATCCTATGTTTCTCAGTAGTGATGCACCCAATATCTGTCTGAGATTTCGAAAATATCTCGTTATACTTGCTTAAAAGAGAGTCGAGCGCCACAGACTCAAGCTCTGATAAGTTTTCTGAAGTCAGGGTTCGCATCAGCGGGGCTTGAATGGTTTTCTTTTCATTGTGATGCGGAAGGTTCATATTCTCACGTGCTTGTGTCACTGACTTGTTTTCCAGATTTACAGAAAGATTGAAGTATGAAGCGCTGTCTAGGCGAAGAATTAATTGCGTTCTCATGCCTCGCAGCACATGTGCATAAACTTTTTTGATGACGTTCCCAATTTGTAACTGAATGTTTACGCGACCCAAAGTTCGAATGCTTGATGCAACTTGCTGGACCATGATGCTGGAGTCTGTCATCAACTGAAGCTTTAGCTGTTTCTACACATCCTCGCTGATACAAGTAATTGTTGCTCCTGTATCGAGACTTGCATTTACTGGCTTTCCGTTGATGAGAGCACTGAAGTGTATTAATGAAACTCTGGGTCGCCCTCCTCGTTTCCCCGGTCAGTATCAATAGCGGACACATTGCCGCGACGCGGACGTTTGTTGTGCCAGTGAAACTGTCGTGGGAAACCAGCAGCTGAGCAGTATCTACATTCGTTTTGCGGGGCACGCGGTTGAAGAGTTATTGTCGGTTGCTGCGAACTGCTGAAGAGACATGGAGCTCTTGATGCGATACTAGCGTTACGAGTAAAGGAAACTCCTCTCACCCGTTTTAAAGATGTCTCGACCCGTTGAGCAGCGGTGAGCCACTCTAATGACGAGTTGAAAGACAGTCCGGCGAGCGCCGGTTCCACATGATGTGGCACTCTTTCAGGTCAGCCAAGGAACCCAGTCGCTTTTTCTCGTCGTAGTAGTCCTTGATGGTCTGCCCTCCTTTCAGTCCGTAGTGAATGAAGAGACGGAAGGCATCTCCGTCAGTCGAAGCAAAGCGGGCTTGCATGTCACGCTTGATATCGCCCCAAGTTGTCTCGCCGTAGCCAAAAATCTCTGTCAGGTACCACTTGCACGCTTCCCCTTCAATGTATTCGTTAAGGTGAGTGACGCGATCGCGGTGAGTTCATGATGCCTCGGCTGCCTTCATGTCGAAAAGAAGAAGCCACTTGTCGATGGGGACGTCTTCTGGTGTTCCCTTGAACTTCTGTATGTTGAGCGGAGGCTTTGGCTTAGCCATGGCACGTTGATGAGGTCGATCCTGTCGACTTGTGTGACGCTACAAAATGGAGACACGTCGTGGTCCAGATGCCATGCGTTTATTCTAATGCACGCTGTTGCGTAGCGTATGTTTATCAGCTCGCGACTGCTTCTGCGCAGAGCCGATAAGACGAGCTGACGAGACGACGGTGAGTTAAACAAGGTTTATGTACAGCATATATACAGAGGCGTTACAATTTCGGCACTGGGGCCGACAGAGACTCGAAGAGCCGAGCTCTCCTCTCTAACACATAGGTCAGCCTTTCGCCTAAGACCGCTGACTCGCATACATGTCGGCCCTCCGACATGGGGTCTCCTCGCTCATAGGAACGCCGATCGCGACGCGCCGCAGGGCTTCTTTTATTTACACCGGGTCCAACCAAAAGGTCCAATCAGAAGCGCCGCTGGTCGTCAGCGCAGATTCTTCCAATGGGGTTGCCGCGCCATGCGTCAGACCACCAGACACGAGAACGCCGGCTCGCTGTCACGTGCGCCGCTGACTCAATGCACGTGGGCGAGAGAGGCGCCGCGCGTGTTCACGCCGTTGAGATGCTCGCGTCAGGCCGACTGCGGGCTGGCCTTGACCCAGATTGCCTTTTTCCGAGGCACGGACGTTTGACGAGGACTCGCTGGCATAACAGCACCCCCGCCGCCAGACAATGCACCGGAAAGACGAGCTGCTTCCACGGGGCTCGGATGTCAGGTGCGCTCGTTCGCCAGGTCCCTCCAGGTTCGCCTCCAGGGCCATGTGGAGAATACAGCTCCAAACTGTTCCGGGAACACATCCCAATTTTGACGACGGATCCCAGCTCCACTGGCTTGTCGCCAAAACTTGTCGACCAGCTTCACTCGTCTCTTCTGACCATCTTCGGTTTCAGCACTTGTCGATGGTTCTGCAACTTGCTAAGAACGGTTCGACAACAGACAACACACGACACACGCAAGTGCCCTCGGTCACCCGACAGAACACCAGACAAAGTATAGTACAACATATACCTATCTACGTGTTTATCGGAATTTTGTTCCCTCTACATCAAGAGGCACATGTGGGACAAAAGACCCTTAAAATGACAACTCAATTTTTTTTCCCACGTACAACAGCGTAACGGATTAGAATACCACAAATTTGGCCCCTTTAGATCACTCTGAACGAGAGCGCTCAGCCCAGGTCGTGATGAGGTCAAAATTTTGCCCCGAATCGCCAGCCAGAAACCGAAAGGTTGAGAAGTTAGTAGCTGGAACGCACTGCTCAATGCACCTGCATTAGCGTTTACCTTTCCTTTATTTTTTTATTTTTTTTTATATAGCGAACGTCAAAGTTGCGCTGTGGAGCAACATGCTCCACCTCAGTAACCGGCCACTTTTAGGCGGCGATACCTATGCGGCACCAAGAGCGGCTCACACTTGCGACGTTGCACAAGGGAACAACGATACGGCTTGCTACGGATTGACTCCTCACCGCTTAGCTCGATATCGTGTTCGATCACACTCGTGTTTCCGGGGCGGTCCGAAAACACGTCTCCAAACTCGGAACCGATCTTTCTCAGATCCTCTTTCTCAGGTCCTCCTTCACTTAAGCTAGACTCTAGGTTTATCTGCTCGCGGATTACTTTCGATCCCCCTTCGATTACCTCACTAGAACTCAAAATTTCTGCTTCCTCTTCCTTTGGAGCATTCAACAACAGATTTACGACCGCTTGATGTTGAACGTATGGTTTCATCAAGTTGTAAATTTTGTCCGGCCGCCTTCCTAATTTCACTTCATAATTTGTATCGCAAAGCTTCGATAATACTTTGGCGGGCCCTTCCCAATCAACCTCAAGCTTGTTCCTTTTGGATGGCTGCAGCCGCATTACCTGATTATCAACTTCAAAAACGCGCTTCTTCCCCGATTTCTCGTAGTGCTCCTTCGACAGCACTTTTGCCGCGTTTTTCTGGCTTTCCACGAGCGCTTCAATTTGGCTTTCCACTAGCGCTTCAATCGAGAGATCCTCACTCTGCCCTCGAATGAGCGTCTCTCGATCAACTCTCGGCAGCTCGCTCCAACTTTCCGCTACAGGCGAGAGCGTTGCAACCCTCTCGCTCTGACTCAATGGCGCCACGTCGTCTCTCCCAGCGCATACCGCGCCGGCCGCTCCCGCGACGGGCCGCTCGCGTGACTGCTCACATGACTCATGCGGAAAATTTCCTTTCTGGGGTTCCGTCGACCCGCCGACAAGGTCACTTGAGAGTTCACCGCATGGAACCAAGTCAAGCTTCCGCGAAAGCTTTCGCGCTTGCGATCGCGTGAGAGCCATCCACGCTAAGTTGGGGAAGAACGATTTGCCCTGCTCTTTGAGAAGCTGCTCCGAGTTGTTGGAGAAAAAATAAGAAAAACGATCATTTAGCGCGGCAGACACAGCCGCTTCGGTGCGAAGCTCACCGAACGGGCCTTTAATGACAACCTTGGCGATTGGTAAGCGAACACTCTGCTCCTCGGCGACCTGCCTGATCCACGCGCATTCTCCTGTGAAGTCATCCGGAGACACCAATGAAGGATGGACAACGTCCATGGTTGCCGCTGAGTCTCTAAGTGCTCGGCACGTTTTCTTATTCACCCTAATTTCTTGGAGATACGGCTCCAACAACCGAATGTTTTTTTCTGATTCTCGGATCGTTGCGAAGGCAAACTTTTCCTGACAGTTTCTAGCGATGTGCCCTTCCTTTTTACAGTTGTAGCAGATTAGCGGCTTCCGTTTGTTTTCCGATTCAAATGCCTGTGTGGTAGAAACCTCACTCGATTTCTTCGCTTCTGTTTGCCCTTCCCCTACACTGTCCTTCGTAAGAGACGGGTCCTTTTTGAAATTACGGTGCGGAACGGGTTTCCGTTGATCAGGTTTCCTTGAAAAGCCCTCTTTCTTTTCATCCTTTTCAACGCGCGCTGCCCTGCTATGCAACTTTCGGCGAGTATAATACTCCTCAGCTAACTCAGCTGCCTTGTTTAACTGTACGTCTCCAAGTCTGTCCTGCAGCCAAAGTTTGACATCCTCCTCGATGCAGCGGTAGAATTGCTCCAATGCAACGCATTCCACTACTTTATCGCGGTCGTCATAAACACCTTCGCCCTTGAGCCATTCAATCAAATCGGCTTTAAGACGAAACGCGAAGTCAACGTGTGACTCATTCCCCTTTTCAGCATACCGGAACCTTTGCCTGAAAGCCTCGGGTGACAACTTATAACGTCTCAAGAGCACTTCCTTAACCTCGTCATAGCTCTCAAACGCTTCCCTCGACAAGCAAGTTATCGCGTCGGACACTTCGCCGGGAAGAAGAGCTAGAAGGTTCCGCGCCCAAAGAGACTGCTCCAAAGCATTTCGCTCACAGACGTGTTCAAACTTGACGAGATACTTCGCCATGTCCTCGCCTACTACGAACGGTGGCAGTTGGTCACGAATTCTAAAACCGCTGACCTGAATCGTCGGAGAAGCTACGCTAGGCGCCTGCGAACACTGTAGGATTGCCAATTCTAGTCGTTTCAACTCTAGGCGCTCTTGTCTCTCGGCCTCCTCGCGCTCGCGACGTTCTACTTCTCGCCTTTCAGCCTCCTCACGGCGTGCTTTAATATCCACCCAGGCCTCATCGACTTCCTCAGCCGACACTCCCTCATCCTTCATGATCTCAAGGATCGCTTGCTTTCGTTTCGCACGGCCCAAAGTAATGCCGAGTTCCTCACAAATTTCGATGAGTTCCTTCACTTTAAGGTTCTCCATCGTTCACACTAGCCTCTTGCTGTTTGCCCCTGTTAAGAATCTACTTGCCGTACCCACTATAAGCCTACTAGCAAGACGCGCAAGCAATTTTTCACACTCCCGTGTTTACCCCCTCCGCATTAACTTTGGTTTCAAAGCGCTTCGACTTGGCTTGAAACGATCAAAGCCCACTCTAATGCTTCACACAGCCTTCTCTAAACTACTACAACCTGAGCTAGAGTAGTCTGGTGAACTGAGGGGAAAACATCAGGCACTCACCGCATCGATGTCGCTGACGCCGGCCGATCCCGCAGCTGCCAACCACTGTTGCGTAGCGTATGTTTATCAGCTCGCGACTGCTTCTGCGCAGAGCCGATAAGACGAGCGGACGAGACGACGGTGAGTTAAACAAGGTTTATGTACAGCATATATACAGAGGCGTTATAATTTCGGCACTGGGGCCGACAGAGACTCGAAGAGCCGAGCTTTCTCTCTAACACATAGGTCAGCCTTTCGCCTAAGACCGCTGACTCGCATACATGTCGGCCCTTCGACATGGGGTCTCCTCGCTCATAGGAACGCCGATCGCGACGCGCCGCAGGGCTTCCTTTATTTACACCGGGTCCAACCAAAATGTCCAATCAGAAGCGCCGCTGGTCGTCAGCGCAGATTCTTCCAATGGGGTTGCCGCGCCATGCGTCAGACCACCAGACACGAGAACGCCGGCTCGCTGTCACGTGCGCCGCTGACTCAATGCACGTGGGCGAGAGAGGCGCCGCGCGTGTTCACGCCGTTGAGATGTTCGCGTCAGGCCGACTGCGGGCTGGCCTTGACCCAGATTGCCTTTTTCCGAGGCACGGACGTTTGACGAGGACTCGCTGGCATAACAACGCGCACTTCCTCTTAGTCGGCTTCTCCTAGAATCTCCTTGTGAATGCGTCACACACACACACACACACACACACACACACACACACACACACACACACACACACACACACACACACACACACATATATATATATATATATATATATATATATATATATATATATATATATATATATATATATATATATATATATATATATATATATATATATATATATATATATATATATATATATATATATATATATATATATATATATATTGCCACAGCTCGACCATCGCAGAAGACGCGTACCACAATTCGCGTTCGTAAAAGCCGTCAAGCAAGTAGCAAGAAAGCCGCGCCATGGAACGCCGTCCTGCACGCGCCACGATGCTACGCCATGGGACTGGCACGAGACTCGATGGGCAGAAGAAGAGACCGACGAAGTTGGAGTCAGCGAGCGCAGGCATTTTTTGGCTGACCATTTCTAGCTTTGAGTTTACGGGCACAAGTTCGCCCTAAATAAAGAGTTTATATTATACCAGGTGCTATATTTATTCGTAACAATCTGTTGGAGGTGCTGGGTATGATTCCAAGCCCACCACAGGCAAGGGAGAGAAGCCCAGATCCCAGAAGATTGGAGCCAGCAGAATTGACACCTGTGCACCAACGCACGAGTCGCCGACTACGTGGTCAGCAGCCCGAGTTTGGCCCCCTAATTGACTCATCAAGACCTGTCGAGACCTCAAACAAGCGTCACTGCGATGGCCACCCAGTCGATGCCATCTCCCTCTCACCTCATTGTGGATTCGCCACGTACACCAGAGGTCTTCCACGGTGAGACCTTTCAAGACGCCGAGGACTGGCTTGAAGGCTTCAAGCGCGTTGACGTTTGAATGGTTGGGACGAAGCCCGAAAACTTCGTTACGTTTACGTCGCCCTGCAAAATTCGGCGCGTACGTGGTTTGAGAACCACGAAGCGTCCTTGCTATCGTGGGACGACTTCCGACGAGAGCTAATCGCAACCTATCCGAACACGGACCACAAAGAGAACGCAGAGGCTGCTCTTCAGGCGAGGAACCAACGGGATAACGAGAGCGTGGCCATGTACATAGAAGACATGTCACGGCTCTTCCGCCGAGCCGAGGAGAAGAAGTTGCGGCACCTAATGCGCAGAGTAAAAGAAGAAATTTTTGTAGGCCTGGTGCGTAATCCACCGCGAACTGTGGCGGAGTTCAGGTCCGAGGCAACGACCATGGAAAGGACACTACAACAACGTGCGCGACTGTACAACAGAGACTTCAGCGTCTCTTCAGTCAGGGCGGAGTCAACAACTCTCCCCACCAACGTTGACGTCCTCCGGGAAATGGTGAGGGCTATTGTTAAGGAGGAGCTCCAGAAACTGCAACTCCCCCAAAGTCCTCCAGCGATGCCCTCAATCGCGGACGTTGTACGTGAAGAAGTGCGGCAAGCAATTATTCAACCGCAGCCTCAGGTGCCACACCACACGCAACCGGAACCTCAGCCACAGCTGTCGTACGCGCAAGTCGTACGGCAAGACATGAGACGCCCGAGCTTTGCACAAGCTCCCGTTATGCCACCGACCTTTCCTCGCAGTACGCCACCGCCGATGCCAGAAGCGAGACCCCGCAAAAGTGATGTATGGCGCACGGCATACCGGCGGCCCCTCTGCTACCACTGTGGGGAGGCAGGTCATCTTTATCGGACATGCCACTACCGTCGGGTCGGGCTACGTGGCTTCCCAGTGAATGCACCCTGCCCTCGTAACGGTGAGCGCCCTTACGAAAGCGAAGAATATTTATCTTCGCGCTATGCCTATCCAAACACTCAGCGACATGAATCGCGGTCGATTGCACCAATGCGCAATAGGTCGCCGAGTCCACACCCATCATCTACTTTCCCGAGGCGTCGTTCACCAAGCCCGCGACGGGAAAACCAGAACCAGCGACCTGTGGAGGCAGCGCCGCTGATTTTCGGAAAACTGAAAACCCTCCATCGCTAACCGGATCAGACGACGACACTGACACAACGACGGACAAACGCAGTAACGATGACGTGACATCCGAGCTACAAGTCAGAATAGACGACGTCGAAACCATAGCGGTAATAGACACAGGTGCAGACTACTCAGTAATAAGTAGCATGCTCGCAAAGAAGCTGAAGAAAGTGCTCACTCATTGGACCGGACCGCAGATACGCACCGCCGGCGGGCATTTAGTCAGCCCCGTAGGATTGTGCACAGCAAGAGTGGGAATAAGAGGCCATGTGTACGTCTGCAGTTTTATTGTTCTCCCTGAATGTTCCCATGAGGCAATTCTGGGCATGGACTTTCTGCAAGCAAACAGTGCCATCATCGACTTGCAGAAATCCCAAGTTTCTTTCTCTACAGAGCACGCTGTTGCCATGTGTCATGCGGAGCAACCAATTGTTTCGTAACTTCCTACTGTGGATGAAGGTGTGACAGGTCCGCCACATAGCAGCATGAAAGTTTCTGTGAAAAACGACGTTTTTTGTGAATATGACGGACTAGCTGATGGAAATATCCAACTGCTACTCACAAAGGGGATACGCGTGGTGAGAAGTCTAGTGAACCTGCGGAACGGATATACTGATGTGCTATTGACTAACTTTACCAACGAGGTACAGCATGTGGTGAAAGGAGCAGCCACAGCATCTCTTTATGACTACGTGCAAGCCTCAGATGTTTGCACCAAAGATAAAGTGCCCACAACGCTCTCAACTGTGGACAGGGTCCTCGAGAAAATAGATATTGACCAACAGTTTTCATCTCTGCAGAAAGACCAGATTGTGGAGTTGATCAAGGAATTCGCAGAGTGTTTTTCCTCTTCATCGAAAGTCGGAGGTACTCCTGTAGAAAAGCACCGCATTGTAATCGAAGGGCACGTTAGACCAGTATGTCAGCATCCATACCGAGTAGCTCCAAAAGAAAGGGGGGCGATAAAGAAGCAAGTACAGGAGATGCTCGACGACGATGTCATACAGCCCTCCAAAAGCCCATGGACATCGCTGGTAGTACGGGTGAAGAAGAAGGACAACACCATGCGGTTCTGTGTTGATTACAGAAAACTCAAACTCGTCACGAAGCGAGACGTGTATCCACTCCCACGAGTCGACGATACGTTGGATAAACTGCGCAATGCTCACTTTTTTCATCGTTGGATCTAAAGAGCGGGTACTGGCAAATAGAAGTCGACGAACGAGATAGGGAAAAGACGGCGTTTGTGACACCCGACGGACTCTACGAGTTCAAAGTACTACCATTTGGTTTGTGTTCTGCTCCCGCTACCTTCCAGAGGATGATGGACACTGTGCTCTCCGGCCTCAAATGGCAGTCATGTCTTGTCTATCTGGATGACGTAGTAATTTTTTCCACTACGTTCGAGCAGCACGTACAGAGATTGAGAACAGTACTGGACGCTATTCGTATGGCTGCACTTACTATCAAACTCGAAAAGTGCCACTTAAGGTTCCGGGAGCTTCGGTTTCTCGGGCACATTGTCAGTTCTCACGGTGTCCGCCCAGATCCGGATAAGATCACTGCGGTTGAAAATTTCCCAAGGCCAAGAGACAAGAAAGCTATGCGACGTTTCCTGGGGCTTTGTGCCTACTATAGGCGCTTTGTTCAAAATTTCTCCAAGATTGCGTAACCACTGACACGGCTTACTAAGGAAGGTGTGCCATTCATATGGCACCAAGAGCAAGAAGACGCCTTCTCTGAGTTACGACGGCGTTTGCAGTCACCTCCCATACTTGCTCATTTTGACGAAGATGCCAAAGCAGGCATTCATATGGACGCCAGCAACGTTGGCCTCGGTGCTATTCTTGTTCAATGGCAGAACGGGGAAGAAAAAGTTATTGCTTACGCAAGCCGCACTCTATCGAAAGCTGAGTATAGTTATTCAGCTACGGAAAAGGAATGTCTCGCAGTTATATGGGCCATCAGTAAGTTCCGTCCATATTTATACGGTAGACCATTCCGAGCCATCAGTGACCATCATTCATTGTGCTGGCTTGCGAACCGCAAGGATCCTTCCGGAAGACTTGCTAGATGGAGCCTGCGTCTACAAGAATACGACATCACCGTAGTCTACAAGTCTGGCCACAAGCACAATGACGCGGATTGCTTGTTCACGAGCACCAATCCAGAACTCGTCTCCTGAGCATGAACAAGACTCCGCATTTCTTAGAGCTGTGATTGTGTCGGAGATGGCTCATGATCAACAAATGGACCCAGAATCACTTCTGCTCATTCAATACTTAGAGGAGCAGCAAGTCGAAGTACCGCGTGTTGTCGTCCGTGGACTACGTTCCTACGTCCTCCGCAACAACGTTCTCTACAAGAGAAACTTTCAACACACCGGTGAAACGTTCCTACTGCTGATACCATCATCACTGCGAGCGGAAATTTTAAAAGCGTGTCATGATGACCCATCGGCAGGTGATTTGGGCATTAGTAGGACTTTGGCAAGAATCCGCCGGAGATATTACTGGCCGAAATTGATGGATTCAGTACAGCATTACGTAAGATCATGTCGAGAATGCCAAAGACGCAAAGTACCACCCCTAAAACCAGCAGGTCTTTTGAAACCGATAGAGCCACCGACTGTCCCGTTTGAGCAGGTAGGAATGGATTTGCTAGGACCGTTTCCTATGTCATCGTTTGGGAAGCGCTGGATAGTTGCAGCAACCGACTACATGACCCGGTATGCCGAGACGTCATCTCTCACAAAAGGAACGGCAAATGAAGCGGCTCAGTTTTTTGTGACCCAGATAGTGCTGCGACTTGGCGCATCTAAAGTTATTATAACTGATAAAGGAACTGCGTTCACTGCCAGGCTAGTACAGTCTGTCATGAAACTAACGCACAAGAACTAACGCAGAAGAACTACCTGAAACTAACACAGAAGAACTACCGCATACCATCCGCAAACTAACGGGTTAACTGAAAGGCTGAACAGGACGCTTGCTGACATGATCGCGATGTATGTGGACGTCGAGCATCCGACTTCGGACACCATATTACCGTATGCTACATTTGCATACAATACCGCAGTACAAGAGAACACCCTCTTCACGCCATTTCAACTTGTTTATGGTCGGACAGTAATAACGACATTAGACGTGATGCTGCCTGTCAACAGCACGAATGAAGAGGACCCTGACATAAGCGAATATGTAGAAAGGGCAGAAGAGGTGCGACAACTAGCACGGAACCGCATCATTCAACACCAGAACGTCGACGCGCACCGTTACAATCTAAGACGAAGGGACGTTCAGTACTCCCCTGGAGACCAAGTGTGGGTCTGGATGCCTGTACGTTCACGTGGCCTATCAGAAAAGCTTATGCGGCGCTATTTTGACCCTTACAGGGTTCCTCGTCAGCTAGGCCCATTAAACTTCGAAGTGATCCCTGAAGGTCAAGTATGCACAACACGACGCAGGAATCTCCCGGAAGTTGTACATGTAGTACGTATGAAACCGTACTACGACAGGAACTGACCCATGTCGTCTAACACAAGGACAAGTCCTATTGTTTAGAAACTGTCAGCCGGCTCTACGCATCGCGGCGATGCGTGCTAGGAGGGGGACTAATGCCACAGCTCGACCATCGCAGAAGACGCGTACCACAATTCGCGTTCGTAAAAGCCGTCAAGCAAGTAGCAAGAAAGCCGCGCCATGGAACGCCGTCCTGCACGCGCCACGATGCTACGCCATGGAACTGGCACGAGACTCGATGGGCAGAAGAGACCGACGAAGTTGGAGTCAGCGAGTGCAGGCATTTTTTGGCTGACCATTTCTAGCTTTGAGTTTACGGGCACAAGTTTGCCCTAAATAAAGAGTTTATATAGTACCAGGTGCTATATTTTTTCGCAACAATATATATATATATATATATATATATATATATATATATATGTAGGTCAGCCCCGCAACGCGCGAAAGAGTTGGTACGTTACTGGCTGCAACGCAGACGTGCGGTCGTGCCTTTAGGCGGTTCCAAGTCAGCGCGCTAGCGTGTTTATAAATGCATTGCATTTATTGCGGTGGAATTTAAAGTTCAATCGTGGAGCATTTCTATATACGGAGGGGTATTTACATAATGGAGGAATGACTGATAGAGCTGGAATGTGCGCAAATTTCTTCGGCTAGAGTTAATGTATATGCTACCTATAAGTAGCATATAAGGTAGCTTATACAGTGACTCTTTGTTGGGCTTTTACGGCCGCTCGTTTCCCAACATGAAGAATCCGAGGAAGACGGTGACCACTGCTCCCGCGAGTCAGGTGACTCGCTATCTCAGTGTCCTGCCCGCATGAGCGGGCGCAGAAATCGGGTCACTCGTTGATGAGGGGCATTGGCGAAATGTCCTATGGGGCGTACCACACGATGGTGTACCCTGCCTACGCCTCGAAGACTCTGATCTGTAACACAAGGCGAGAAGATAGAGTCCGGAGAAGAGGGAAGTTGAGGCTCTGGGGATAAGATGGCCGATGAGATGAACATCGTTCGGAGTTAATATTTGCGTTCAAGTTCTGGCGCCGTGAGAACCACTACAGTAACGTTGTCTCATGCCTTTGAAACCCACTCAACAGAGAAAAGGGTCCTCGTAGCCCATCCACAGCGAACTGCCTGAACCGCCTGAAAAATGTGTGACAGCAGCCAGTACACCGGAATGGAAACGCGGTGCTCTCTGCTTCAGATTAGGCGCCGATATCGAGCTGAAAGCATTCCGGCAGACAGGTTCACGCACAGTGGCGTCTGTCACAATGAATTCCAGAGCTAATTAAAAAGTAATGACTGAGGGAAAAATTTTGCTGTAGTGGACTTCGTTATAGCGAGAGTCAAACAACATATAACAAAGCCTGACATAATGAAATATCGGTTATAACAAAGGCAATGAGGACTAGTCTTGCTATAGATATGGTGTTAGGAATATATCTTTATAACAAACTTTCGGATAAAACAAACTTATTTTCGGGAACGATGCAACTTAGTTATAATGAGGTCTGAGTGTATTTGATTCACATTTGCCTCAAACCTCAAACTTACTGTTCGCCTATCCCTAGACTTGAATTTTCGCTTGAAAGTATTGAACTGCAACTTCTGCTTAAGTGAAGAAACTAAAACTTATTATAATGCTCATGATTTCTTGTTCTCTCTCTGCAGGTAAACACGCAAAGAATTGCAAAGAAGGTGGGGAAAAAATTAAAATGCCTGATGGCCTCCTTGTGCTGCTTCCGACGTAGTACCTCTGACAGGGACAACAAATTTCCAGCTTGTTTCTGTGCTTCTTATTTTTAATTGTGCTATTGTAGTGTACATAGTGAAGATCATTAGGTTTACCTTATTCTGCACTTTGCAGACACTCGCCTGGTAGGAACGTGTTGTCTTAACCCTTAAGAGATTCCGGGAATGGAATAGAATAAGCTAACAGAAAGACCACGCATGAGTAATCGCAGCCAAGAGAAGCCAGAGACACACTGTGTATTTTTTCTCTCATTCCTTGCTAAAAAAACGTATGCATTTCTACGCGTAACTGAGGATTGTGCTTGAGGCCCACCAATGCAAACCACCGCTGCGACTAAAACTGGAATCGTAACTGTGGTGTGCTGTAAATGTTTTGTGTAAATTTCTCTTTTGTGTGTGGTGCAACAAAAAGTTCCAGCACAAACATTTGTTATGCTGTTTGCCTTGTGAGAAAGTTTCTGTTCATTCATTTGTTGTGTTTTTTTTCAATATGGTATGTAATAATAAATATTGGGGTTCAAGGGAACATGTGTCTGTCACAGACGGCCATTTTTGGCGACACCGCGTCACGGCATTTAACGGGCGCCGTACTCCCTCACTGACCGTGAGAACGGCGGGCGCATGAAAGGGAGCCGAGAAGTGCAGAATGGGCTGCTCTTCTTAGAACGTCGCCGCCGACGGTTGATCATTTTGTAACTGCGGCGGCGTCTGCAAGGTCGTAGAAGGCCGCGATGTACCCCGAACAAGGATTAGACTACGAGACGCACCGGCTGAGAGCCAAACGGTTTGACAGTTCCCACGGGGAAAAGCGTAGGAAAACCTCTGGTGGCCAAGCCGTATGACAACAACCCAACAGGTTGTCACTCTCGCTAGTTGAGGGCCCTCTCCTAATTAAAAAGTGAAGGGGTCAAAATATTTTTGGGGCGGAGTTTCCATCAATTAAACGCGCATGATTGGACCCATGTAGAGGTCTCTTGTCCCCAAGGAAGAGAGCGAGGAGACACGAGGGGGATTTAAGCGCAAGATTTTGCCCTACTAGGCAGACTAGTCGCTGACCAACATGGTGTAGAAACAGATCAACAAGCATCTCTTCTAGAAATTTTTAGTGTGGCTCTGTATCGGCTGGCCACCTTAACTTAGCCGTTCGTCTAGTTGTGACGCGATATTACCGTCTGCAACGTAGACATCGGGACTTCGCCTCGAGTTAGCTCAACCTGCTCGAAGTCACCTGCAAGCAATAGCCTCCCGGAGCCACCAGCGTTGCAACACCGCCGACATCGCAGTCGTGCCAGAACTCTCTTCGACTTCAGTAGGGTTGAGAGCTGGGCTAGTTGGTGAGACATCATTTAACCATATGGTGTAGTAGCGCAATTTTCACGGGGACGAAGAGGACAAGAACACACGACACTCGCTACACTCGCAACTAATTTTATTTCAGAAGCAGCACATCATATATAACCCATAACCCTAGCGACACAGAAAAGAACTACGAACATTGAATCATTGCCAACAGAAGCTTTTGCGCAGACTCAAGCGATAGTACACGGCAGTTACGCTTACACTTTAAGATGACATAACTAAAACCAGCCCTGGGTAACATCAAATAAAAAACAAAAACTAAAACCAGCCCTGGGTAACATCAAATAAAAAACAAAAACAAAAACATTTGCGGGAATTCACACGTGTTTGAAACAAAATTTTGAAACGACAAAAAGGGGAGTATGACACATGCAAACACTGATCTCAATTAAGTCCTTCGAGGTAGCTGGCTTCTCGGTCACTTAACGAAACCGATGACTGACTAATGCATCCTTCTTTTCTTTTTTTAATGTGGAAGGCTTCGACAATTTCTCTGGTTAGTTGGTTTCCATGACGGAAGACTACGGTCATGTCACTGAACAGTGGTGAGCAGCCACACTGGGAACAGTGTCTCTTTATGTGAGAATGAATGTCAGTTCTTAATGATCGCTTGTGTTCTAAAAGTCGGGTGTTCAAACATCGACCCGTCTGGCCGATGTATACCTTTCCCCAAAATTGCGCTACTACACCATATGGTTAAATGATCTCTTCGACTTCTCGCATCCGATCGTCGGGGACACAACGCTGCCGGTCATCACACGTATGCCTTCACCTGTTTATATCTTCGAACTTTCTCCTCCGTCGTCCTATTCTTGTTAGTTTTTGTAGTTTGTAATAGTTCTCTCTCGTAAGCTGATTTATTGTTTCTGTTATATATTTCTTTAGTTGTATCAAGTGTCAATGTATTTTGTTAGTTGTATTGAAGTGTTGTATTAGATCCCGTGTTGCTGCAATATCACTAGAGTAAAGTTTGTTTTGTTTTCCCGCGTCTCTGATCTCTTCACTGTCTCTGCTTGCGTACGGAACGAACCAACCTGCTGTCATTCTTGTCGCCGACTTCGCGCTGGCGACGCTAGAGTGGCAGCTTGTAACAAAACTGGCGTCCGCGAGACAGGACGTTCCGTACAAGAGTAAGACAGTGAGGGGTGAACGAGAACCGTGTGGACAGCGTGGTGATAGAGCCGCACAGTTGAAGCGGTTGCATCCTGTATATGATTGTGCTGTTTTATAGTGGCGTTATAGTGACAGTTGCAGTATGCAGTGTATGGATTTCGATAAGTGGATCACGCACGGTAAACAGTTAGGCCTCGAGGGCGCCGAACTTAGACAATGTGTTAAGGAGCAGCAGGAACAGGCGCAGGCTTTAGCCAGAGAAGAGCGGGCACGGGCCCGGCAGAAAAGGGAAAAAGAAAGGGAGAGAGAGCGCGAAGAAAGGGCGAAAGAACGAGAAGCGGCAAGGGAAGAAAAGGAGAGAGAGCGCAAAGAAAGGGCGAAAGAATGAGAAGCGGCAAGGGAAGCCGGAGAACGGGAAGTGCAGTTACTGCAATTAAAGATTCGCCTCAGTGAGGGTAGCAGGGTGTGCCGATCCAGCAGTGAGCACGGCGATGCCGGCGAGGAACTGTCATTTGAGCGAGACACATGGTGTCAAGGGCTACTCACGGTTCTGCCTTGCGAGGCAAATGAAGCTGTTGCGCGACTCAGTCAGCAGAACGCGAACAACTACGAGGTAGTTAAGGCAGAGACGTTCCGGATATTCGGAACTTCTGTCTGGACAAAAGAATCTGAAAGAAAGCGCGAAACAGAAAGACAACAGTCTGAAAGCGAGGCGCGTCGGAAAGCGATGGACGTTAAAGTGTGGCAGGAAGCGCTAGAACCAGAGATCGCGCCAGAAAAGGGCCCGCGTATTCTAGAATGCATCAAGGTAGAGTATGCTTGGCCGGTCTGGAGGTAGATGGATGGATGGATGGATGAATGGATGGATATGGCTGTACCCTTAAGATCGGGCGGTGGATCACGCCACCAAGCCGTAATACTTAATGAACTCAAAACTAGATTTATTTATTTTTTCCTTAAAAAGTGAGTTTGAGGATTCGTACTTTGCAGTGAAGAATTTAATTTTCACTCGTGCCTTGACTTTAGCCACCAATCAGATAACCTCCTTCTAGTTAAGTCTACTTGCTTAAAGTCTATTTTGCCCTCCCGGTCCCTAAACTCCAGTGCTTTGAAAAACTCTGCGCCATCATCCTGAACTATAGGGTGAAGCCCTTTACATAACATTATCAAGTGTTCGGCAGTTTCTTCTTTCTCTCCACATGCACTGCATACTGTGTCTACCCCTTCGTATTTGGCCCGATATGTCTTGGTTCGCAGTACTCCCGTCCTTGCCTCAAACAGTAGAGAACTACCCTGAGTGTTATCATAGATCCTTTCCTTGGCAATTTCCTGCTTAAAAGTTCGATAGATCTCTAGTGCGGATTTCTTAATCACGCCCATTTTCCACATGTCAGTCTCCGTTTCCTTCTATTGCTTCTTAGCCGATAGTTCTTTTTGGTTTGGCCACCTGCTGTTTTCTAAGTATTTAAGAGTCAACTTCCTGGTTCGCTTCCTCCATTTTGTATCGACATTCTTCATGTACAAGTAACTGAAAACCTTCCTAGCCCAACGCTCCTCCTTCATTTCTCTCAATCGCTTCTCAAATTTCTTCTTGCTGCTCGCTTCCCTGCCCTCAAATGATGTCCATCCCATATCACCTTGTACTCCCTGATTTGGTGTATTCCCGTGAGCTCCTAAAGCGAGCCTACCTATTCCACGTTGCTTAATTTCTAATCTTGCTTGAACTTCTGATCTCATGCACAAGACCGCATTGCCGAACGACAGCCCAGGAACCATGACCCCTTTCCATATTCCTCTCACAACATCATACCTATTGTAATTCCACAGTGCCCTATTTTTCATCACTGCTGCATTCCTGTTACCTTTAGTCATCACGTATATTTCGTGTTCCCTCAGGTACTCGGTCCCATTGCTTATCCATACGCCCAGATATTTATCTGTTATCTCTAGCGTGACCTCCTGTATCCTAAGCTCACTACTTTCGTTGTCATTGAAAATCATGACTGCTGATTTTTCCTTACTGAATCTAAAATCTAACCTTATCTCCCTCATTACCGCAGATGTCCATCAATCTCTGCAAATCTTCCTTGTTGTTGGCCATTAGCACTATATTATCTGCGTACATTATTGCTGGTAGTGCCTGATCAATAAGTTTTCCTTGTTTGACTAAAGAGGTTGAAGCCCAGCCCACTTCCCTCTAATTTTGCCTCTAATCCTTGTAGGTACATCATGATTAATAAGGGTGACAGGGGGCACCCCTGCCTAAGCCCCCGTTTTACCTCTGCAGGCTTGGATACCTGTTTCTCCCACTTTATAACTACCTTGTTACCTTTATAGATACCCTTTAAAAGATTAGTGACTACATGTTCCACGCCTAGTGTGTCCAGTATTCCCCACAATTCCTCTTGAACCACGCTATCGTACGCTCCCTTGATATCCAAGAATGCTAGCCACAGGGGCCTGTGTTCCTTTTCTGCTATTCCGATGCACTGCGTCAGTGAGAACAGATTGTCTTCCAACCTCCTGTGTTTCCGAAACCCATTCTGCAGTTCCCCCAGCACCCCCTCATCTTCTATCCATGCCTGCAGTCTTTGCTTTATAATCTGCATCGCCAGCCTCTAGACCACTGATGTCACTGTTATAGGACGGTAGTTGTTTATGTCAGCTTTGTCCCCCTTTCCTTTATAGATCATGCTAGTCCTGCTAAGTTTCTATCCATCGGGAACTTCATCATCGATTATTATTTTGCTCACTCCCTCTCTCAAAGCCTGCTTAGACTTCGGACCTAATGTCTTTATCAGCCTAATTGGAATGCCATCTGGGCCTGTTGATGTACTACTAGGAACCCTTTTCTCAGCCCTTTCCCACTCTCGTTGTAAAAATGGAGCCATTGCACCACTTGATTCGTCCTTGTCTATTGTGGTGCATAAAGTACTTCTTAGTTGAAATTTTTCTTTCACCCTTGCTCTTATATATTCAATAGCTTCGTCCCCTTCTAGCCTGGCACCTTGGGCTGTAGTTATAAAACTCTGCTCTATGCTCGTCTCATTTCTTAGGGAGTTTAGATGGTTCCAAAATTTCGCAGCTGCCTTTCTATTTTTTTTGTGTACTTCTGCCAGCCACTGAGCTCCCTTTCTTCTAATCTTTTCATTGATCAGAAGGGATGCAGCCCTTCTACAGCTTAGAAAGGTTTCCCATTTTCTTTCAGCATCATCTGTCGGTTCACCCCGCTGCTTAGCATGTCTGTGTTCCCTAGAAGCTTCCTGACGTTTTGCTATGACTCTCTTAACTTCCTCATCACACCAACTTTTGGGTTTTTGTCTTCTTTTCCGGGGTGACTTGTTACGCGTCTTAGCAAGCTCTAGCTCAAAGAGTCTAATTAGATTCATGTATGTCCACACTGTCTTATTATCCTCCGTGATTACTTTCTCAATTTGTTTAGTGGCTATTTCAATTTGCCTTTCTGAATGAAAATTTTAGAGACGATGTCGAAAGACACTCCTTGCGTGGGTGAGGAGAGTGCCAGCAGCCCTAATGGGCCCGTAAGATGCTGGAAACCTCCTTCATGCCTCAAGAGTACGTTTCGACATCGTCAAATGTAGGCATGATTAGCACAGTGGCGAATCAGAGCGAGGACGCGACGCTTCAGGAATGCAGCGATGCCATCGGAGGGGGCCCAGTTAATGGCTTCATCAGTGTTGACAAAGCTAATTTGGCCTGACTGTCCGTCGTGACGCAGAGTTCAAATAGGGTTATCGCGAGGGAAGACCTAGCACCAGCTCCAACGAGCTTCCCAACTTTTGAGGTCCCGAAGCGACATGATGATGACATCGAGGGAAAGGAGGTACGCAAACATCGCCGAAAAAGAAAGAAGAGAAAGCGTACCACACTGCGTGAGCCTAGGGCTGGTTCCACTCCGTCCCGACAGAGACGAAAGGCTAGGCCGTTAATCAGTTTCAAGAAACGTCAATATTGGCGTTCATGGAGGCACAAGCGGCGAGCCAGGTGTGGAAGGGGAAAGGGGGGTGCGTCACGCGAACGAAACGCGCGGTTCATTTCGAAGACTTCGGGAAAGCGGCCTTGCCCGAAGGTTCAAAGTCGAAAAGGCACAAGGGCTAAGTACTGCGTGGGGGCGACCACAAAAACACTATTACCCAGGCTTCCCCCCTGTTTCTGGCGTCCCTTGCACAATCCTGAGGGGAGCCGGCCGAAATGCAGAATGAGGCGTGACAGCAGGACACAGCCTGGCGTTCGTGCTTTTTGTAACCTCTGGCGTGCTCGAAAGCCACCGGGAACGCGACCCCATCGTGTGCGATTCAAGCGAATCTAATTGAGAAAAGGGGGGCGGTCAGTTTGAAGAATTTTTGCAAGTTACGTGATGCGGTGTGAATTGTTCAGAAGGAAAACCGCCGAGCCAAAGGCTGAAAGTTAGCATCGAATCAGTTTAATCATGAGTGCGAAAATTTGCATAAGGTAAAAACTGAGAAAATGTGTCATTTTTCTAGTTTTTTCAAAGGTTTAGTGTGGCATCGTATGCCTTCACTGCCATGGGGATGTGGCATGAATGAGCATTTGAGGAAGATGTTAGCATAAACCGAAAGATTTCGTAAATTGATTAAGATTGGCGTGACACGATACAGTTGTTGTTGCGCGCATTGAAAATTGAGAGTCGTTGGGACACGGTTTTACCATCAACCAGTGCAAGTGTTGTTGGTTTTCTTTGAAGACGATTGATCAAGTGATCATATAAGCAAAACAGTAAACTTTTTCTCAGGTTGAGCGAACGAAGAGTATTTTGGCCACAGCGTAGGCCAAAGTTTCAGGAAAACTGGATAGCTTAGTGTTTCAGTAGTAGACAAATATTTGGCGGCCGTAAACAAAGACAGACCACCAGCCTCTGAGTTATATGCAACAGGCAAAACAGCTGAACACGCTCGAGTACTTCGATGGAGTTTACTACTCCAAGAGTACCAGTCCACCATTACGCATAATAAGGGCAGCGAAAACGTGGGAGCCGATTACTTGAGCCGGATATAGTTCTTGAGGTCTATGAGCATGTTATTTTTTTCCTTTCGTCGGTTGTTTTCTGTTTGTATGTGCGTATTTCATTGTATAAGAAGTGTATTTCAAGTTATTTTCTTTTTGCTTGGTGCATTGGTTGTTTTTACTTGTTGTAATGCACATTGAAGGATTGCACTACAGTAGAGGAGCGCACCTGTTCCGTTTTGTTTCGTAGTATACATCTGTGCAGTGTATTCTGTATTGATGGCTGCTGTACACGGCTATTTCCTCTTCTTGTTTGTATGGCACATTGATATTGTTGCGTGTAACTGAAGCTGGTACTCTAACAATTGTTTTTTTCCTTTTGTTGTTACTTTGATGCATTCTGCCTATTTATGTTGTGTATGAGAGGGACAGTCCTCATGTCTCCCTTGTTGGTGGTGTTTTGTTCCTTGTTGTCGAAAAATTCCCCTCCGTGTGAACGAATGTTATGAGTAACATTCTGAAAATGGGGGGCAATGTCACGGACGGCCATTTTTGGCGACACCGCGTCACGGCACTTAACGGGCGCCGTACTCCCCCACTGACCGTGAGAACGGCGGGCGCATGAAAGGGAGCCGAGAAGTGCAGAATGGGGTGCTCTTAGAACGTTGCCGCCGACGGTTGATCCTTTTGTAACTGTGGCGGCGTCTGCAAGGTCGTAGAAGGCCGCGATGTACCCTGAACAAGGATTATACTACGAGACGCACCGGCTGAGAGCCAAACGGTTTGACCGTTCCCACGGGGAAACGCGTGGGAAAACCTCTGGTGGCCAAGCCGTATGACAACAACCCAACATGTCACTCTCGCTAGTTGAGGGCCCTCTCCTAATTAAAAAGGGGAGGGGTCAAAATATTTTTGGGGCAGAGTTTCCATCAATAAAACGCGCATGATTGGACCCATGTAGAGGTCTCTTGTCCCCAAGGAAGAGAGCGAGGAGACACGAGGGGGATTTAAGCGCAGGATTTTGCCCTGCTAGGCAGACTAGTCGCTGACCAACATGGTGTAGAAACAGATCAACAAGCATCTCTTCTAGAAATTTTTAGTGTGGCTCTGTATCGGCTGGCCACCTTAACTTAGCCGTTCGTCTAGTTGTGACGCGATATTACCGTCTGCAACGTAGACATCGGGACTTCGCCTCGAGTTAGCTCAACCTGCTCGATGTCACCTGCAAGCACTAGCCTCCCGGAGCCACCAGCGTTGCAACACCGCCGAAATCGCAGTCGTGCCAAAACTCTGTTCGACTTCTCGCATCCGATCGTCGGGGCGCAACGCGGCCGGCCATCACACGTATGTTTTCACCTGTTTATATCTTCGAACTTTCTCCCCCGTAGTCTATTGGTGTTAGTTTGTGTAGTTTGTAATAGTTCTCTCGCGTAGGCTGATTTATTGTTTTTATATGTATCTTTAGTTGCATCAAGTGTTGTTGTATTTTGTTAGTTGTATTGAAGGGTTGTATTAGATGCCGTGTGCTGCAATATCACTAGAGCAAAGCTTGTTTTGTTTTCTCACGTCTCTGCTTGCGTACGGAACGGACCAACCTGCTGTCATTCCCGTCGCCGACTTCACGCTGGTGACGCTAGAGTGGCAGCTTGTAACATTGTCGAAAAACAGGGTTTTTCGAAAAATCATGTTTTTTTGTTTTTCTACTGATTTATTTGCGGGGTTTAACGTCCCAAAACCACGATTTCATTATGCGAGACGCGGTAGTGAAGGGTTGTGGAGATTTTCACCACCTGGAGTTCTTTATGGTGCGCCCATATCTGAGCACACGGGCCTACAACATTACCGCCTCCATCAGAAATGCAGCCGCCGCAGCTTACTTGCTTTCACAAGTACAATGTATTTCCACAACAAGAAACTGAATATTGTAATTAAACTCAAATTAGGTTAAAGTCACTCTTAATAAAACCAAAAGAGCTTTTGTCGGCAGTTCCCTAGGAATTGACACCCGGCTGCTTACCATTTTATTTCGCATGGGAAGTTCACTAAAGGCACATGCTGAAAATCACAATGATTGTCAATCTCTCCTTATAGAAGAAAAAAATATTTTAAAACACACTTTTGCCGGAATAATGAGCTTTTACTCATGAAATACGTCTTAAAGGGCCCGCAAACCACCTCCGATATCTTTCAAAACATTTCAAATAAACACGCGCATCGTGCGCAAAATGCCGTAGCGATCAACGATTCTACAAGTGGTAGGGCTACAATTCCTGTTTCCCTCTTTCTTTGCCTTAGCAAAGCTCTTTCAAGAAACAATCCGCCTTTCTTTCAGGGCCTTCGCGTGATGCGCCGTTCGATTGTCCATGCTAGCCACAATTACGTTGCGATTGGTCGAGCAAGAAGAGCCTACGACTCCCGCTTAGATTAATAGCATCTGTCCGTACTTCTTGATGCATTCTTTGGGAGAGGATACCATGGAGGGAAGCGCAACAGAGAGCGAGAAGTAATTTTTATACAAATCCTGCAATAAAAGAAAGTTCATTTTATTGGGGCCGATCGAATTTTACTTGTGTGGTTATACAAGGGAAAAAAAGAGAAAGGTGAGCCCGGTATCTGTCAGCATATATTGTTTGCAATGAATCGGAAACAATCGATCACTTTCTTTTCACATGCCGCCGCTTCGCCTCACTGCGCCGAATAATTCTTGAAAGACCGATTGGTATGCTCGGATTGCCAGTCAATACATCGACCCTATTATCGTTTGGAGCCAGTCAGTTGGGTGTGGGCCACAGTGCTATTCTGTCAGCGCTACATAAATTCATTCAGGCAACCGGAAGCATACGCTGCTAGTGGGACTGCCAGATATATCCAATTTTCTCCCTCCCCCTTCCTCATTCTTGTTATTTGTTTTATATATTTTGGTTTATCGCATTCTTCTGCGATTTTTTCACGTTTTTTCAAAGGAACAATATTATTGTTCCTAATTTCTCTTTATTATTTTTAGCAAGCGTTGTAAAAAATGATCTATTATGAGGTACAGTGTGGCCAATCTTCTGGTGGGTATGAGCCAAGATCTCCTAGGAGACAAGACAAGACAAGTCTGCATATGGTGCGACACCTCAACAGTAGCTCACAAGGGATGGGGTAAGGAGGAATTAAAAGGATAGGATTAGAAGGTATATATATATATATATATATATATATATATATATATATATATATATATATATATATATATATATATATATATATATATATATATATATATAGTTAACCGGTGAGGCCTGACGTAGGACTCGGTAGGGGCCTTCGTACTTCGGCAGTAGCTTGGTGGAAAGACCAGGAACAGATGAGGGAACCCGAAGCCATACCAAGGCGCCAGGCGAGTATGACTGCGAAGACAGGTTTTCGTCGTGACGGTTCTTCTGGTACGCTTGATCTTGGGCGGTTAAGGAACGCGCGAGTTGCCTGCATTCTTCTGCATAGGTGGCGACTTCAGATAGAGTTGTGGATTCCGAAGCGTCTGGATGATACAAGAGAATGGTGTCCATGAATGAGGAAGGTTCGCGCCCGTAAAGGAGGAAGAACGGAGAGAATCCTGTCGTAGACTGAGTGGCGCTGTTGTAAGCGTAAGTTACAAAGGGTAGTATGCGGTCCCAGTTGGTGTGATCAGCGGACACGTACATGGATAGCATGTCGCCCAGTGAGCGGTTAAACCGTTCGGTCATTCCATTCGTTTGCGGATGGTATGCGCTGGTTGTCCGATGCACAACGTTGCATTCGCGAAGAAGGGCTTGTACCGCTTCGGAGAGGAACGTACGGCCGCGGTCACTGAGTAGCTCACGAGGCGCGCCATGGCGTAGAATGAGATTGTGAAGGATAAATAAGCCAACTTCACGTGATGTGGCCTCTGGCAGCGCAGCAGTTTCAGCATAGCGTGTCAAGTGATCAGTGGCGACAATCACCCAGCGGTTCCCGTTAGGCGTATAGGGAAGGGGACCGTACAAGTCAATTCCGATGCGGTCGAAAGGGCGGGAGGGGCAAGGCAACGGCTGCAGTTGTCCATTGGCTATGTGTGGTGGGCTTTTTCGGCGTTGACATTTGGAGCACGAACGCACGTACTGTCGGACAAAGCGGTACATTCCGCGCCAATAGTACCGCAGCCGGAGACGTGCATACGTTTTTATCACACCGGCGTGGCCGCATTGAGGATCCGCGTGAAAAGAGTCGCAAATGTCGGCACGTAGGTGGCGAGGAATCACAAGCAACCACTTGCGGCCGTCAGAAAGGTAGTTGCGACGGTACAGGAGTCCATCGCGGATGGTAAAGTGTCGAGCTGTGCGCTGCAGTGAACGATTGGGCGTAACTTGGGACGGCCGAGACAGTAACTCTATCATAGAGGCTATCCAAGCGTCTTGGTGCTGTTCATAGGGCATGTCCGCGTACGAAAGTGCCACAGCATCGAGGCTGGATACAGAAGTACTTCCGTGTTCATGGGGAAGTGGAGAGCGGGAGAGAGCGTCGGCATCTGAATGTTTGCGGCCTGACCTGTAGACGACACGGATATCATAGTCTTGGAGGCGTAACGCCCAACGAGCGAGACGGCCAGATGGGTCTTTTAGTGACGATAACCAGCAGAGGGCGTGGTGATCAGTCACGACGTCAAATGGACGGCCATAGACGTAGGGTCGAAATTTTGTGATTGCCCAGACGATGGCTAGACATTCTTTTTCTGTGACTGAATAATTCTGTTCAGCCCTAGTAAGAGTGCGACTGGCATAAGAAACGACGTACTCGTCGTATCCAGACTTGCGTTGAGCAAGAATAGCGCCAAGTCCGACTCCACTTGCGTCGGTGTGTATTTCTGTAGGGGCATCAGGATCAAAGTGACGGAGAATCGGTGGAGATGTCAGCAATTGACGTAGTTTCGCGAATGCCTTATCGCAATTGGAAGACCACGCCGAAATGCCCTCGGTGTCAGAAAGTAGCCGTGTTAAAGGGGCCATGACAGATGCAAAATTACGGACAAATCGGCGAAAGTATGAACATAAGCCGATAAAGCTCCGGAGTTCCTTAAGTGTCGATGGCTTCGGAAACTGGGCGACAGCACGGAGTTTTCCAGGATCAGGTAGAACGCCGTCCTTGCTGACAACATGCCCTAAGATGGTGAGCTTCCGGGCGGCAAAATGGCACTTTTTCAAATTTAGTTGGAGCCCAGCATGTGTAAGGCAATGCAGGACACTTGCGAGGCGCAGAAGATGGGTATCGAAGTCTTTTGAAAAAACGACGACGTCGTCCAAATAGCAAAGACACGTCTGCCATTTAAGGCCTCGAAGTATGTTGTCCATCAGACGCTCGAAGGTGGCTGGGGCGTTACAAAGGCCGAACGGCATCACGTTAAACTCGTACAAGCCGTCCGGAGTTACAAACGCAGTCTTGGCGCGGTCAGCTTCATCCATGGGTACCTGCCAGTATCCCGATCGAAGATCCAGCGAAGAAAAGAATTCTGCACCTTGCAAACAGTCGAGAGCGTCGTCAATTCTGGGGAGCGGATAAACATCTTTGCGCGTGATCTTGTTAAGGCGCCTGTAATCCACACAGAATCGGATGCCCCCGTCCTTCTTTTTGACCAGTACCACCGGGGAGGCCCACGGACTGTTAGAC
The DNA here is from genome assembly GCF_043290135.1 of Rhipicephalus microplus. Taxonomy (NCBI): domain Eukaryota; kingdom Metazoa; phylum Arthropoda; class Arachnida; order Ixodida; family Ixodidae; genus Rhipicephalus; species Rhipicephalus microplus. The sequence continues at coordinate 241,687,388 of NC_134703.1, forward strand.
GGCTGTATAACGCCACGATTGAGCATATCAGACACTTGATCGTCTATAACTTGGCGTTCGGCGTGGGAGACCCGGTATGGACGCTGACGCAATGGTGCGTGGGTGCCAGTGTCAATACGATGGACAATTGCAGATGTTCGGCCCAGACTGGTTTGTTTGAAGTCGAACGATGAGCGGAAGTGGTCGAGAAGTGTCAAGAGTTGAGTTCGTTGGTCAACAGGAAGGTCAGGATCAATCGATGGAAGGAAGACGTCGAGGGAAGAGGTGGCGGATGTGAGAGCGGAAGTAACACTGGCGATCTCAAGGCTTTTTGCTTGATAGGGCAGTTGACTGGTGCAAACACAATCGATGTCCTCAAGGCGGCCGATGCATTCGCCACGGAATAGGGTGACTGGTACAGAAAGGAGATTCGTGGCATAAATGTTTGCGCAAGTGGCTTCGACCGTCAGAAGAGCAAAAGGCAGAAGAACGTTTTTTCGAGAAGTGAAGTCTTCTGACGGCGTGAACATGACGTCCGAAAAAGCGGCATGGTCGCACGAGATCGGCACAATAACAGAAGACATAGGTGGAATATCAGTCTCCGCGGCGACGACAACACGAGAAATAGAAGGCTTATTATAATCGTCGTCGGAGAGCGATGACAATTCTAGTTCGGCCCGGGCACAATCAACAACGGCATGATGTGTGGAAAGGAAGTCCCAGCCTAATATGACGTCGTGTGAGCAGTGCGGAAACACGATAAATTCAACCACGTACAGAACGCCCTGGATGATTAACCGAGCCGTGCACGTCATAGAAGGGTTCACGTGATGCGCTGTTGCCGTACGAAGGGAGAGACCAGAAAGCGGAATCGTAACTTTTCTTAACTTGCGACACAATGCTTCACTCAATACAGACACGGCAGCTCCGGTATCTATTAATGCTTGAACGGGGATACCTTCAATCAAGACAGTTATTTCATTATTCGGTAGAGAACGAGGCCTTGTGGAGTTCGACGGTGGCGCAGTTCTTGCCTCCGGAACTGCGATGGTCAGTTTTCCGTTTGGGCAGGTGGTGCACGCCGAAGCATTGGTGAAGGCGAACGTCGGCGCGGGGAAGGCGATCGGCGTGGGTTGAAGGCGCGGCGGCTCGGCGGAGAAGTGTCCGAAGCTGCATGGAACGGCAGCGTCTGTGGTGGTTCTGTGGGGGCGTAGCCGTAGGTGCCATCAATAATGCCTGAGTGAGGGACGCGCCGGCGACAGAACCGCTCAACATGGCCAGGCTGACGACAGTAATAACAGATAGGTCTGTTATCCGATGTACGCCAAGGGTTGTTGGGAAGCGTTGAAGGACGGCGGTAAATGGGAACATGCGAGCCTGCCGGTACGTGTGTTGCGTAGAAGGCGTTCGCTTGGTGGGCAGGGTCGACGACGTTTGACGGCGCATGTACCTGCCTTCGCGCGACGTCAGCGTAAGTCAGGGGAGCGGACACAGGTGGTGGCTGGTACGTGGGGGGAAGTGCCTCGCAGACTTGCTCTTCGATGGTTTGGCGCAGTGACGAGGTCAGCCCATGCGTATTGCTGGGAAGCAAGGGGGCAAGGGACAACTGGCGTGCCACTTCCTCTCGGATAAATTGCTGGATTTGCGGGGTCAATACAGTCTGTTCTGGAGATATTGCACCAACGGTCAATGCTGGCGTGCTGGTCATGTCGAAAGTAGGCCGTCGCGTTGAAATGCGCTGTTTTCGCAACTCATCGAAACTTTGGCAGTGTTGGATGACTTCCGAAACTGTTTGCGGGTCTTTAGCCACCAGCATGTGGAAGGCATCGTCCTCGATGCCCTTCATAATGTGTTTTACCTTGGCGGTTTCCGACATGTCAGGATCAAAGCGACGGCAGAGGCCTACGACGTCCTCAATGTAGGACGTGAAACCCTCTCCCGACAGTTGGGCGCGATCCCGCAAGCGCTGTTCTGCACGGAGCTTGCGCACTGTCGGTCGGCCAAACACGTCCGCGAAGGTGGTCTTGAAAGTGGCCCAGTCGGTAAGCTCGGCTTCGTGGTTGTTGAGCCAGAGCTCTGCTACTCCTCTGAGGTAAAAGTGGACGCGGCCCAGTTTGTCGTTTTCGTCCCACCTGTTGTTGACGCTTACTCGTTCGAACGAAGAGAGCCAGTCCTCGACGTCCTGCTCATCGGTGCCGTTGAAGATGTCTGGATCTCGCTCTCTCGGGACGCCGGGACAGTGGACAGGTGGAGATGTAGGAGCCGTCTGCTGTGCAGCGTCGATGGACATTGTTGATGGCGAAGGTAGAGTTCGGTTGCGGAGTTCCAGGATGGAAAAAGGTACCCAGCACTCTCCACCACTTGATAGTACACCTTTAGTGGTGAGCAGAAGAGACGTTTACTTTGTGGAAAACGTAGCGGTAGAACCGACCAGCTGTCAAGCGGAGCGAGCGCGAGCAGCAACAACACTCTTCCTTCTCTTCTTCAGCTGGCGTTCCGGCCTGTGCCAAATATCAATGCTACAATATATATATATATATATATATATATATATATATATAGTGATGAGTGAGACAGAGAACAAGAGACTACACCCGATCCTGGGCCAGCTGTTCTTGTTCTGCCTCTTTTTCCTCTACCTTTCCTTAGCTGCCCACGCGCCCGAGCCCCAGCGTCTTTCATCGTCTTGACACTCGGCCATGACTGCAAGCGCGGAGCTGGTGGCAAAGTTTCTGGTTGGTGGGCTTGGCTGCATCGTGGTGGTCGTCCCGAACCACAATGCAACATGGAGTGACGGTCTGGGGGAAGCGTCTCTGTTGGACACACTCACTGCCTCGAGCCAATTGGTCTACGCCAAGGTGCGCCTCTGCTTGAAGATATGTCAGGGTGTATTCTGGTGGGCGGCATTGGCTGGCTCGCACAGGCTGGTCATGGCCACGGTGCGTCTTACGCTGAAAGTAAGGCGATGATGTCTCTGGTGGACGCCATTGACTTTGTCGTGCCGGTTTTTGTGTCTTGCATAGAAAGTCGGGCAACGATGGCTCTAGTGGACGCTATTGAGTGTTTCGCAAAGGTCGTCTTCGGCCCGCAGGCCCGGAGCCCTGAGTTGCCATTACCGTCTCTGGCGGGCGGTATTGGCTGTGTCTGTGGGGTCTCTCTCGCGTACGCCATGACTCGCCTTGCGGGGCTGTTGAACACTCTGATGGGCGACCTTGGCTGTCTCGAGGTGGCCGCAGCAGCAGGCAATTCAGTTGGCGCGGTTTGCGGCACTGGTCTTCATTCCCGTCGGCGTTCTGGACAGGCTGCGATTCCCGGCCATCATGCTTTGACGCAGGAGCCTCTGCGCTGACATTTTTGGCTCCACTTGTTCTGTGGCCACAAGGAATCAAGATGCTCCTTGGTTGTTCTGTACCGCGGCGTCCATACAAGTTAACGCCACCATAACTGCACATCATGCTGCAGACACCAGGGGCATACGAAGGCCTCACCTCGCTGCTATCACTGGGAACTGTTGGTATCGTAGGCAGGTAGGGTGTGTCATGTCGTGACCCATCCAGCAGGACAGGGGTGAACGACTCCACTTGCCCAGGAGGTGTCGGGTTCGAAGGCCGCCATGTCAATTGCTGAGGCTCGAGGGTGGTCTTGTTGCCTGTTGTCAGACTGGAGGACTGCGATGAGACATCGAGCTGCCGCCCCACTTGAGCTCGATATATGGTAGTGGGCGCGTTGGCGAAGGGTCCAGCTACCTTGTGCTCCTCTGTATCTCCCCCCCCCCACGAAAGAGGACGGTGTGGCCGGTGGCTGACACGAATTTGGTCCGGTACCAGCGACGAGTCTGGAAGCTCATGTGGAGAACTGGAGTGCTCAGCTGGATTCTCGACGGAACCCTTCTTGGACTCCATCCTCGGTACTGGTCAGGTTGGACTGGGTGGTGGAAGGGAGATCGGAGAGTGTCCAGCCGAAGGCAGCTATGAGCTTGGAACTCCACTCCACCCAGGACTTCTGCTTGAAGCCTTCATACCGGTGCCACGCCGCTGCACCTTCCCGAAGACGGTCTACAGCCACAGTCCATTTCTGAGATTTCGTCCAGGCCTCACGCAATGCTATCGCGTTGACGGTTGCCACCCAGCTGTCGGCGTCGTTCCGGACCCCGTATATTCCGGTAGTTCACAGACGGCTGGTGATTATGAGGTGGCAGGTGGCAACGCAGAAATCACCAACGCGAAGCAGTCGAGCTGGTGTGAGAGCTCGATCAGAGAAGACCGAAGCTGCCTGCGTTGGTCCGGTGTGCTTGCCTCAAGGTCGCATGAGGCAGCTACATCCAATACTGCGTTAATGTCACACAATGCTGGCAGCATTGTGGCAGCTCGCTTGGTAATATATATATATATATATATATATATATATATATATATATATATATATATATATATATATATATATATATATATATATATATAATCAGCAGCAGCAGCCTGACTACGTCCCCTGCAGGACAAAGGCCTCTCCCATATTCCGCCAGTTAACCCGGTCCTGTGCTTGCTGCTGCCAATTTATACCCACAAACTTCTTAATCTCATCTGCCCACCTAACCTTCTGTCTCCCCCTAACCCGCTTCCCTTCTCTGAGAATCCAGTTAGTTACCCTTAATGACCAGCTGTTATCCTGTCTACGCGCTACATTCCCGGCCCACGTCCATTTCCTCTTCTTTATTTCAACTATGATATCCTTAACCCCCGTTTGTCCCCTAATCCACTCTGCTCTCTTCTCTTCTCTTAAGGTTACACCTACCATTTTTCTTTCCATTGCTCGCTGCGTCGTCCTCAATTTACGCTGAACCCTCTTTGTAAGTCTCCAGGTTTCTGCTCCGTAGCTAAGTACTGGCAAGATACAGCTGTTATATACCTTCCTCTTGAGGGATAGTGGCAATCTACCTGTCATAATTTGATAGTGCTTGCCGAATGTGCTCCACCCCATTCGTATTCTTCTAGTTACTTCAATCTCGTGGTTCGGCTCTGCGGTTATTACCTGCCCTAAGTAGACATAGTCTTTTACAACTTCAAGTGCACTATTACCTATCTCGAAGCACTGCTCCTTTCCGAGGTTGTTGTACATTGCTTTCGTTTTCTGCAGATTAATTTTAAGACCCACCTTTCTGCTCTCCCTGTTCAACTCCGTAATCATGAGTTGCAATTCGTCCCCTGAGTTACTCAGCAATGCAATGTCATCGGCGAAACGCAGGTTACTAAGGTATTCGCCATTAACTCTAATCCCTAACTGCTCCCATTCTAGGCTTCTGAAAACCTCCTGTAAGCACGCGGTAAATAGCATTGGGGAGATAGTGTCCCTATGCCTTACACCCTTCTTGATCGGTATTATCTTGCTTTCTTTATGAAGCACTATGGTAGCAGTTGATCCCCTGTAGATTTCTTCCAGAATGTTTATATATACTTCATCTATGCCCTGATTCCGCAGTGTCTGCATGACGGCTGATATTTCTACTGAATCAAACGCCTTCTCCTAATCTATGAAGGCTATGTCTAGTGGTTGGTTATATTCTGAGCATTTCTCTATTACCTGATTGGTAGTATGAGTGTGGTCAATTGTTGAGTAGCCTGTTCGAAATCCTGCTTGTTCCTTTGTTCCTTTGGTTGATTGAATTCTAATGTTTTCTTTACTCTGTTAGCAATTACCTTTGTAAACAGCTTGTATACTACAGAGAGCAAGCTGATCGGCCTGTAATTCTTCAAGTCCTTGTGATCTCCTTTCTTATGTATTAAGATGATGTTAGCGTTCTTCCAAGACTCTGGTACTCTTCCCGTCAGGAGACACCTCGTAAACAGGGTGGCTAGTTTTTCTAACACAATCTGTCCTCCATCTTTCAGCAGATATGATGTTACCTGATCCTTACCAGCAGCTTTGCCTCTTTGCATGCTCTCCAAAGCTTTCCTGACTTCTTCTATCATTACTGGTGGGGTGTCATCTGGGTTACTGCTAGTTCTTATAGTATTAAGGTCGTGGTTGTCTCCGCTACTGTACAGATCTCTGTAAAACTCTTCCGCTATTTTAACTATCCTATCCATATTGGTAGTTATTTTGCCTTCTTTGTCCCTTAGTGCATACATCCGACTTTTGGCTATCCCAAGTTTCCTCTTCACTGCTTCGACGCTTCCTCCGTTTTTCAGAGCGTGTTCAATTCTCTCCATGTTGTACCTTCTTACATCGCATACCTTACGTCTATTAATCAACTTCGAAAGCTCTGCCAGTTCTATTTTGTCTGCTGTACTTGACACTTTCATGATTTGACGCTTCCTAATTAGGTTCTTCGTTTCCTGGGAAAGCTTGCCAGTGTCCTGTCTAACTACCCTGCCTCCAACTTCCACTGCACACTCCGTAATAATACTCGTCAGATTATCATTCATTGTATCTACGCTAAGGTTGGTTTCCTCACTAAGAGCCGAGTACCTGTTCTGCAGCGACACTCTGAATTCCTGTACTTTCACTTTCAGTGCTAGCTCATTGATTGGCTTCTTGCGTATCAGTTTCTGTCGTTCTTTCTTCAAGTCTAGGCGAATTTGAGATCGTGCCATTCTATGGTCACTGCATCGTACCTTGCCAACCACTTCCACATCCTGCACGATTCCTGGGTGTACACTCATTATAAAGTCTATTTCGTTCTTATTTTCGCCATTAGGGCTCCTCCATGTCCACTTGCGGTTTTCTCGTTTTCGGTAGAAGGTATTCAAAATCCGTAAATTATTGCGTTCTGCGAATTCTACTAGTAGCTCTCCTCTGGCGTTTCTAGTACCGATGCCATAATCTCCTACTGCCTGGTCTCCAGCCTGCTTCTTCCCTACCTTTGCATTAAAGTCGCCCATCACTATAGTATACTGTGTTTTTACCTTATTCATTGCCGATTCCACGTCTTCATAGAAGCTTTCAACTGAAGCGTCATCATGGCTGGATGTAGGCGCGTAAGCCTGTACTACCTTCATCTTGTATCTTTTATTCAGTTTAATTACGATACCTACCACCCTTTCATTAATGCTATAGTATTCCTCTATGTTGCCAGCTATGTTTCTGTGAATTAGGAACCCCACTCCCAGTTCTCTTCTGTCCCGATAGCAAAGGACGTGCCCATTCTGTAGCACCGTATAGGCCTCATCTGTCCTCCTAACCTCACTGAGCCCTATTATATCCCATTTAACACCCTCTAGCTCCTCGAATAGTACAGCTAGACTTCCCTCACTAGATAAAGTTCTAGCGTTAAACGTTGCCAAGTTCAGGTTCCAATGGCGGCCTGTCCGGATCCAGAGATTCTTAGCACCCTCTGATGCGTTGCAGATCTGACCGCCGCCGTGGTCAGTTGCTTCGCAGCTGCTGGAGACTGAGGGCCGTGAGTTATTTGACGTAAGCATGTGGGAGGTAGTAGCCAGATACTGCACCAGGGTGGCCAATCCTTCTCTGGTGAGGGAGTGCGTTCCCGGCGGTGGTTACCGGTGAGGCCGCACCCCAGGCCTCATAATGCAGTTCCATCAACACGCGGATTTTTTTTATCCGGTTCGGAACTTCGCGGCACCGGGATTTGAACCACGGACCTCTTGCATGCGAGGTGGATGCTTTAACCACTATGCCATCGCCGCATCTATATATATATATATATATATATATATATATATATATATATATATATATATATATATATATATATATATATATATATATATATATATATTGTGAGCGCTGACTATGTACTTCATCTTCATCTGTATGACCAAACCATTGCTGTGATCATCATCGTATGTCACGCGGGCGGGCTCTCTGGCTCGTGCGTCTGGATTAAAAAAGGATAACCTGGTTGCTCCCGTACCGGACGTGGTCTCATAAGTGGTGGAGCGTGCTTTGGTTCCCACGACCTCCTGCTCTACCCGTCACCCCTGGAGCTCCGGTCTGGTCGACGGTTGTGCCCTCAAGCAACAGCGATGGCAGAACCCAACCCGCCCACTGCTGCAACCGCTCCTTCTCAGCCACTTAGGCTTCACTACACCGTGAGTACCTTTCATCGAGACCCTCCGGTATTTTCCGACCTTCGCAACGAAGACGCCGAAGAATGGCTCGACAGTTATGATCGAACCAGCGTTTGTAATTATTGGGACGAGGCGCACAAACTGCGCTACGTTCCTTTTTACCTCGATGGCGTCGCTAAAACCTGGTATTACAACCACGAGAGCGACTTCTCCAATTGGTCGGCCTTCACGGGGCATCTCCGTCAGGTATTTGGCACGTCTGCAGGATGTTCTGTAGTAGCGAAGCAGAAGCTCGCAACCCGCATCCATGGGGACGACGAATCGTATACGTCCTACATTGAAGATAGTGCTCGGCTCTCTGTCGTCGAGCACAAAATGACATGACGGAGGCCGATCGCATCCGACATCTACTAAAAGGTATCAACTCTGTGGCCTTCAATGCTCTCGTGATTCAGAATCCGACTACCGTCCGGGACGTCATCACTACATGCCAACGCCTGGACGCGCTTCATTCCATGCGCCTTCCACAGGCCTCCTGCGACGCTCGCTTTACCAAAGAGCATGAATTGCGGCCCTTATCTGCACAATTGTCAGAGAAGAACTTCACGGCCTTATTCCAGGCAACCCTACCGTTGCGTCTGTCCACACACCTCCTCCCAACCTGCGAGAGATAATCAAGGACGAACTGGCATCAATGACAAGCGCTGCACATGCCCCGTCTCCTGTGAGCTTCCCAGTGCTTTCGTACGCAGAAGTTGCATCGCGGGCCCCTGCACCAGTTCCAACCGTGCCTGCGGATGTCGGATGCGACCATGTGGCTGCGATGACAACGCAAGCGCCAAGGCCACGCCACTATTCTACATGGCGTCCTCCCCGCCCCATCTGCTTCTACTGTGGCATAAGGGGTCATATATCCCGTTTCTGCCGCCGCCGTCAGCAGGATGAACGACGTGGTTACTCAGCTTACGAGAGAGACTTTTCCCCGAGACCCGATGAATACGATCCCGCACTGTATCCATCCACCTTCCGTCAGTCGCCCTCCCCTCCACGGTCTCATGCTGGGCCTCATCCTTCTCGTTCATCTCGCCGCCGTTTTCCGTCACCGTTTCAGCGTACGTCATCACCCTTGCGTCACGCTCCGATCTCTCGGGACTCGGAAATCTAGAAGGTGCAGTTTTTGGAGGGGAAACTGCTTGTCGTCGGAACGCTACAACTCCTCCGTCTCGTCCAGCTAATTTACTGCCTGTTTCTGTGGAAGGTGTTTTTGTTGACGTTCTTATAGACACTGGAGCCGCAATTTCGGTAATTGATCGTGAATTATGTTTTCGCCTGCGTAAAGTGCAAACTCCTTATGCCGGCCCCATGTTATGCGGTGCTAATGACAGTCCAATTCGCCCGACCGGGTTGTGCACTGCTCGTATTCTCATCGATGGAATCCGTCGTCACATACAATTGGCTGTGCTGTCTTCGTGCGCTCATCAGATAATCTTAGGCTGGGACTTCTTGTCAGCGGCGTCTGCTGTAATTTTGTGTGGTCGGCCCCTCATTCGTATTACGGACACTGAGCTTTCTTCTGCTGCCGACCTTTCGTCGCCCAACCTTGTGACAGCTGCGGATTTCCTCCTGCCTCCCGGACGAGAACGTGTCCTTACGATCAAGTCACGAGACATTCTAGATGGTGACGCTGTGGTTGCTCCTTGCCAGCGCTGCATTTTTCGAGGGATCACCATCGCATCTTGGTTAGTGCGGTTCTCCCGTGGTTATGCAAGCATCACGGCCTGCTACACGACGCCAGAACCACTTCTTTTGCCTGAGGGGACCACTGTTGCCAGCATTACCGAAGAAGCACCGCTTTGTGTCGTCACTGGTTCATCTGCTTCGTCATTCTCAAAGTGTATGCCAGCGGAAGATGCATTTCCTGCTCTCAAGGCCACTTTGTGTGAACATCTCAACCCAAACCAAAATGATGCCTTGCTAGCGTTATTAATGAAGCACAAAACTTGCTTTGACGTTTGTTCCGAAGGTCTGGGTCAAACAACAGTGACCGCCCATCGTATCGACACCGACGGATCCCGTGTGATTCGCCGCCGCCCTTACCGTGTGTCGGCTTCTGAGCGCAAGCTTATAGAAGAACAAGTCAACGACATGCTCGCGCGCAACGTCATCAGGCCTTCGACAAGCGCATGGTCTTCTCCTGTCGTACTAGTGGAAAAAAAGGATGGCTCGGTACGGTTTTGCATTGATTACAGATCACTCAACAAAATCACTCGTAAGGACGTCTACCCACTGCCTCGCATTGACGACGCTCTTGATACTTTACAAGGTGCCGAGTACTTTTCAAGTCTCGACTTGCGCTCCGGTTATTGGCAGATTCCAATGCACGAGTCTGATAAAGAGAAGACTGGGTTTGCTACGCCAGATGGGCTCTTTGAATTCAATGTAATGCCTTTCGGCCTGTGCAATGCCCCAGCCACATTCGAACGGATGATAGACACGCTACTGCGGGGATTAAAATGGAAGACCTGCCTTTGCTGGAAGACATGAAATGGAAGACACGTAGGGGAGTTGACGAGGGTGCCCGGCTGCAATACCGGGCACCCTCGTCGTCTACTAAGCTGGCGAGATCTTCGACACCCCGTCAACTCCCCTACGTGTACCAAGAGCTGGCCTGGTCCGTATGGAACTTTTTATTGTGACTTTCTTTTAACAGTAGCGTTCTTTTAGAACGTAGTACGTTTTATAGCTGTTCTCTTTTCATTCGCGTATCAGTGTTTGTTCCTCTTTTATTTTTGTGATCTCCTTGCCATTTTCCTTGTTTTAATAAATGCTTGTTCGTTTTGTATAAAATCTCCGTGTCTGCTCTACGAGTGCGTCGGTCAGGCTCATACATCACCACACGTGCAACATTTCGCGTATTTGTCTTTTGTCTATACCTGTTGTAGTGTTCTTTTATAGCATAGTTTTTTTATGTAGCTGTTCTTTCCATCACGTGAACTTAAGTGTTTTCCTCTCTATTGTTTTTGTAATCTCCTTGCCAATGACCTATTTTGATTAAATGTTGTCTGCGTTCAATCCAATGTCCGTGTCAGCTCTAGGAGTGCGTCGATCGGGCCCATACATCACCACACGTGCAACCCCGCACTGGTCGACCGACCTGCAAACAAATTTGAGATGTACCTCTTCGAGGCCTTTCAGGCGTCGCAGGCCACAGCGTAAAGTGGAAGCCTGCGAGTCTGCCGCACGTCGATGTTGTCACACACCCGAAGTGTGTGACAGAGGGCTTCCGTGGCAATTGTCCTCCTGTACGCGATTTGTTCTTTTCCTCTATTTCAGGACGTCAACAGTGACGTCATAAAAATTTTCTGTTGGTGATTTATTTCTAGTGGGATGTCCGGCAACCGTCAATGGTAAAAGTGGCGCTGCCGCTGTCGAGAGCGAATACATAGGAGGTATAGAGAGTTTCCGGCGCCAGGTTAGATCGCAGCCCGCTAGCTCGTCGGCAAGCTGAGGAGCGCCTCCTATTATTTACAGAATTTAAAAAACAAGAACAGCGGTCCCCGAAGCTTTTACAGAGCTGTACTGTCAAGCAGCCACAATAAACCTTGAGCAGTTTTTTTTTGAAATAGACTGATACTAACGAACATTTCTGAAGACTGATACCAACGAACATTTCATTAACACTTAATGAGTGCTCACATGAGAAAAAAATTCGAGCAAGCCGTTTTGCGCATACACGTTCGATACTACGGTGAGGGGGTCTACAACAAAAAATTGAGATTGTATAGGGTTCATATAGGGTTCAATTGTGGCGTGTAGTAGTATCTTGTATCTGTATCTGCAATACTTCTTGCGTGAGTATCTTGTATCTTATTGCGAAACAATGTCAATGTCTCTGCGCACAGTGCGGCCCGGTCAGCCCCCATGTGCGTGCGCGCACGCACGCACGCACACACGCACATACACACACTCAGACAGAGAGAGGGAGAGCAAGGTAAATACTCGGCCACTGCAGCGCATGCGACCCACTGCTTGATGACGTGTAATCCACCGAAATTTTAAAAATCTTATCTCTTCCTCATTTTATCCGGCCTGACCTCACGTATCTCAGTTTCTTTTCAAGAGTGCGTACTGCATCGACCACGAACGTTTCTTTTTTTTTTTTAAACCTTCCCTAGACTGGTGCAACGGATGCACCCTCCACCCCATCCAAAACTCACTAAAGAAGACAGCGTGATTATAAGACGGCTGAAAAGCCACACGCGGATACACGTAATAATAATGTTGCCTCTACCGAACGACACGTGGCTACATGCGCCCTCTCTGCAGCGTTCTGGACGCCCCAGCACATTTGCTGCTGGAATGTTAGTGCCACGCAAACCAAGACATGCAACCAGAACGAGACGTGAACCAAGCACCGAAAAACGTACAACAGCCACCTCATCAAAACGTGGGAGGCCAAGCTCGTCCTCGAGGACCTGGAAGACCAGCGACAACTTGTCACCAGGGCCAAAAGCGCAGTCGAAGCCAGAGGGTCCCTGCACTCAAACCTTCGGGTGACATCGGGCATCGCTCGTAACAGTGATCTAAAATAAACGCTCATTTTTCTTTCTGTATCCTCCCCAATAATGAGTGTAACAATGCTTGCATGTCGGCTAAACGCTATGCGGCACACTTTTCAGTTCCGCAAACGTTTTCGACAGCGTATTTTAGGCATACATATTGCGGCGACAGGTTCACCACATTCAAGTAGCCTGCCACAATCATCGTCACCAGCACCAGCAAGACCCGGCTCGGCTGGCATGCGCCACGCGTTCGGACGTTCAACAACGAGGAAGAGGAAGTTAGTCAGATCTGTGCCACTCGGCTACTCAAACTTGACGACCATAGTTTTTAGAATCGTGGGCACAAGTTCGCCCTAATAAAGACGCTTGTTTTTTTAACCTGTCGGCGTCAGCATCGCTACATTTCTGGTGGAGGTGCTGGGTTATGAATCGAAGCCCCACGAGCTCAAGACAGCGTAGCCCCGACGACCAGCGTATCAACCCCGTGGAAGTGACTCCTGTACACCAGAGGGCAAGTCGCCGTCTTCGAGGTGACTCACCTGAGTTCGGTCCTCTTCACTTCATACCAAGGGGAATTCAAACGATGGATGCCACCACTATGACTAGCCAGGTAACACCGGCACAAGTGTTCATTAGCCAACCGCACCAGCCGCCAGTTTTCCACGGCGACTCGTACGAGGATGTTGAAGATTGGTTGGACCTGTTCGAGAGAGTAGCGAGCTTGAATGGATGGGACGAAAGAGAGAAGCTCCGTCGCGTATACTTCGCCCTGGAAGACTTCGCGAAGACATGGTTTGAGAACCATGAAACCTCGTTGTCTACCTGGGAGGTATTTCGACGACAAGCGGTGGCTACGTTCGCGAACATAGACAGGAAAGAAAAGGCGGAGGCAGCTCTTCAATCGAGAAACCAGCTAACAAACGAGAGTGCTGCTATGTACATTGAGGACATGGTCCGCCTGTTCAAGCGTGCGGATTACAACATGGCTGAGGATAAGAAGGTGCGCCATCTAATGCGCGGAGTGAAGCAAGAGCTGTTCGCCGTTCTCGTCCGCAACCCTCCGAGTACGGTTGCTGAGTTTTACTCGGAAGCGACGGCCATCGAAAGAACACTGGAACAGCGGGCTCGGCAGTACAACCGGAATCTTAACTGCGCATCTGCACAGGTATTTCCCGGAGGCGTGCGAAACGACGTTGAAGCCCTGCGGGAGCTAATTAGATCAGTTATCAGAGAAGAACTGAGCAGACTGCATATGCCCCAGACTTCAACTGCACTATCTGTTACGGACGTTGTTCGTGACGAACTGAGGCAGGTGATACGAGAGCCAGAGCGTGAGCTGCAGCCGGTTCGACCTATCCGAACATACTCTGAGGTTGTCAGACAACCCACCGTACACAGCAATGCAGCAGTTGCGATGGCGACGACTCCTCTCCCACCTGCGGCACGCAGCGCACCTCGTCCACGGGAACCGACAGCTACCTATCTGCCCCCAGGAGCACGTAGCACACATCACTATGTGGAGCGTAGGCCCAGGAAAAGTGACGTCTGGCGTGATCACGAGCGCAGGCCTCTGTGTTTTCATTGTGGGGAAGCGGGTCATCTGTACAGATTCTGTCCTTACCGACAGGCTGGATTAAGAGGCTTCCCGTCATATGCACCGTGCCCCCGAAACGGCGAACGACCAGCGGAGATTGAGGAGTACTTGTCGACGCGCCAGAACTCGCCAACTCTACGCCAACACCGGTCACGGTCACCATCGCCTATGCGCTACCGGTCATCCAGCCCACGTACACCTTCAAGGCTGCCTGGTCATCGCTCTCCAAGTCCACACCCGGAAAACTGAAGCAAGCGACCTGTGGAGGTGAGGCCGCTGATAACGTCAGTTACAAAGATCCTCCAATTTGGTTTGAGGGTGATGACGGTGTATTTCCGGTAGATGGGTGCAGCAACGAAAACGTTACTTCAGATTTGCGATTGAGAATGGAAGGATGGGAGCTGAATGCCTTAGTCGACACCGGTGCTGATTATTCAGTGATAAGTCACAAGATGGTGAAAAAGCTAAACAAAGTTGTGACACAGTGGAGTGGATCGCAGATACGTACGGCAGGCGGTCACATTATTACGCCCCTTGGCAGATGCACTGCAAGACTTGAAATACGGGGCTTTATTTACGTGGCCGATTTCATTGTGCTGCCAGAATGTTCAAGAGAACTCATTATAGGAATGGATTTTTTGCGAGCTAATGGCGCCGTAATTAACCTGCGTAGGTCCAGCGTGTCGTTTTCGACTGAACGAGCTATACCTGTGGAGGAATCTGAGGAACGACGCCTAACTGCTCTACGCGTTGTTCATGATGACGTAACTGTGCCGCCACGCTGCAGTATAATGGTGCTCGTAGAAAATGATGCATTGTACAACCGCGAAGGCATAGCGGATACAAATGTAGGACTGTTTTTGAACAAAGGTGTCTGCGTAGCTAGGGGTCTTGTTCACTTGACGAATGGCCGTGCAGATGTCCTACTCACAAATTTCTCCAATGAGCTTCAACACATCGCTCAAGGCACGGCTATCGCCTATTTACACGACTTCTGTATGGCGACCGAACTATGCAGCTTAACGACATCAACCACTCGACCAGTGGCCTGCAACATCGACACATCCGTGACTATCAATCAGAGCCTTCCGGACAGTCAGAAGAAACAGATTTACGCCTTGGTAAAAGAATTCTCTGATTGCTTTTCAAGTACCTCGAAGGTCCAGCGCACGTCCATCACGAAACACAGAATTATAACGCAAGACGACACGAGGCCTATATGCCAGCATCCATATCGGGTGTCACAGAAAGAACGGGAAATTATCAAGAAGCAAGTGGAGGAGATGCTTTCTGATGATGTCATCCAGCCTTCGAATAGTCCATGGGCGTCTCCCGTAGTGCTCGTTAAGAAGAAAGACAACACACTTAGATTCTGCGTCGAATACAGAAAACTGAACAGTGTAACTAAACGAGATGTCTACCCCTTGCCACGTATCGACGATACACTAGATCGGTTGCGATCCGCAAAGTTTTTCTCCTCCTTAGATCTGAAAAGCGGATATTGGCAAATAGAGGTCGACGAGCGGGACCGTGAAAAAACGGCATTCGTAACACCAGATGGCCTCTACGAATTCAAAGCGCTTCCATTCGGCCTCTGTTCCGCACCAGCGACGTTCCAGCGAATGATGGACACTGTCCTCGCCGGATTGAAATGGCAGTCATGCCTAGTGTATTTGCATGACGTGGTGGTATTCTCTGCAACGTTCGACAAACATCTAGAGCGACTACGCACAGTATTGGAAGCCATCCGGTCAGCGAAATTGACGATCAAACCCGAAAAATGCCACTTCGGCTTCGAAGAGCTGCGATTCCTTGGACATGTCATTAGTTCCGAGGGTGTTCGTCCCGATCCCGAAAAGACAGCCGCTGTTCAGAGGTTCCCTACACCCAGAGACAAAAAGTCAGTGCGTCGATTTTTGGGTTTATGTGCCTATTATAGACGATTTGTGGAAAACTTCTCAAAGATTGCGGAACCTCTTACAAAACTGACAAAAGACGACGTGCCCTTCACGTGGGAAAGCGAACAACAGAAAGCTTTTGACGAATTAAGGAAACGACTACAGGGTTCACCAATACTTGCCCATTTTGATGAGACAGCCGACACAGAAGTCCATACCGATGCCAGCAATGTCGGCCTCGGCGCCATCCTTGTCCAGTGGCAAAATGGTCAAGAGAAAGTGTTAGCCTATGCCAGCCGCAAACTATCAAAAGCTGAGGCAAACTACTCTGCAACTGAAAAAGAGTGCCTCGCAGTCATCTGGGCCATAAACAAGTTTCGACCCTACCTTTATGGTAGACCGTTCAGAGCTGTCAGTGACCACCATGCTCTATGCTGGCTGGCAAATCTCAAGGACCCGTCAGGTCGACTAGCAAGATGGAGCCTTAGGCTGCAGGAGTATGATATTACGGTCGTGTACAAATCGGGAAGGAAACACAGCGATGCCGACTGCCTGTCACGCTCTCCCGTCGATCCAAGTGTACCTGAAGAGGACGACTTCCCGTTTCTAGGCGTTGTCGACACATCCAAAATCGCTCAACTACAACGAGATGACCCGGATTTGCTGGCACTTATACAACACCTGCAGGGTCTCGACGTTCAAGTCCCTCGCATATTCTCCAGAGGGCTCTCCGCGTTCTGCCTTCGAGGAAGTGTCCTTTACAGGAGGAACTTCGAACCTAATGGTGAAACGTTTTTACTAGTCGTGCCCACAGCCATGCGAGAGGAAATTCTGCACGCATGCCACGACGAGCCAACATCTGGACACATGGGTGTGAGCCGAACATTCGCCAGGATTCGCCTGAAATACTATTGGCCTAAGTTGCTCGCATCAGTGCAGCGCTACGTGAAAACTTGTCGTCAATGTCAACGGCGCAAAACTCCACCCGTAAAACCAGCCGGCCTTCTCCAGCCAATAGACCCTCCAGATGCCCCATTCCAACAAGTCGGCATGGACTTCCTAGGACCTTTGCCGACATCGCGTGCAGGCAAGAAATGGATAGTCGTAGCCACAGACTATCTCACCCGTTATGCTGAAACTGACTCTCTATACAGTGCGACAGCTGCCGAAGTCGCCAAGTTCTTTGTGAACAACATAGTGCTCAGACATGGTGCGCCAATCGTCGTTATTACGGATCGGGGCACCGCATTTACTGCAGACCTAATGCAATGCCTGATGCGCATGACAAATACCGATCACAGAAGAACAACGGCGTATCACCCTCAGTCAAATGGCTTAACCGAACGCCTCAACAGAACTCTGACCGACATGCTATCAATGTATGTTGATGTTGAACATAAACAGTGGGACGAAATATTACCCTACGTAACATTCGCATATAATACAGCCGTTCAAGAAACAACCCACGTTGCCCCTTTCGAACTAGTATTCGGCCGAAGAGTGACCACCCCGCTGGATGCTATGTTACCACTACAGGACGAAAGCAGCTATCCACCTGACTTAGATGACTTCTTGCAAAGAGCCGAAGAAGCACGGCAAATGGCAAGATACCGAATACGCCACCAACAGCACGTCGATTCTAGTCGCTACAACAAGCGACGCAGTGACACACTTTATCATCCCGGTGACAAAGTGTGGATATGGATACCAGTGCGCCGCCGCGGACTCTCTGAAAAGCTTCTTTGCCGATACTTCGGCCCTTATGAAGTACTCAACCGTATCAGCAACGTCACTTATGAAGTTAGGTCCGCTGGACACGTGAGTTCAAGACGCCGCAATCCCACGGAAGTGGTCCACGTAGTCCGCATGAAGCCCTATCATGACAGATCGTCGAAAAACGAGTGAGAGTGCGCGTGTATCTTTTCACTGTCTTAAGCATCGGGACGATGCGTCTGAGGAGGGGGGCAATGCTGCGACAGGTTCACCACATTCAAGTAGCCTGCCACAATCATCGTCACCAGCACCAGCAAGACCCGGCTCGGCTGGCATGCGCCACGCGTTCGGACGTTCAACAACGAGGAAGAGGAAGTTAGTCAGATCTGTACCACTCGGCTACTCGAACTTGACGACCATAGTTTTTAGAATCGTGGGCACAAGTTCGCCCTAATAAAGACGCTTGTTTTTTTAACCTGTCGGCGTCAGCATCGCTACAATATATATAAGCTCGGTATTTTAACGGACATTTGTAGTTCGTAGTTTTCACAGAAATCTACAAGTTGTTGGGTGGCCGTGTTCGTCCCTTTAAACTCCTTCCAATTTTATCTATTTGACGAGAGCCTTCGTAAGCGGCTTCGACCAGACAGAACAGGCCACCAGCGCG
The DNA here is from genome assembly GCF_043290135.1 of Rhipicephalus microplus. Taxonomy (NCBI): domain Eukaryota; kingdom Metazoa; phylum Arthropoda; class Arachnida; order Ixodida; family Ixodidae; genus Rhipicephalus; species Rhipicephalus microplus. Next base: position 241,705,828 of record NC_134703.1, read on the forward strand.
CATTTTTCTGGTGATATGCTGAGACCTTGTTTTAACAAGTAGTTGGCAATCATAGTTGCTGCTTTTTGAAGCCGGGAACGTATCTGAGGACGTGTGACTGCCGAAGTCCAGACACAGATGTGGTCTGCTTATATTGAGATTTTAATGGTGCTTGCAAAGTATTCAGCAAGGCCAATTAGTGCAAGATTGAATAGCGTCGGGCTAAAAACTCCGCCTTCAGGAACACCCTTGGAAGTATAGCGTCACGTAGTTTGGCCATCTTCTGTTAACACGAAGAAAATTAAGACGTGCAATAGGTAGGCTTGCTTTAGGTGCTCACGGGAACACACCAAATCAGGGAATACAAGGTGATATGGGATAGACATCATTTGAGGGCAAGGAAGCTAGCAGCAAGATAAAGTTTGAGAAGCGATTGAAAGAAATGGGGAGGAGCGTTGGGCTAGGGAAGTTTTCAGCTACTTGTACATGAAGAATGTCGATACAAAACGGACAAAGCTAACCAGAAAATTGACTGGTAAATACTTGGAAAACAGCAGGGGGCCAACTTTAAAAAAATTATCGGTTGAAAAGAACACTCTAAGCCAAAACGGAGCAACAGGGGTATAGGGGTTGCTCCTTTCAGGGAGCAATTGCATTGCCACTCCCATTACTCTCCTAAAAGGAGTAACTGCAGAGGGAGGAACCGTTGCTCTCCTTTCAGTTCCTCCTTCGGGGGATGAACAGTTACTCCCTCCAGTTCCTCCCTGCAGACCAACAGTTACTCCCACCAGTTGCTCCCTGCCGACCAACCAGTTACTCCCACCAGTTGCTCTTCTAAGAGCAACAGTTACTCTTTACCGTTCCTCCCACGTGTTCGCAGTTACTCTCTGAAAACCAACTGCACATGCTTCCAGTTACTCCTTGGGGAAATGAGTATTTATCTCGAGTATGCTTGTCACACGCTTAACACATGGCGAGAGCTCCTTGGAAGAGCACTGCTTGGGTGCTTCTAACACAAAAAGTGGACAATATTGAAAGGAAAATAAATGCTTTATTGTTCTTTTTATGAGGCAACGTGTGACCACAAGTAAAAGTAGACTTCGCCACACCACAGCCAGCACTAAACAAACACCATAATACATCAAAGGTTTTCTGCGTCATCCGTGGAAAAACAATCTTGAATTTCTAGCATAGGGCAGTCTGTGTCATCATTGGTGAGAGAAGGGCAACTTCTCCAATTCTGAAGAACTCAAGTTTCGCAGCTGGTGTTTCCATCAGGCTAGGGCAGCAGAACGTCACCGCAGGCATATGTGAAGCATCTCATTGCTGCAAGAAAAAAAAATAGAAGTGTGAGGTTAAACATGCCAGAATCAATTCATAACAATGAGACACACACTGCAGCAGCGCTTACATTCTAGGATGTCTACTGCAGAACGAAATGTGAAAAAAAGAAAGGTTCGGCCAAACGTTACTTGGCAAGCCATATAAATGCTGATGTGGTAGACGCTCTTCACATGATGTCTCAGACAGCAATATTCTGGAAGAAAATGTGCAGCACCTCAACAAGGCATATTTGTAGCAGTTAAAGATACCCTTAGGTTCAGTTAACTTGTTTCCTATACACAGCTGAGTGACATTTCTATGAGCCCATTCACCAATGGGCATTCTAAATGAGGTCATGTGTGTGGCAAATAACACGTACTGTCCGCTCACGTTAAAATACTTATTTAGCTCGTGCACATAGTTGCTCTCGATTCTACTGTTCTATCATACGCTGCTGCGTCTTGAATTGTGCAATACCTGTAGGCACAAGCCAAGCATGCAAAGCCTGCTTGAAAGCAACCATTTGCAGAGGCTACATGATAATCTTCAGTATATTTCTTTGTACCTGACGCAAACGGCTGGACAAAACTATAGACAAATAAATGTAGAACGTGCTACCTTCAAAAAATGCTTTAAATTTAGAAAACTAGGGTGCATTTGTTCACTCGGTTGACGAGTCACAGCCACGAGATATGTAAACGAAGCAATATATCTTGAGGCATGCACAGATATTCTGATTCTTTGTTTGACAGTGTCACAGATAGCTTGCCAATACATATATATTTGAGAGCAACAAGATATGTGAAGCTTTTATTAGTTCAACGTCTTGTTGGTTCACAGCCAAGCAGGTTACTGCTTGTTAGACAAATTGGAATAAGCACACCATGGTTTCCAAAAAAAAAAAAGCATTATTAGAAGTTAGCTCCCGGTGTGAATGTCTGCCTATTTATTTTGTACTGCCTTCTACATGTGCCACAAAGACATTTGTTGAGGATGTGCGACCAGTCAAGCCAAGAAGATCGCATACTTGGTCAATGTGATGGAAATACAAACATTAGAAACACTGCCACCTCTAGTAAGAGCATAACACTTCAGTATCTTGGACTAGCAAAGAGGTGCACAAGATAGTTAAGCCCACTCTTGCGGAACTTTGAACGCGAATATTTCAGAGTGGGGGAGGTCAACATGCTGTGGCACTTTTAAACCCACGAAACATCTGCAGAAAACAGGGTAAAGGCAAGTCAAGAAACGCTGTTATGAAGGCCTGCGCATGGACAGCTTTGTGAATCTAGGCCCAAGTGTTATGCTTTGTGCAAGCCAAAATCCATGTATATAGGGAAAGCATACTTTTAGGAGTACCAGCGTAAACAAATCTTGGCAGTTGGCTTTTTAGTACAAACAGCAATCCCTGCAATGAAAACATAAACATTTTATCTTAACGGTAACAGTGTTAGCACACACACGGGCCAGCGGAGCCATGTCGAATTGTCAGTGCCAGTGTAACCATGTGGCATAATGAACTACTCTGTGGCCGACACATGCACAGTTTGCCCCTAAAAAGCGATGCTTTCATATACGTAGTACAAAAAGTCTGCACTTACCAAAATTCACTTGCTTTCTGTACTTTAGCATCGTTGGGAGCATCTTTATCTGCATTATAACCAAATTTGTGTCATATCCCTGAAAAAAAAAGTAAAAGACATGCATCAAATATTGTTTCATTTGGTAGCAGTGAAGACAGGTTAAGAACAGCCAAGTGGGAATCAGCCTAATTATGTGCATGCGGCAAATCCCAAACGGCGTTATTGAGGTTGTCGAAATTTTCGTCGATTGGTATTAACGTCGATATGTGACTTCAACGACATGCCAAGTTTTCACAGCGCATAAAGATTTCATGATGCAGAATAATGACAGCGCTAACGAGAACATACAGCATTTATGATTGTCTTTTACAATATTCAGTTTCGCTAAGGTTTTGCATCACTAAAGAAATCTGAAAGATTTGGGCCATTCCTCCTCCAATTGTTCTGTCAATATGTAAACTGCTCGCTTGATGGTGCGCTTATAAAATAGTAGGTTCAGCGCAGAGGCGAAGCAAGTGACGCAGTGATGTGGGCAGATTTTTTTTTTTTTAGGCGTGCGGGGAGGGGGGGGGGGGGGGGTCCGCTTATCTGAATAGGCCGGGCAAGCGAATATGGTCGTCAATTTGGGCTCCCTACGCCCGGCCTAAAAAAATTCTGTGCGCAACCACCTGCCTATGCCAGTGAAGTGATGCGAAAATGATTTGTTCACTTACTGATTTACATACACTTTACATCTCTAAAAAATGCGGCCCAAGGCCCCAACACTCAGCCGTTAACATTACATAAAGCCAATGGTAGAAAAGTGCCAGTATGAGTGCAGCTACAACCCCGCCCCAATGTTTTTTCAAGCGAGGTAGTGTTGCGGAAATGAACTTTTAACTGCAAAAGTACACTGGCACTGCAGTGGTGACAGGGGAAGCAAGAGGGTATGCAGGCTGTAATAGAGGTAATTTAGTCCGATACGGCTAGCAATGGATACGGTGAATAAGAGCAAATCATTTCTCTTTCAATAGCGCAACCACTCAACAATGTATTGTAAGAGCATTAAATGTTGCTGGAAATGCCACTCACCTGCACGCTGATGCATGCACAGTCCTTTGTCCGACGAGCGAACAGGCTTGCAGATAGCTGAAGACGTGTTTACGATGTGTTTGTTCGACCCAGCAGCAAAATCCACAACTACTTCGCGCTCCATAAAGATAAATATACACTAACCTTCATCACGAATAAGTAGAAACGCAAATCTGCGACACACACACACGATCAAAACATAGCTCACAAGCGCGCACGTCCATGTGCTCGCCAACCACAGACCATATGAAAATGAGTTAGTAGTGCGAACGCGAACCTAGTTGCGCCGAAAAAAAAAAAAAACGTCGAGCAGTGGCAGCACAGGCGTCAGCGCAATAATTTCAGTGTGTTCTCCTAATACATTTATATAAAAAAAAACTGAGGTACACTAAAACTCATAAATAACTATAAAAAGTTGATTGTAAGTTTTATTTAGTGCTAGTCAACATAAACATTGAATAAAAATTACTTTGTAATTTACATCGTTTGCTACATTAGCGCCACACTTGTCGTGCGGGCGCAGATGGCGCAGATTTGTCATTCTGCCCTCAAACTACACGGTGAAGCGTGCTACTAAGTGTATGGCCGATGAGAAGCGCGTCTGGGTCCGCTTTTTTTTTTTCTTCTCCGACATATCTGGGCGGGGGGGGGGGGGGCTTCTTATGCACGTGTTTTGGTGCTTGATCGACTTTGACGCCCTTACTTCGCGGACGAACGGCGTGTCTAGGCTTTTTTTATCGTTGTTTTGCACGTGTTTCGGCGTTCGGTCCGCTTTGACGTGCCAACTCTCCATTCTGCTGCTGCGTGTGTTAGGTATTTGCCGTACTGTATTCTCAGGCCTTCTGTGTTCAGCCAGCGCTGCTATCTTATTATCTACGGATGCTAAAATAAATCACTGTTTTGGTTTGGTGAAGTTTGGCACACAGAACAAACAACAATCTGGCCCATGAATATCAATGTGGGCGGCATGCATATTTGTGTGCGGTGTCCTGCCGGGGAGTAACCGTCGCGTGACGAGAGCATTTACAGCGGTTCCTCCTTCCGTTGCTCCCTTACAAACTTAAGATGAATACAGTTGCTCCCCCATTCTCGAACAAGTCGGCCATCTTGTTCCGCTTGGTCTTTTCGGAGAGTAACAGTCGGTCTGAAGGAGTAAAAACAGCCGTTGCTCCCATTTTGGCCATTTTTGGCTTAGAGTGAAGGTGAAGGAAGCCGAGACCGATATGTGGAGAATTGGCATGATTAAGAAGTCCGCACTAGAGATTTATCGAACTTTTAAGCAGGAAATTGCCAAGGCAAAGATCAATGATAATACTCGGGGTAGTTTTCTACTGTTTGAGACCAGGAAGGGAGTATTGCGAACCAAGACATATCAGGCCAAATGTGAAAGGTTCAGGTCGCTTCACTCCGAGCGAGAGAGAAGAAGCAGGAAGAAGCTTGATTCCAGCCCCGTTTGCCTCGTTCGGTGCCTCGTTCGGTGGAACTACCTGGTGTCGTTAGCTAGCAGATTTTATTCCGGTGCTTCCTGACTGCTTCAAGGGCACTTTCGGGCTTCCTCCTGTGGGGGAGCGGCCGGATCGGGCGGTGCTGTTAAGCCTATTAACCTGATGTCTCTTTCCTCTCTCGGCCAGGGATATTCTGCCTGGTCGGCTTCCCTTCCTAACAGTGATTCGCTACTCGATCTATTTTTGCGCAGTGGTCTGAAGAGCAGTCCTGTGGCCCTGGTTTCAACCAACAGCGAGTCTCTTTGCATGAAAAACCAGAAACTAATTCAGGAAGAACTCCGGAAGATTTCCGATCATTACGAAATGATTACTGAGTTGCGTCAATTTGGGCGTGGAGGCATCCTGTGCTGCTCGCCGGACCAGGCCTGCATCACAGATCTTCAAAATGCACAACGTTTGCCTCAAATCCGGTGAGCTGCTGCGTACCTGCCCATTTGGCCTGTGTGAAGGGACTGGTTCGAGGAGTGGACATGAGCCTTACACCACCCAAAATACTTGAAATGTTTGCGGCCGCAGGAGCAGTCTCTGTATTTCGATGCTCGCGTAACGTTGAGAACAAAAAGGTCCCCACAGAACCAGTGATTGTGACTTTCGTCGGCAGGGCTCGACCAACCGAAATTAAGGCATGGCCACTAATTTATCGTGTAGGTGCACTATCCCCTCGTCCACTGCAGTGCAAAAAATGCTGGAGGTATGGGCATACCATCAAGGGATGTAGATCGGATGTGAGGTGTCGCACATATTCTGACCAACATAAACCCGACGAATGTTCAACTCAAGAGGTGAGATGCTGTCTATGCAGAGGAAATCACGCGGCTGACGATGAAAGTTGCCCCATGAGGACATGTGAGTTGCAACTTCTAGAGGTCATCGAACAACAACGATGCTCCCGGCGTGAGGCCCGATCTATTCTTTCTGAGCGCTCACGTGGCTATGCCTCCGTTGCCAACCGGGCAAACCAGATGCTTGAGTCATCGTTGCCTGATTTAATAACATCAACGGTGGAAAAGGCCATGACGAAACTTATGGAATCTCTATTCGTGAGCCTAACGGAGTCATTGGCACAAATAGTGAGCACTCAGTTGAATCAAATATTGCAGGGAGGTAACCAACCTACCGTGCCCCCTTCACCAGTTAAGGTTACTGATATTCTATTGCAACCAGGCCCTTCGAAGTCAAAGCCAGACACGCCGAACACTGGCCGTAGAATAATTAAGCCTCTTGTACAGGACCTAGATTGGAGCTCGGACTCCGATTCTCATGTCTCACAACCAGAACAAATGGACTCTGACTCGAGAAATATGAAACGACGTGCTTCTCCTAAGCACAACGGTCCTCAATTAGTCCCAAATCAAGAAATAAGAGATATCAGAAGAAAAATCCAGTAAAAAAAGATTTTTTAAAAGATAGCATCTTAGAGAAAGCAGTGAGTGCTGCTGGTATCTCTTCAAAATAGGGTATTTAAAAGTACTACAGTGGAATTGCCGCTCCATTTTTTCAGCAGCCACAGACTTACTTCAACTTTGCGATAATTACTCCCCTGATATTGTTGCTTTACAAGAAACTTGGCTTGCAGAAAATAAGTATTTTAGGATTAAAGATTACCGCACATTTCGTCTAGACCGCCCAACTCGGGGTGGAGGTTTGGCAATATTTATCTCATCTAAAATCGCACATAGAGCTAAAATTATTTATCAGTCATTGGCTACAGAAAGCGAGATTTTAGCAATAAGCATTACTATTCCTGGGTTCCTCTCATTCTCATTTATTAATGCTTATTTTCCTGAGGGTGTTCTAAATTCTTCCGTCCTAGATACTGCAGTTCAATATTGCCAAAAAGATATTGTATTAGTAGGTGACTTCAATTCTCATCATATATCTTGGGGTTTTAAAACTGATCTGAATGGCAAACGTTTATGGGATTGGGTGAACAATAATAACTTTATATGCATAAACACAAAAACTCCTACTTTTATGTGTAATCAGTCCTTCTCGGTACTCGATCTCACTTTTTCTAACGCTAACCTCTCCATCTTATCATGGTCTGCGATTAACTCGGGAACAAGTAGTGACCATATGCCAATATTGTTCGTGGTGGTATGTCCAACAACCTCCAAGAATAGATCTACCGTAACACATGTAAATTTTAATACTTTCGAGAAATCCTTAAGAGGCGCTTTATCTAACCAAACGAATGATGCAGAACTAGACGCGATCAGAATTAGCGACATTTTAAAAGAGTCGTTAAATAAATCAAAATTCACCATTGAAAGCGCTAAACCGTCTACCAACCCTTGGTGGAATGCGGACTGTTCGCGGGCTTATAGGCTAAGAAAGGCTGCATGGAAAAAATTAATCTTCAACGAGTGTCCCAGGAACTAGAGTGATTATAAGTATGCAGCCGCTATTTTTAAGAGAACCATCGCTAATGCGAAGGACAAATTTAACAATGACCGATGTGAGTTCCTGTCAAAGCCGGTCAATAGAAAAGCACTTGTTCGCTTTCTGAGAACTAAGAAAGTTCTTCCGGTACAAAGAAATATAGAATCTGTAGTATCATCACGAGTTGAACTGAAGGCCCTTCTAGAAGATATTGCTCAGGGCCTAGAAAGTCGCTTTACGACACTTCTCTCATACCAAGCCCAGTCCCCCCAAAGGGCTGAGGATTTTGAAGAGGTTACGCCTGCAGAATTAGCAAACGTAGTCAAACCCCATTCGGCTCCTGGTCCTGATGGCATGACGACATCGGTGATAAAATCTGTGCATAAAATATACCCACTTGGCCTACTCGAAATCATTAATCACTCACTTAGAAGCTCTTGGATGCCACCTGATTGGAGAATGACAAAGGTGATTCCATTATTAAAAAAAGCAAGGCGCTGGGTTTACCTTAGATAATATCAGGCCCATGTCACTTACATCGAACCTAGTAAAACTAGTTGAAAGAATTTTATATAGACGTATAGATCGATGGTTGTCAGAAAAACTGACACTGAGCCCATGTCAGATTGTATTCAGGCGTGGTTGCTCCATTTGGTGTGCGCACGTGGATCTCGAAAGCAGAATTCAACTTGCTCGATATCAGAAACAATACTCCGCTTAGGTAACCTTAGATATCACAAAAGCCTATGATAGCGTGGAGCATGTTAAACTGCTAGATTCACTTCAGAATTTAGGACTGCCTCAATACTTCGTGGCCTGGATCCATGCTTTCTTAGGTGATAGAGAATTTTACTGCTCGCAATCTGGTGTCAACTCTTCAGTATACAGGCAAACGAGAGGTATACCGCAAGGATCAGTACTATCGCCATTATTATTTATTGCTCTACTATGTTCCATTCCCATTCAGCAAGATGTACAGGTCTATGTGTATGCCGATGATATTGCATTTTTTGCTGCGTCGGCGGACATTCACACACTGTACCTGATTCTGCAGACATACATGAATAGTCTGGAAACGTGGCTGGAGGATATCAACCTATGCCTCAATACAAACAAAAGTACAATCACAGTTTTCGCACAAAATGCCCCAGTGCGAATTTCACTAACGTACCGACAGGACACCATACCTCAGGTTGAGTCAGTTAGGTACTTGGGGGTAACCTACACCGAAACACTAAACTGGAGTCCCCACATAGTAAACATGGCCGCTAAAGGAGCACGTGCCGTAGGGATGCTGCGCAGGCTCAGTAATTATCGTGCCGGTTTGCGTAGAGACGTGCTCATTATGATATATTGCATGTACATTCGACCGATACTAGAATTCGGCTGTGTTTTGTTTTCTGGCGCTCCGGCCTACAAAGTTCGACCACTGATTCTGCTAGAAAGCGAATCTTTACGCTTATGCCTAGGGCTACACAAATATGTTACCAACAATATCCTATACGAAGAATCCCGCCTGCCTTCTCTTATCAAAAGATTTCATATTCTAACAGTACGTACATTCCTTAAAATCTATGCATCACCTCAGCTGAGGGCACAGTATGTGTTCATTAGCCAGCAGACCTCATTCTTCAACCACCAATGACCTAAATTAAGGTATCCTCAAGTAATATGTACTCAGAAACTTTTGAAGCCCTTAAGAGTTAACCTTGTGCTCAACACTGTAGATGCAATTAGGATAGAATTTGTCGATATATATCCCAAGAATGCAAAAAATTTACCATATCAGTATATAAATGGCATTTTGGAAGATCATTTGGCCAATCTAGAAACATTCATTGTGATAGCGACTGACGCTTCGGTTTATGGAGAGAAGGCTGGTGTAGGAATCGTATCATCCTCACTAGATTGGGCTTTCTCAATTCGATTACCTGACTTTACACCTATTTACCAAGCTGAACTACTGGCAATAGTCCTTGCATTGCGTAAAGTGCCGCAAGATCTATCAGCGGCGATTATTATAACAGACTGTCTCTCGGTCTGTACTGCCTTAAGCTCACCAACTTTTTCGCGTACCTTATAAACTTTTTTACTCGCTCATTCCTACACATGTGCGACTCGTCCGACTAGTTTGGGTGCCAGGCCATAGAGGATTAGCTCTGAATGAGCATGCAGATGCACTAGCTGTATCTTCCCTTGATTGTCCTGTTTTACCTATTTTGCCTACTTCTGAATATATCACAGCAGCAAGTTTTGATAAACGCACAACGGCCAATAACTTTGAAAAATCCCCTTTGTTCGTATCAGACTTCACACAGCTAAAGTTCCCTTGGAAGAACAAGTGGTGTTCATCAAGGAAGGAAGAAATAGTAATTACCAGGCCAGTAATTACCAGTCCCCTCATTGAACTTTTACCTTCACAGGTCGGGTCTGGCACACTCGCCTTTGTGCCTTTATTGTAATGAGAGGGAATCTTTGGAGCACTTCTTTTTGTCATGCCGAAAATTGAAAACTCAAAGGAAAAATCTACTAGAACCCATACGAAAGTTGGGCTTAAACTTGACACTTCCGGTGATCCTTTCATTTGGCGCGGTCGCATTTGGATTCAGCCACAGGAGGGTTTTTACCGCTGTTACAAATTTCTTACGAGAATCAAAAAGAATGGGCTACTAAAAATAGGTAACTTCAGTTGATTTATGTATAACTTTTTTTCTTTTTTGTATGTTTATGTTTTTTTTCAAGGTTCTTTTTTTTAAATTTAACACCTATATTAACTAATTAATGCAACCCTCTCTTTCAAGAAGTGAATTAATTTAAAAAGCAAGGCACCGTCCCATTTATGGCCTATCCCCCTAGGTGGGCTGCGCCAAGGTGTTGAGGAACCAACCAACGAACCAACCAAATGCGAAGGGGTGCACACGGTATGCAGTGTGTGTGGAGAGGAAGAAGAAACTGCCCAACACTTGATAATGTTCTGTAAAGGGCTTCACCCTATAGTTAAGGATGATGGCGCAGAGTTTTTCAAAACACTGGGGTTTAGGGAAGGGAGGGCAAAATAGGCTTTAAGCGGGTAGACTTAACTGGAAGGAGGTTATCCGATTGGTGGCTAAAGTTAAGGCACGAGTGAAAATTAATTCCTTTACTGCAAAGTACGAATCCTCAACTCCACTATATTAAGGAAAAAAATGGTTATTCTAATGGTTAGTTCACTGAGTATTACGGCTAGGTGGCGTTAGCCGCCGCCCGATCTGAAGGGTACAACGATGACGATAGTAATAGCGCGAGAACAAAACGACGACACAGAGACAAGAAGGACACAAAAGACACGAGCGTGTCTTTCGTGTCCTTCTTGTCTCTGTGTCGTCGTTTTGTTCTCGCGCTATAACTATCGTCATGCCATACCAACTAGCCCAAGCTGCCACACTTCTAAGTTACTAAAAGGTACAGCCACATCCATTCATCCATTCATCCAGTCCGTACGTGTTGCCAGTTTTGCTGGGTGCGCTTGCAGTTTTGTGGTTTGTGTGCCCGTTCGGCAATCCGGTCAGATTCTTGCGCTTGTTCGTCGAATACTTCACTTTACATGCGTAGTAGCATCAAACTCGTATTACCTGAGCCGTTAAATGCGCGGTACTTTAATCACTAGATCATTCAGAAAAGCTGGCCGACCATTTCTGATTCCAAAGTACAGGCATCACACGATATAAATTTGATGGCTATCCAGTACAAGTTTCCTGATTGCATTAGATGCGGAGATGAGTCAATCACGGTCCATAAATTCACTTTCGATAGAAAGTGCCCATGTGACACTCGCAGGCTCAATCAAGCCTTGTTATTCGCTTTCATGGCTGCCCGAGCGCTGAAAAAACTTTCGACTTTGAGCGTGCGGCTAACACTCCAGGGTTTCTTGGCATGGAGCAACATATGCGGCTGCGGACTAGTTGGTATTCGATACTTCAAACTGCTCAGTGCTAAACACAGCAGCCCAAGTTAGACGAGGATTAGCGCCGACATCCGGTTGAAACTTATCTCAACTCCCAAATGTGTTGCCTACACCCGAGATAAAAACAACATGCTTATGCTGAAAACAAAAAAAAATCGAAGTAAAGCATAAAATCAGAGGGACCACAAAAAAAAAAAACGAAAAGCGGTGACATAGAACTAGCCAGGTAAGCCAGTTCTTTGCAGTCAAAAGTATTGAACGTTCTGGGTGTCAACATGATGATTTATTTATTTGTATGGTTTAACGTCCCAAAACCACCATATGATTATGAGAGACGTCGTAGTGGAGGGCTCCGGAAATTTAGATGTCCTGGGGTTCTTTAACATGCACCCAAATCTGAGAACACGGGCCTACATTTCCGCCTCCATCAGAAATGCAGCCGCCGCAGCTGGGATTCAATCCCGCGACCTGCGGGTCAGCAGCCGAATACCTTAGCCACTAGACCACTGCGGCGGGGCACAGGTGCCATCATGAGGATGAGTGTTATAAACTTGTGTTTTCTCAGACAGGTTCTGGCAATCGTTTTCTTATTGTGAGAAGCCAAACAAACGTTTCTACCCTTGTATTTTACTTTTTGCAAATTTTTCTGTAGCCATTTGGTTAGAAACTTTCCTGTTTGACCAACGCACTGAATAAGCAATCTCAGTTATGTGCTTGAACTAGTGTTGTTGGAAAACCTTTGAACCATAGCCAAGCTCTGCACGGCAAAACATTGTTTACTGTGCAGTAGGCATCGTTTACAGGATACCTTGGTTCTGTGCAGACAGTTGCGAAGGCCAAATAGATGGGTGCCTAAATATAGGGTTGCAGGAATATTGTCCAAAGATAAAAACCATAGAGATGGTTCTTTAGCTTCCGACTGTTGAGAATGTGCTTGCCAACCTCTGTTCGAAAAAACACAAGCTCTTGCAGCTCAACTTTATGATAGCACCAGGATTATCATTGAGGCTGCATGAACAGCTAAAAGAAGCTGGTGAGATTGAACCTTCGATGTTACTATCTGTTAAAGAACTGGCTTACCTGTATTCATCGCCATGTGCTATTTTGCTTTAGTTTTTTTGGTTTGTTTCAGTGCCCTTTGCTTAGTTTTTATCCTCTACCATGCGCATGTTATTATTTTGGGTGGGGGCTATATATTGTATGTTGAATAAAATTTATATTGGAAGCCTTTGCTTGCCTTCCTGACACTGGTGTTGCTTTATCTGTTGACTATTTTCAAATCTTTGTGCAGATGCGTTGTATGCATGTTGATATCAACAGAGCAATAAACTAGAACACAAGAAAAATAAGTACACACCACTGCGTCTAGCAACTATCCTAATAAGAAAGCACACCATTGGAAAAAAACCAAAGGTATCGAACTCCCCTGATCTGGTGGATGACAATCACAAAGTTTAGTCCTGAAAGGCTAGCACAGTGCAGAAACTTGAAGTGGAAGAGGGGATGACAAACATCAAATAATGTTATTAAAAAAAGGCTTTTTTACCGCATCTTATATATGGGACATTTTTAAAAGAAATTTGTCATCAAAATTTGAGAGAGTAGACGATGCTGGCTTTCAGAATAGCTGAAATATGCATGCTCATTATGAAATAAAAAATATCTACACCGTTATGTTCTGGCTGCACGGGGTGCTTAGGGTGCTTGTGGAACACAAGCTTGAGACCAGTTAATCTGCGTAATTCACCTGAGCACATTTTCAAGGGAAAGAGGCAAGAAATAAGTGCAAGTGTCATTTAGCAAAGTGACACAACTTTCTTCCTTGTAAAGTACAAAACAGCTGCTGAAGTTCTGAAAATGCTCGCTTGATACGTTGCGAAATTTAGCAGCGACAAAAGAAAAAAATTCCGTATTAATTCTTCTCCAGAGACGATTTTCATGGTCGATCGCATGGCCTCGTCAGTCAGCCCCTACTAGGGAATCTACTTTTAATTAGAATAAAAGTATGAGCTTCAGTGTCTTTTGTGCAGGCTTGGTCACTCAAGAAAGGTTGGCGGGACACATGTTTCAGGCATCTGATTTAATCTGCAACCAGTGCAGAGTGTTGTTCTCCCGTGATAACAATGGGACAAAAAAAATTGAGGCAGATTTTCAATAGTTGTGCCAAGCCTCAAAGAAGTGATACTGAACAACCCTCTTTGTTTTGAGTTATTAGTTTATTTCATCCTCCTATTTTTTATTTATTATTCCTGTCTTCTTTCTTTCAATTTATCTTGTTGTCTATTTAAATTACATTCTATATCCTTTTTTCACCTTTTTCCCTCACTTTCTTATTCTGTTTCTTCGTCAATCTTTCTATGCGATACCTTTCTTTCTCCCCACTTTTTTTCCCTGTTCCTCACTCTCGCTTATCTTCCCAAACACCTTGCACACTATACTGCAAAAAACTATGATAAATTCTGCTAGCGTGCCTGTATAGCCGAGTGGTTGTTTTCGCTTTGTCAGTACATAGATTCGAATGCAATTTTCTTGAGAATTTTTTCCCAACATTTTGTTTGATTTTTTTTGTAGTGCATCTCTAGTTCATCAGTGTTAATGAATCCCATTCCGGACGTATCGGTGCATGTGTACTGGGAGCGAAGCACAGCAGGACAAAGATGAACAAGAGGCCAAAAAGCATGTGCTGGTTCATTATGATGGTTATTTTTGTTCTCACATCGCAAACCAATCCTCTGCTTAAACAGCTCTATTTTTGAAATATGAAAAAGGTTGTCACATGCACAGTCTTTTACTATGTTCCAAGTGATCTTCCAATTCGGTTTTATATATGTGTGTGCACAATCTGAGTATCAAAGCATTTTTTAGCGAAATAAAAGTATTTTGACGGTTTTTACCTATCCATCTAGCTAGCTGCCTATGTCTGGGTGCTCGCGTGATCACCTCTCTTACTAGTGCAAAATAACAAAGACAAAAACGCCGACCAAGGTGAAATACACAGAACTTTAAAAGACGTTTCGGCTCCCTACACGGGAGCCTTGTTCACAGTGACCTCAGTCCGACGGGATTCGGTTGGACTCTTGACTATATAAACTCTCTTACTTGTACATACCAAAACTGGCATGCAAAAGTATGAGTGTATGACAAACTTGACTGAGGCATCAGGACTTGAATGGCATGAAATACCTGTCAGGTAAATCATGAAACCCTTATCATACACATCTGGTGCATACCCATGAAATGCGGGTATGGCCCACAGGTTATGAGCCCACAGTAAGGCTTTGCCTTCTCAAGTATAGCTAAAACAGACATTGTAAATTTTACCCTAATAACTTTAAAGAGCTTGCGTGAAAAAAAAAAACATCTTCTGCCCGTTTCACTGACAATGCTGGTGAGTAAAGTATTTGTAGACCATAAAAGATAAAAATCACAATTAAAGTCAAAAGTGAACCCAGGCATTCTGTGAAGCTGTGAATTTTTCAACTCTAGAGTTGTACGACTGCTTAAAGTTGCGTCCACCATGGTGGATCAGGGGCTAAGATGCTCACCGGCTGACCCGAAGTTCGGCAGTTTGATCCCGGCCACGACAGTCACTTCTCTAGGACTTGTCATAATGCAACAAGCGAGTATGCCTACAAACGGTTGTTATTAGCATTGACGAAGCGTTACCCAACCCGAGCTGGTTGAAGCGGAAACTCAGCAAGCACGAGCTACACGAACGTCGTATTCTTTCACGCTGGCACATACTATTTGCTTATATATGAAATCAGTGCCTTACAACTTCTCAATTCTGAAAGCTTGATTACCACATGTATTCAACTATAAAGAAACGATGTGCCTTATTTTTATCATGCTTCACCTTGTTGCAGGGAGCAAGAGAAGATGCATTACCATTTATACCACAGTGTACACTGTATTTTATCACAGATAGATTTTTGCCCTCTGTGGTCTTCAATGCAACCAAAAAACACTCATACATGTAAAGCCTCCTATGTTGGGTGCCTTATTTATAACTGCATGCTTGCTATGGCAAAAGGGCTAAGAAAGCATGTGTTCCTGGGAAACATCCATAAAGTGGCTTGTAACAAGCTCGTAATCAGTGTGTCTTCATTCATAAGACTACTATGGTGCACAAATCACTGGCTTTTGCCTTCTTGCTGAACGAGTTTGCAACAACGAAGAATTTCTAATTTGTTCACATTGTGTATGAAAAAATTTAGTTTCCTCAATCTCTTACTTGTCAGCAAAGTAGAAGGTGACATTCTTGTGTGCCTTAAAATAAACTGAAATTCATAACTCTGTTTCTCGTGTAGGTTAATTTATGCCACACATGCAAGCACAGTCCATGTACAGTTCTAGCCATGTTTCATGCAATGCAGCAAATGAAAAGAAACTTTCTGTTGCACGGTAAATGTATGATGAAACAAGCCTTGTGGGGATCACAACTCAGGTGACAAATTGCGAACTGAGATTTTTCCATGTTATACAGAATTATGCGGTTGCATTAACAAAGAAACAAACAAAAACCGTTTCCAAGGCAACAAACAATACTGCATTAATGCCCGGCTGAGTATTATTGTTTTCTATTGGTATGACTAATTTCTCCAGTAATATTTTTTATGTGGCTATGCAGAGCATCTTCTGATACACAATGGGGCAAAAACAACCTGCGTCTGCAGCTTCAATCAAGCCCCCCCCTTTTTTTTTTCGCAGGCCTGCCTGTTCTACAAAAAATTTGTACAGTAGCCTGCTTAAAGATGGGACTGTGCTGCATTTGCCAAGATTGAATTTTCGCCATGCAGTTTTTTTACGAGAAAGAAATCAAATAGCACCATAATTAAAGGATAAGGTGAAAATGGCAAGCGCATGTTGTGTCTGTTGCTTTCTCTAATATATCTACAGTGCTGCCTGATTTTCCCCTAAAATAGATGTATTCTGCAGTAGTACACCTTCAGTGCATGCTGAAGCCAACAATGAAGAAAATGCGAACATTGCAACGAGGCCAAAGCACTCCTCATTCTGGTGCGCTCAGATATTGTTTACACTTAGGCCCGTGCTTTGAAGCAATTAACTTTCCATGGTTCGATGCAGTATCCAATATAGTGGATGTTCTCCTGGGTGGGAGTTTGATATAGCAGATACTACTTAATAATGATCGACAGTATTTAAAAACTGCTTTGTGTCATCACAGTGAGCATGCCACAGCTGCACTGAAAATCTTTTTTTATGGTAGCGAAAATCGTCAAGCGATGCCTTGTGCATTGTAAACCCTTGAAGGGATCCTGCAACACCTTTTGAGCATGCTGATCGGTAATCAAGGTTCACTATAGCGCCGAACACGACCTGGAATTACAATACATTTTTCAGGTCAGCTTTTCTTGTGCCGACGAACGACGCTACTAGCTCAAAAATCGCTACGTTACGAGCCAAGTATCGGGCAATGGCCGATTTGGGCATGCGCTTCATCATTAGTAAAGCCGCTGCGGGATTCTGCCTTTGTCTAAGAGTGTGTGTGATGGCACTGAAAAGCCGTGCATTTGATAAAAAAATTAACAAACAAATATCATTGCTTAAGCACTGCGTCCAAGTGGTTAACCCGCGAAAACTGAAATGTGTGGCCCCAGTGTTGGGCAGTGGGTTCAACCCAATGCTTCTCTGGGGCCTTTCACAATTATTGGTTACATCTGTGTGCTTCTTGATGAGGTTAGACACATATTTGGCTTAATTACCGCAGTGTTTATTTCACATGCCATACATTGTGTCTCTCAAGATCGCGATCATGGCGGAGTGTAATGAATGGTTAAATGCGTTTCGCAATGCCATAATCACATTAGTTGTTCTCGAACCGCAGGCGGTCACAGAGGTCGACACCAAAGTCAAAGTGGCACGGGAGAAACTAGTTGAAACCTGGCGTTTGTCCCGGTGAGCTCCCTTCCGTAATCATCACATTGACGCCGCGTTTTTGTAAGCCTTTGAAATTGCAAGCTAATTCGGCTGCGTGGTTTGCAGAATCCGCCTGCCACCGGCACTTGCGTTCCTGTTCGTGATTTAGCGCAGCTTGGAAGGCTGCGGATTATTGGTACGGAGATGCTGCAGGCTCTCGACCTCCCTGGCCTGTTTTTGTGCCCCGGCTGCCCCATCGTCTTGGCGAATGCGAGCTCTCCGACTCTTCTACTGTCGCCGTTCTCCTAGAGTTGTCCTTTGCATACCCATGTGGCAGGTTTCAGAAGAAACTGATGCACGTGTGCTCAGCGCCACGGCTGCGACAGGATGGACGACGTCACAACACAACCAAAAGCACGCGTGCTTGGGTACGATACTGCGAACAACGTAAGTGATAAGACAGCCAATGGAGATTGCTCGTAACACCGCTGCTGGACTGGTTTTCCTTTCTGCTAGCCATGTACAGCTTTCACTGTAAACAAAAAACTGCCCTAGGAACGCACCACGTATTTTCATTTGCAAAGAAACCATTTCGTGCAAATCATAAGGTTTCTTCATTGTGCCGACAATACGAGCCTTACCTTGAGGGACAAGCTGAAAAGGTTGTGCCCCCTGATGAAACTTCTAAAGGCAAAGTTCCTGCAGCACTTTCAGCCGGTGCGTCAGTTCAGTTACGACAAAAGCATGATAGAATAGTGGGTAGTCATGGCTGCAAGCAGTTATTACGCAGAGAACCTATCTGCTTTGGCTACAAAGTGATAGCCATTTTTCGCCTGAATGCGAAAAATGGCTACCTTGCAAACTTGATCGTCATGGCTGAAGTATACCTAGGAAAATGGGAAGACATTGTAACAAGCATGCCTTATGAAAAGGTTTCGGAAAAGTGGCAGTGCCTTTCCTTAAAATGGTAGAATTTCTAGTCGGAGTTCGTACCGCCATTTCATTTTTATTTCAACAATCTCTTCCCCAGCCTGCACTCAGGTGCCTGCAAGAAAAGAACTAGCACAGTGAGGCAAAACCGTGTGCCGAAAGAACCATGTGCCCCATCGCTCAGCCTGATTTGATCAAGCGCATGACCCATGGATACGAAGAGCACGCACTTTCGGATGATGGGATAATGATCGTACGCTGGATGCACAACTCTGTCGTAACAATTGCAAGAACCGTGCATGGCGTAAAACACATGTCCTCTGCAGATAGGTATTCCCGTGCGCAGAAGGAAAAGATCAAGTCCCTCACCCTAATGCCATTACTCAGTATAACAGCTTTATGGGAGGCACTTCTTAGATGGACGCAAATGTAGGTACCCACCGAATTGCAATCTGTGGAAATAAATGGGTGGTGGCCTATATTTACTAGGCTCTGCGACGTATTTACTAGGCTCTGCGAAGTAATGGCTGGGTGCTTATCCGCAGCTCAGGATCAAGCATCGCTCAACTTGACTTCCGAAGGCAAATTGCTCAAAGCAACCTGACAAGATAGAACAGCAAGCCAAACGAACCTGGTCGTAGAAGAATGTTGACGCTTCATGACAGTGCGCTTCAAGACAGCGCGGTGTGCACACAGTGCATGAAATGTGACGTCGGCATGTGCATTCAACACTTTTTACCATATCACAGTAAATATAGTAAATAAGTGCCCAGCAGCTCAATATTTATATTTTTCACAATGTGTTAAGGCCAGAAATAAATTTTTTCGGCGTGTGAGGTCCGATTTGCGGCAGTTGTTGGCTTGAAAAAGCCAATGCATCAAAAGTCATTCACACCCGTCAGCCTGAAAGTTCGTGATGCGGCAATGGATGACGTCAGCGCCAATCTTAGAGGTCAAAAGAGCTCGCAGGGAAAGAACTTAGCAGGGACGACATTGGCATTATGTACGACGGTATGAGGCAAAAACATGGCTGCAAAGTGGCATGACACTGGACTTAGTTTTTATTTCGCAGTCCTGTCAAACTTCTTCCTAGCTTGCTGTTGGCACAACGCTCTGCCAGGTGGAGCCAGAGTTTCGCAAGTGTTTCATTGCCCTGTCTATAGGCGAAATGTCAGTGAGGAGTCTGCTCGAAAAAGCCGAGAGGGACAAACTCATAGTGCTGGCATATTTTACTCGCAGTGGCCACTACAAGAAGGATTGTTCTTTTTGGTGAGAACATTTCATTTGATTTAAGAATACCTTTCATAAATAAAAACTCAATTCTAACTTTAAACTCGCTTTTCTCATAACACAAATTTTGCCACTTTTTCCAATGCGCCCCTCCTTTTTCGGGCACTTCTAGTGCTCGGATCTGCATGAAATTTTGCCCAAATTTTATCCAAAGTATGACAAATGCAATTATCTAGTTTAAATTTCAATATTTTATTGTATAATAAAAAGTTGTATGTATACCTTTACTAGGTAGGTGCATTATAGACTTCTTATGTTTATTATTTTTCACTAATAACACATATTTTGTATGTGCTTCCTAAATAGTTATTTTGCACTCTACACTTTATTTGAAGCAGTATGAATGGTAAAAAATTATAGAAGTTCAAGGATGAACCGAGGGGGGGGGCAAAAGGGTTAAGGTTTTCACATTGTCATGTCGCAGAGCGAAAAGTGTGTAACTTGAAAGAAAACTAATTATACATTTGAAATCAGCATAAAAAGTTCCATAAACAGCTCAAATTTCTTTGCTCTAGGGTGAATACTTAAAAAAAGTGTCAGAGTAGCATCTCCCCTCAAAATCTGTCTTAAGGCAGGAGGACATGTCGACAAACGAGAAGGAAAAGTTGGCCCAAGTATTTATCGAGCATCAATTCATACACGCAGGCGGCAAAAGTCTGGAACATGGTTAGTAGGGTAGCAGGAAGACCATGCACATTCACTCCTTGGTAAACACACAGGGGGACAGCTTGGAAGATCAGGTGAACTCCCTCGGCGCACTGTAAGTGAGGCTTTCCGAAGATACAAAATACAAAAGCAGAAAATAGAACTTAAATATATAAAATACGAGGCATACAGCCAACCTCTCAGCTTAGCTGAGCTACTAACAATACCAAACTACTGCAGTAATTCTCCCCCAGATTCCAAATGTTGAAAAACCTACCCTTTGAAACACAAATAACCTAACTTTCCTTGTACAATGCTATCTGGTTGTCTGGCGCATATCCTTACTTGGAAAAAGGTTACTGTTTTCATTTTGAAACAGGGCAAGAACCCTTCCTCCTTTACAAGTTATAGGATCATCATGGCACTTGCTAGCTGCCTCTATAACTTTCTGAAAAAATGATAAACCGCTGTCTTGTACCTATTCTTCAAACAATCTGCGCGACCAATTTCAGTGCTGGTTTCCAGAGGGTACATCCGTCACCGACGACCTGATATGTAGAGAAGCACAAGTCCGAGAAATTTTCGTCCACAAACAGTACTTTGTGGGTACTTCGATATCGAAAAGGCTTAAAGCAAGGCATGGTGCTTTGGAATAATAGGAGACTTGTCTCCCCGTGATGTGCGAGGCGGAATTTTCATTATTATGAAAAGTTACTTGTCAAGTTGGATATCTGGTGTCCGAGTGGGCAGCATTCTTTTCCAAACATTTGTCTAAGCGGGAGTGCTGCAAGGTAGTATAATTAGCAAGGTGGTACACTTTTTATTATAAAAATGAATTCCTTGCACTTGTCTATCCTCGGCAATACATTTTACTGCACGTATGGTGATAATGTCAAGATTGGCAGCTGTGTCTTGTAAACTGGTAATGGAGTAGCAGATTCAGCTGGGTTTGAAAAAGGTCTCAGAATTAGCAGAGGAAAACTGGTTCCAACTTAATCCACAAAAAAGCAAAGCATGTGTGCTTTGTTCTCCGAAAAAAAAAACATTCCAAACTGAAATTCAAGTGCACGGTCAATGTCTCGTAATGCCAAAAAAAAAAATTAATAGGCCTATACTTGACACCAAGCAAACCCTCGTACCACACACCAAGTACAGTCGACTCTTGTTAATTCAAACTCAAACGCACCTCTGAATTTTGTTTACTTATCGAAAGTTCTCAGATGTACAACTTCAGGTGAGGTGACACCACACATTATAATTAGGCATAGGACTTGAACCCTAACTGCATGCAATGAACAGAAAGCAGAGATGTAGGATCCACGAGTTTATTGGCCATTTACTGCTGATCAGACCTTTTTCAGAAATCGTGAATTGCCAACTGCTTTTTCACGATTTACTATGCGTGTGCTTCATTTCCAACATTTGTTTACTAGCAAAGCCCGTTTTTTTTTTTTGAAGGCCTGAGGTGCTTTTTTTTTCATTTTCACACTGTTATGATTTGCATGCTTAAATGTAAATTTTAAAATAGTAGTGGCAAAGCAGCAAATGTTTTCTGGTATAGAACCTCAAAAAGTATTAAATAACCGACTGGTGGGTTGAAAGAATAGAGGGCTGACCAAAAAATTGCACTTTGTTTTATTCACTGAAAGTATGAATTATAGAGAGCTTGAATTATCGAGAGTCTATCGTATTTAATTAAGAAACAGATGCATAAAAGCCGTGAATGTTCTGTATGTGTTGTCACACGCTATGTGGGGTAGTGACAAGAAGTGTCTGATGAACTTATATCGCAGCCTGAAACGCACTCACCTATACTAAGGGACAATAAGTAGGTCGTGCATTTTTTCAATGGGGGGCGCCGAATGGAACGGCCGGGGAAACGTAGTGTATAGGTGTTCCGTGGGGAAAACACTGCCGCCCGTGCCCGATGCAGGCTGCCATGCTCGAGGGCTCACGTTGCATGGCGCGTTGTTTAGAGCGTAGCTATGAACACGTTGTGGCGATATAGGTGTGAGCAGGATGACAGCGCTACTTGAGGACGTCCAGGAGGGTTTAGAGCTGTCACAACGAGCGAATCGCGTGGCATGTGTGAGGGGATAGTATGCCTACTACCACTACGGATGCCACGTCCTTGATGACAGAGTATGGGCCCAATCGGATATGTAATCGTGCAGCTGATTGACGCAGTGACTGCCTTTATAAATACCTTGTTACTTTTATAGATATACTTTAAAAGATTAGTGACTCCATCTTCCACCCGTAGTGTGTCCAGTATTTCCAACAGGTTTTTTTGAACCACGCTATCGTACGCTCCCTTGATATCCAAAAATGCTAACCACAGGGGCCTGTGTTTTTTTCTGCTATTTCTATGCACTGCGTCAGTGAGAACAGATTGTCTTCCAACCTCCTGTGTTTTCGAAACACGTTCTGCAGTTCCCCCAGCACTAGTCGGCTGCTGACCCGCAGGTCGCGGGATCGAATCCCCGCTGCGGCGGCTGCATTTTCGATGAAGGCGGCAATGTTGTAGGCCCGTGTGCTCAGATTTGTGTGCACGGTGAGGAACCCCAGGTGGTCGAAATTTCCGAAGCCCTCCACTACGGCGTCTCTTATAATCATATGGTGGTTTTGGGACGTTAAACCCCACACATCATCATCATAGTTCCCCCAGCACCCCCTCAGTCTCTATCCATGCCTGCAGTCTTCCCTTTATACATAGTGTTCATGGGATGTAACTACCACCGTTGTCGCCCTCTCCCGCCATACCTGGGTACCTCTCTGGGGACCTATGGAAGTTCAAGTGCTGCGGTGCGGTTTGTTGCGGGCCGGTAATCTGTTGCTGAGTACGATGTTGAAAGGGAATAATTGTGTTTTTTTTTTGTCGTAATTGAACGAGCATCCGCCGTGGCGTCTGCCTAAGCAGGCGTTTGGTGTGTAGCGACACCACGGACCCAAGGTAACGGGAGGCAGGGGGAAGGTCGCAACAGAGAAGCATTGGTCACCCTGGTGCAGTGTCTGGCCATTACCTCCCACATGCATATTTATTTACTTATTCAAAATACCTTACAGGCCCACTGAAGGTCATTGAGTAAGGGGGCATCAGTATACAAATGAAATATCAATAAAAGAGAAAAGCAGACGAAAATATATATATATATATATATATATATATATATATATATATATATATATATATATATATATATATATATATATATATATATATATATATATATATATATATATATAAAAGATTACAAAAATCAAGGTGCAACTGCGTTATACAATATTACAGTGCAACGAAATCAGGTTATCACGAAAAATTTCACTGTTACAAATGAATACAACATGAGCCGGAAGAACGCTCCAATATGCAATGGCTCGAGGTAGTGATGAAAAGGTAAATGCCTGCATGTGACCATGAATGCGCATAAAACTACGTGCATTGTGAATGCGCTGGGAAGTGCGCGCAGGAGAATAAAGTGGCAAACAGTGAATATTGTTATTATAAATGTACCTATGAAACAGACATAAAAGAGCAATGTTGCGGCGAATTTCTAGCGACTGAAACGCAAGGTCTTGTTTTATTAGGGTAATGCTTGAATGATAGTAGCAGTTTCCGGAGATGAATCTCGCTGCCCTATTCTGGGTGGCTTCCAACATACGTGCCAGGTAATTTTGATATGGTGACCATGTGGATGATGCATACTCTAGCTGTGGGGGAACATATGTAATATATTGCCACAGTTCGACCATTGCAGAAAACGCGTGCCACAATTCGCGTTCTTAAAAGCCGCCACACAAGTAGCAAAAGCCGCGCCATGGAACTCCGTCCTGCACGCGCCACGATGCTACGCTACGGGGCTGGCTTGAGACTCGAGGGGCAGATGAAGAGACCGACGAGGTTGGAGTCAGCGAGCAAGAGAAACTTTGGCTGACCATTTTTTGTTTTGGGTTTACGGGCACAAGTTCGCCCTAAATAAAGAGTTTATATAGTACCAGGTGCTATAATTATTCGTAACAGTGTGATAATGCGCGTACGTTAGAAGGAGTGTTGCGCAAGTTTCTGCAGAGATATCCGAAAGATTGAGAGGCTTTCGACGAGACAGCTGCTATATGCGTAGTCCAGGATATAAGGTGAACGCGTAAATATTTGTAAGATGGTGTAGCTGACACAACGGCGTTATTAATCTTATAGCGAAATGCTAAATTGGTATGCTTTCGATTGAACGAGAATAACTTGCATTTAGAGGCGTAAAGGACATCTGCCAAGTTTCGCACCACCGAAAGGTTAAGCCAAGGTCATTTTGGAGAGTGGTAGGATCATTAAAACATTTAATGTGGCGGTAGAAGAGCTGGGTTCATGCCTGTGCCTGCGTTCCTTGTTCCATCCTCAGGGTTGCGGTCAAGTAGCCGGCGGTTACTTTTATTTTATTTTATTTTATTAGATCTACCTCTTGTTCCGCAACTGTTTTAGTGCATTGATAAGTGTAACTTCTTCTCATTTCATGTCTGTTTCTTCTCCGGGCCAGAGGCCTGCCCTCTGGTCAGCCTCTGTTCCCCCTCAAGATCTTCCTCTGGAGTTGTTTCTCCGCAATGGAACCCGTAGCGTTCCTGTCGCTTTGGTGCCGACCACCGGTGGGTTCACCCGCATGAAAAACCCCAAGACAATCCAAACGGAACTTCGTGCGATCACTCCCCACTCTCTACTGATAACACAGGTTCGTCAGTTTGGACGCGGGGGGATACTATGCTGCTCACCAGACAAGGCCTGCATCCAAGACCTTCTAAAGTGCACTACTTTTGCATCACATCCGGTGAGCTCTTTTATCGCACCTCATCTAGCTTGCTGCAAAGGATTGGTTCGGGGGGTAGACGCAAGTCTAAGCCCAGCAGAAGTCTTGGACATCTTTTCCCCAGCAGGTGTTATTTCTGTTTACCGCTGTACCAAACAGGAAAACCAACAGAAAGTTCCCACTGAAACTCTAATTGCCGCATTCGCTGGAACAGATCGCCCTTCGGAGATCAAGGCATGGCCGCTTATCTATAAGGTCGAAGCTTTGGCTCCCCGTCCGCTGCAATGTGCTAAATGTTGGCGCTTTGGACACAGTACTAAAGGTTGTCGATCGGAGACTCGATGCCGCATATGCGGAGCCATATACGGGGCTGGTCATAGTACTGCTGAGTGTCAATCAGACAATAAGACATGCTGTTTGTGCAAGGCAAATCACGCTGCAGACGATCCTAACTGCCCTGCAAGATCAAAGCAACTTCAGGTGATTGAAATCATTGAGAGGAGACGATGCTCTCGTAGAGAAGCAATTGCAGAAATTCAAAGCAGGAGTCAGGGTTATGCCGGTATAGCAGCTCGTCCACCTCTTTCTATGGATGCATCACTTTCTCAGTCTATTTCTGCTAAGGTAGAAAAGGCCGTAGAAAAAGTATTAGAAAAACTTTTACTCAATCTGTCCGACTCACTCAATAGTATTATGGATTCACAGATGTCGCGTGCATCTGATCGAATAACTAAGCGTATCCAACCTCCTAGTGCCTCAATTAGTAAACCTGCCGAACATCAGTCAGATGTCTCTATCGATAATGAGGCAATGCTTTCTAGTCCTAACACAACTGAGCA
The DNA here is from genome assembly GCF_043290135.1 of Rhipicephalus microplus. Lineage (NCBI taxonomy): Eukaryota > Metazoa > Arthropoda > Arachnida > Ixodida > Ixodidae > Rhipicephalus > Rhipicephalus microplus. The sequence goes on from NC_134703.1 coordinate 241,731,991, forward strand.
GGAAGGTATATCTGATTCAGAATCAATAATTAATCGGGATGTAGATATGGATGCTCGCCTTTTGAAACGTACCAGATCACCCACTAGCAAACTTAATAATTCTTCTCATCCAAAAACAAAAAAGAGTGTGAAGGAACCTAGGACTAAAGCGGACTTCTTAAAAGATAGTATCTTAGATCAAGCAGTTGCTACTGCTTGCTTATCATCATAGCGTATCTTAGAGTACTTCAGTGGAACTGCCGTTCAATTCTCTCTGCAACTACAGACTTATTATACCTAATTTCTCAACAATCTCCAGACGTCATAATTTTACAAGAAACTTGGCTGTCTGCTGATCAAAACTTCTATCTGAAAGACTATCAGTGCTTTCGACGGGACCGAGACTCACGTGGTGGAGGATTAATGTTTTTCATTTCATCCAAATTTTGCCATAAAGCACACTTAGTTTACCAACATATATCACACGATTATGAAGTATTGGTTCTGCAAATTCACTTTCCCGGATGCGCGCCACTATCTATAGTCAACAACTACTTTCCGGCTGGAATACAAGATGAAAGAGCCCTTGACGTGACTGCGAGATTTTGCAAAAACAGTATGCTATTTGCGGGAGACTTCAATTCCCATCACGTTTCATGGGGATTCCGCACTGATTCATCAGGAAAGCGGTTGTGGGACTGGACTAATCGGAATAACCTTATTTGTTGGAACTCCAGACTTCCGACATTCGTTCGATGTAATTCGAAGTCCGTCTTAGATTTGACATTCGCTAGCTCAAGTGTGACAATATCGTCTTGGACTGTTCTTGATACCGCTACAAGTAATGATCACTGCCCCCTGGTATTTGAAGTCAGCATTCCTTTAGTGACGGTAGATCGCCAGGTGCAAAGTTTTGTAAACTGCTCTAAATTTAAAAAGAACTTACAGTCAACGCTGTCTTCCTTGCCTAATATGGAAGCAAATATGAAAGCTATGAGCCTTTGTTCCACCCTAAAGTGTACAATTAAAAAATCACAGTTGACTATATCTTCAACAAAGGGAAATTTCATATCTGCCTGGTGGAATGCGGATTGCGCCAGAGATTATAGACGCCGCAACGCTGCATGGAAAAAACTCCTCACCAACCAATGTCCGGCTGATTGGAGAATTATTTATTTGCTAAAGCTACCTTTAGGAGAACAGTTTCATAAGCGAAAGACGATTATGAAGAAAAACGGTACAGCTATCTATCCAAGAGCGGCAACAAGAAAGCTCTATTCAGATTTCTCCGTAATCGTAAAGCTATTACAGCACACGTAAATATTGACTCAGTTATTTTTTCTCCAACTGATTTGGAAGAGACATTAACGGAAATTGCAATAGAATTGGAGAAGAGATTTACATCACAAATCAAAATAAAGTGTGCAAAACCGTCATTCGGAAATGATTTTATTGAAGTAAGTAGGGATGAACTTGCGCACGTCGTTCGTATTCTGCCAAACACAGGTCCTGGACCAGATGGCGTCACTTCAGAAATGTTAAAAATATAATTCGACATTTCTCCTGAAGACATCTTTAACGTTGTCAACTATTCACTTGAAAATAGTTGGATACCTCCTGACTGGAGACTTGCAAAAATAATACCGCTTCTTAAAAAACAGGGACTAGGAATGCAGATAGATAACATTAGGCCAATCGCTTTAACATCACACGTAGTTAAGTTAATAGAAAGAATACTTTACATTAGAGTTACGAAGTTCATAACAGATAATGCGATACTCAGTGCATGCCAGATTGGATGTAGACCAGGTTACTCTATATGGTGGGCGCATGTTGATTTAGAGGCTCGTATAAGGCTTGCTCGGCACAGACGAATTTATGCGGCCCTAGTAACCCTTGATTTAGCCAAGGCATATGACAGTGTTGAACATGCTACTCTTAACAATGTCCTAAAAGAGCTTACGTTCCCGCAGTACATAACAAATTGGATATACGAATATACGAATACAGAAAATTTTATTGCTTCCAACGAGGTGTTTCCACGCCGAAGTATAGCCAAACGAGAGGTGTTCCTCAAGGCTCTGTTCTATCGCCTGTGCTATTTAACATTTTGTTAAGTTCAATACCACAGAGCGATAAGGTACACGTATATGTATATGCAGATGATATCGCGTTCTTTGCATCTGAAAACGATATTTATTCACTACATTCGACTTTACAGTGTTATTTGGCAACATTGAAAACCTGGTTTCAGAAAATTTATATGAACCTGAACGTAACTAAAAGTGCTATAATAGTTTTTCCGTTGGACGCACCAGTTACTATTTCTCTTCAGTACCATCAAGAAATAATACCCCAGGTTAATTGTATTAGATATCTGGGTGTACTGTACGATAAAAAACTGAGCTGGCGTGAGCACATTGAATATATTAAAATTAAGGCTACACGCGCTGTTGGAATGATAGGTAGGCTTGGCCGCCTCCGTTCCGGTCTTCGCAGAGATACGCTGATCATGATTTATCGCATGTATGTTCGTCCGATTCTTGAATTCGGATGTGTACTATTCTCTGGTGGACCAGCATACAAAATAAACCCCCTCATTCTCTTAGAACGGGAAGCCCTACGTAGTTGTTTAGGTGTGCCAAAATTCACAGCTAACAATGTTTTGTACCAAGAAGCTCGGATGCCCACCCTTGCTTGCAGATTTCGTATTTTAACAGTAAACACCTATTTAAAATTTTCTGAATCCACTTTAAGAAGGCGACAATTTGTATTTTTTGCCGAGCCTGGTGTCTTTTTCAATGAACATTGGTCCCGTGTATATAAACCCCAAGAGCTATTTGTTCAAACACTTCTAGATGCTTTAAATGTTAATATATTCGAGATCACACCATCTGTCAAACCAATTGGCCAAGTGCAAATAGAATTTGACGATATCTTCCCCATGAATGCAAAACACTTCCCCTTTAAATATTTGATTGCTTTATTAGAACAACACCTGTCTCAATTATGTACTAATACAGTAATTGCAACGGATGCATCTATGAGTGGCGAGAAGGCAGGTGTGGGTACTTGTTCTCTCTCATTATTCTGGTCATTTTCATTACGCCTCCCAGATTATACACCAATATTTGAAGCGGAATTAATGGCCGTTATACTAGCTATTCGTAAACTTCCTGCGACTCATTCGACAGCTGTGATAGTGACTGACTCGTATTCCGTGTGTTCATTCTTATCATCGTCGTCGACATCCGCAGTACTAGAAACTTTTAAATCATTAATCCCAGCAAACATTCGTCTAGTGCAAATGATATGGGTGCCAGGCCATCGTAGTATATTTATAAACGAGATGGCTGACAAACTTGCGCGAACATCTCTTGATCTTCCGATTGTGCCAATCGTGCCTCCTACAGCTTATGTAACAGCAGCGAGGTTTAGAAAACTTTCCTTTCTTGAAGACTCATTAAAAACCATGATATCGAATCCAGATTTCTCGCACCTGCACTTCACATGGAATAATAAATGGTGTCCCACGCGTAAATTGGAAGTCTTGGTAACAAAATTACATTGCCGTGTACCACCTCTTTTAATTTCTACTTAAACAGGTCTGGTCTGGTGCAATCCCCTCTGTGCTCAAGCTGTAACGAACCTGAACATATCGACCATTTTCATATCACATGTCACCGATTCAAAAATCAAAGAAAAAACTGCTTCGAAATTTTATTCAGAAAATTAGGAATATCACCTAATACTCCCAATATTTTGTCTTTTGGGGCCACTTCATTGGGACACAGCGACAGGAACATTTGCGGGGCTCTCAGCGAATTCATATATAACACAAGAATATTACCTTGCTGAGTCAGCGATCAGCTCTCGAATTTTACTAGTCACACTACCACTTATTATTTAGCTGATACACTGCATACATTCAACATTCAGGAGAATTTCATAGAACGATTCCGCCGCAGATATTCAAAAAATTCTATTATTTGTCCCCTCCCCTTTTTTCTTTTTTTTCTGACATTGCGCCAAATTAATTTCACAGTCAAAACACAGTAGTCATATTCCCCTAATCTAGAAAATCTCTGGGTATTTACTTGCATTAACCACCGGCTTCTTGGCATCCCCCTTAGTGGGTGAGAGCCACAAAAGTAAGGAACAAGCAAGCAGGCAAGAGACCGACGAGGTTGGAGTCAGAGAGCAAAAGACATTTTGGCTGACCATTTTCAGTTTTGAGTTTACGGGCACAAGTTCGCCCTAAATAAAGAGTTTATATAGTACCAGGTGCTATATTTGTTTGTAACAATCTGGTGGAGGTGCGGGGTATGATTCCAAGCCCATCACAGGCAAGGGAGAGAAGTCCAGATCCCAGGAGATTGGAGCCAGCAGAATTAACACCTGTGCACCAACGCACGAGTCGCCGACTACGTGGTGAGCAGCCCGAGTTTGGCCTCCTAATTGACCCATCAAGACCTGTCGAGACCTCAAGCACAAGCGTAACTGCGATGGCCACCCCGTTCATGCCATCTCCATCGCACCTGATTGTGGATTCGCCACGTACATTAGAGGTCTTCCACGCCGAGGACTGGCTTGAAGGCTTCGAGCGCATTGCACGTTTGAATAGTTGGGACGAAGCCCGAAAACTTCGTTACGTTTACGTCGCCCAGCAAGATTCGGCACGTACGTGGTTTGAGAACTACGAAGCGTCCTTGCTGTCGTGGGACGACTTCCGACGAGAGCTAATCGACCTATCCGAACACAGACTGCAAAGAGAAAGCAGAGGCTGCTCTTCAGGCGAGGAACCAACGGAATAACGAGAGCGTGGCCATGTACATAGAAGACATGTCGCGGCTCTTCCGCCGAGCCGATCAAAACATGGCCGAGGAGAAGAAGTTGCGGCACCTCATGCGCGGAGTAAAAGAAGAAATTTTTGCAGGCCTGGTGCGTAATCCACCGCAAACAGTGGCGGAGTTCCGGTCCAAGGTAACGACCGTGGAAGGACACTATAACAACGTGCGCGACTGTACAACAGAGACTTCAGCGTCTCTTCAGTCAGGGCGGAGTCAACAGCCCTCCCCACCAACGTTGACGTCCTCCGGGAAATGGTGAGGGCTATCGTTAGGGAGGAGCTCCAGAAACTGCAACTCCCTCAAAGTCCTCCGGCGATGCCCTCAATCGCGAACGTTGTACGAGAAGAAGTGCGGCAAGCAATTATTCAAACACAGCCTAAGGTGCCCCACCACACGCAACCGGAACCTCAGCCACAGCTGTCGTACGCGCAAGTCGTACGGCAAGACATCAGACGCCCGAACTTTGCGCAAGCTCTCGTTATGCCACCGACCTTTCCTCGCAGTACGCCACCGCCGATGCCAGAAGCGAGACCCCGCAAAAGTGATGTATGGCGCACGGCATACCGGCGGCCCCTTTGCTACCACTGTGGGGAGGCAGGTCATCTTTATCCGACATGCCACTACCGTCGGGTCGGGCTACGTGGCTTCCCAGTGAATGCACCCTGCCCTCGTAACGGTGAGCGCCCTTCCGAAATCGAAGAATTTTTATCTTTGCGCTATGCCTCTCCAAACACTCAGCGACATGAATCGCGGTCGATTGTAAAAATGCTCAATAGGTCGCCGAGTCCACACCCATCATCTACTTTCCCGAGGCGTCGTTCACCAAGCCCGTGGCAGGAAAACTAGAACCAGCGACCTGTGGAGGCACGGCCGCTGATTTTCGGAAAACTAAAAACCGTTCATCGTTAACCGCATCAGACTACGACACTGACACATTGACGGAGAAGCGCAGTAATGGTGACGTGACATCCGAGCTACAAGTAAGAATCGATGACGTCGAAACCATAGCGGTAATAGATGCAGGTGCAGACTACTCAGTAATAAGTAGTATTGTCGCAAAGAAGCTGAAGAAAGTGCTCACTCATTGGACCGGACCGCAGATACGCACAGCCGGAGGGCACTTAGTCAGCCCCGTGGGATTGTGCAAAGCGAGAGTGGGAATGAGAGGCCATGTGTACGTCTGCAATTTCATTGTTCTCCCCTAATGTTCCCGTGAGGCCATTCTGGGCATGGACTTTCTGCAAGCAAACAGTGCCATCATCGACTTGCAGAAATCCCAAGTTTCTTTCTCTACAGAGAACGCTGTTGCCATGTGTTATGTGGAGCAACCAATTATTTCGTCACTTCCTATTGTGGATGAAGGTGTGACAGTGCCGCCACATAGCAGCATGACAGTTTCTGTGAAAAACGACGTTTTTTGTGAATATGACGGACTAGCTGATGGAAATATCCAACTGCTACTCACGAAGGGGATACGCGTGGTGAGAGGTCTTGTGAACCTGCGGAACGGATATACTGATGTGCTATTCACTAACTTTACCAACGAGGTACAGCATGTGGTGAAGGGAGCAGCCACAGCATCACTTTATGACTACGTACAAGTCTCAGATGTTTGCACCAAAGATAAAGTGCCCACAACGACCTTAACTGTGGATAGGGTCCTCGAGAAAATAGATATTGACCAAGAGTTTTCATCTCTGCAGAAAGACCAGATTGTGGAGTTGATCAAGGAATTCGCAGAGTGTTTTTCCTCTTCATCGAAAGTCGGACGTCCTTCTGTAGCAAAGCACCACATTGTAATCGAAGGGCATGTTAGACCAGTATGTCAGCATCCATACTGAGTAGCTCCGAAAGAAAGGGAGGTGATAAAGAAGCAAGTACAGGAGATGCTCGACGACGATGTCATACAGCCCTCCAAAAGCCCAAGGGCATCGCCGGTAGTACTGGTGAAGAAGAAGGACAACACCATGCGGTTCTGTGTTGATTATAGAAAACTCAACCTCGTCATGAATCGAGACGTGTACCCACTCCCACGAGTCGAAGATACGCTGGATAAACTGCGCAATGCTCACTTTTTTCATCGTTGGACCTAAATAAAGAGCGGGTACTGGCAATTAAAAGTCGACGAACGAGATCGTGAGAAGATGGCGTTTGTGACACCCGACGGACTCTACGAGTTCAAAGTACTCCCATTTGGTTTGTGTTCTGCTCCCGCTACCTTCCAGAGGATGATGGACACTGTGCGGTCTGGCCTCAAATGGCAGTCATGCCCTGTATATCTTGATGAGGTAGTAATTTTGTCCACTACGTTCGAGCAGCACGTACAGAGATTGAGAACGGTACTGGACGCTATTCGTACGGCTGCACTTACGATCAAACCCAAAAAGTGCCACTTTGGATTCCGGAGCTTCGGTTCCTTGGGCACATTGTCAGTTCTCATTGTGTCCGCCCAGACCCGGATAAGATCACTGCGGTCCGTGGACTACGTTCCTACGTCCTCCGCAACAACATTTTCTACAAGAGAACTCTCAACACACAGGTGAAACGTTCCTACTGCTGATACCATCATCACTGCGAGCGGAAATTTTAAAAGCGTGTCATGATGACCCATCGGCAGGTCACTTGGGCATTAGTAGGACCTTGGCAAGAATCCTCCAGAGATATTACTGGCCAAGTCGAAGTACCACGACTTTTCGTCCGTTGTCTACGTTCCTACGTCCTACGCAACAACGTTCTCTACAAGAGAAACTTTCAACACACCGGTGAAACGTTCCTACTGCTGATACCATCATCACTGTGAGCGGAAATTTTAGAAGCGTGTCATGATGACCCATAGGCAGGACACTTGGGCATTAGTAGGACTTTGGCAAGAATCCACCAGAGATATTTCTGGCCAAAATTAGTGGATTCAGTACAGCATTACGTAGGATCATGCCGAGAATGCTAAAGACGCAATGTACCACCCCTAAAGCCAGCAGGTCTTTTGAGAACGATAAAGCCACCGAAAGTCTCGTTTGAGCAAGTCGGAATGGAATTTCCCAAGGCCAAGAGACAAAAAAGCTATGCAACGTTTTCCTGGGGCTTTGTGCCTACTACAGGCGCTTCATTGAAAACTTCTCCAAGATTGCGGAACCACTGACACGGCTTACGAAGGAAGGCGTGCCATTCATCTGGCACCAAGAGCAAGAAGATGCCTTCTCTTAGTTACGACGGCGTTGGCAGTCACCTCCCATACTTGCTCATTTGGATGAAGATGCCAAAACAGACATTCATACGGACGCCAGCAACGTTGGCCTCGGTGCTATTCTTGTTCAGTGGCAGAACGGGGAAGAAAAAGTTATTGCTTGTGCAAGCCGCAATCTGTCGAAAGCTGAGTATAGTTATTCAGCTACAGAAAAGGAATATCTCGCAGTTGTATGGGACATCAGTGAGTTCCGTCCATATTTATACGGTAGGCCTTTCCGAGCCATCAGTGTCCACCATTCATTGTACTGGCTTGCGAACCTCAAGGAGCCATCCAGAAGACTTGCTAAATGGAGCCTGCTTCTACAAGATTATGACATCACCGTAGTCTACAAGTCTGGCCACAAGCACAATGACGTGGATTGCTTGTCACGAGCCCCAGTCCAGACCTCTTCTTCCGAGCATGAACAAGACTCCGCATTTCTTAGAGCTGTGAATGTGTCGGAGACGGCTCATGATCAGCGAATAGACCCGGAATCACTTCTGCTCATACAATACTTAGAGGGGCAGCAAGTAGAACGCAACAACGTTCTCTACAAGAGAAACTTTCAACACACCGGTGAAACGTTCCTACTGCTAATACCATCATCACTGCGAGCGGAAATTTTAAAAGCGTGTCATTATGACCCATCGGCAGAGCAGGTCACTTGGGCATTAGTAGCACTTTGGCAAGATTCCGCCAGAAATATTAATAGCCAAAGTTGGTGGATTCAGTACAGAATTACGTAAGATCATGTCAAGAATGCCAAAGACGCAAAGTTCACCCCTAAAGCCAGCAGGTCTTTCGAAACAGATAGAGTCACCAAAAGTCCCGTTTGAGCAAATCGGAAGGGATTTGCTAGGACCATTTCCTATGTCATCGTTTGGGAAGCGCTGGATAGTTGTAGCAACCGACTACATGACCCGGTACGCCGAAACGCCATCTCTTACAAAAGGAACGGCAAATGAAGTGGCTCAGTTTTTGTGACCCAGGTAGTGCTGCGACATGGCGCACCTAAAGTCCTTATAGCTGACAAAGGAACTGCATTCACTGCCAGGCTAGCACAGTCTGCCATGAAACTAACGCACACCGACCAGAAAAGAACTACCACGTACCATCCGCAAACTAACTGGTTAACAGAAAGGCTGAACAGGATGCTTGCCGACATGATCGCAATGTATGTGGACGTCGAGCATCAGACTTGGGACACCATATTACCGTATGCTACATTTGCATACAATACCGCAGTACAAGAGACAACCCACTTCACGCCATTTCAGCTTGTTTATGGTTGGACAGTAATAACAACATTAGACGCGATGCTGCCCTTCAATAGCACGAATGAAGAGGACCCTGACATAAGCGAATATGTAGAAAGGGCAGAAGAGGCGCGACAACTAGCACGGAACCGCATCATTCAACAGCAGGATGTCGACGCGCACCGTTACAATCTAAGACGAAAGGACGTTCAGTACTCCCCTGGAGACCAAGTGTGGGTCTGGAAGACTGTACTAAAGGTGGCCTATCAGAAAAGCTTATGCGGCGCTATTTTGGCCCTTACAGGGTTCTTCGTCAGCTAGGCCCACTAAACTACGAAGTAATCCCTGAAGGTCGAGTATGCAGAACACGGCGCGAGAATCTCTCGCAAGTTGTACATGTAGTACCGATAAAACCGTACTACGACAGGAACTGAACAAGTGAACTGACTCACGTCGTCCAACACAAGGACAAGTCCTATTGTTTAGAAACTGTCAGCCGGCTCTACGCATCGGGGCGATGCGTGCTAGGAGGGGGACTAATGCCACAGCTCGGCCATCGCAGAAGACGCGTGCCACAATTCGCATTCGTAAAAGCCGCCACACAAGTAGCAAGATAGCCGCGCCATGGAACGCCATCCTGCACGCGCCACGATGCTACGCCACGGTACTGGCACGAGACATGAGGGGCAGACGAAGAGACCGATGAGGTTGGAGTCAGCGAGCAAGAGACACTTTGGCTGACCATTTTTAGTTTGTAGTTTACGGGCACAAGTTCGCCCCTAAATAAAGAGTTTTTATAGTACCAGGTGCTATATTTTTTCGTAACAATATGATAATGCCCGTACATTAGAAGGAGTGTTGCGCAAGTTTCCGCAGAGATATCCGAGAAATTGAGAGGCTTTCAATGGGACAGCTGCCATATGCGTGGTCGAGGATAGATCCGATGTAAGGTGAACGCCTAAATATTTGTAAGATGGTGGCGCTGACACAACGCCGTTATTAATCTTATAACGAAATGCTAAATTGGTATGCTTTCGATCGAACGAGAATAACTTAGCTTTAGAGGCGTTAAGGGACATCTGCCAAGTTTCGCACCACCGAAAGGTTATGTCAAGGTTATTTTGGAGAGTGGTAGGATCATTAAAACATTTAACATTTATAGTTGCGGTATATGGCGCAATCGTCAGCGAACACCTTAACTGTGGATGAAAAGTTATCGTGCAAATCATTATTGTATATTAGAAAAAGTAACGGACCTATTAAATTGCCTTGGGGAACACCGGATGTGACGTCGCAAAGGTTGGATGAAATGTCGTTGATCCCTATAGGTTGCACACGTGAAGAGAGGTAGCTTCGTAGCCAAAACAAGATTACTGAATCAATACGGAGTGCGGCCAATTTAGAGATTAAACGACAATGAGGGACAGTATCGAATGCTTTGTTAAAATCAAGGAAGAGGCAATCGGTTTGTTCGTTAGCGTTCATATTAAAGTGAAGGTCAGCCGTGAATTCGAATAACTGGGTGTCTCATGAGTAGCCTTTTCTATTCTAAAGCCATGCTGATGGGAGAAGAAGTTGTTTGATTCAAGGTGAAGTCAAACTACTCACGGCCCTCAGTCCCCAGCAGCTGCGAAGCAACTGACCACGGCGGCGGTCAGATCTGAAACGCAGCCAAGTGTGCTAAGAATCTCTGGATCTGGACAGGCCGCCATTGGAACCTGAACTTGGTAACGTTTAATGCTAGAACCTTGTCTAGTGAGTTAAGTCTAGCTCTACTATTCGAGGAGCTGTAGAGTATTAAATGGGATATAATAGGGCTCAATGAGGTTAGGAGGGCAGATGAGGCCAATACGAAGCTACAGAATGGGCACGTCCATTGCTATCGGGGCTTCGCTGTCAGAAGGGAACTGTGACTGGGGCTTCAAATTCACAGAAACATAGCTGGCAACATAGAGGAATACTATAGCAATAATGAAAGGGTGGTAGGTATTGCAATTGAACTCAATAAGAGATACAAGATGAAGGTGATACAGGCTTACGCGCCTACACCCAGCCATGATGGCGCTTCAGTTGAAAGCTTCTATGAAGACGTGGAATCGGCAATGAGTAAGATAAAAACACGGAATACTATACTAATGAGAGACTCTAATGAAAAGGTAGGAAAAAGGCAGGCTGGAGACCAGGCAGTACGAGATTATTGCATGGGTACTAGAAATGGCAGAGGAGAGCTGCTAGTAGATTTTGCAGAACGCAATAATTTAGGGATTTCGAATACCTTTTACAGAAAACAAGGAAACCGTAAGTGGACATGGAGGAGCCCTAATGGCAAAAATAAGAATGAAAAAGACTTTATAATGAGCGCACAGCCAGGCATCGTGCAGGATGTGGAAGTGGTTGGCAGCGTACGATGCCGTGACCATAGGGTGGTACGGTCTCGAATTCGCTTAGGCTTGAAAAAGAAACGAAGCCCATCAATGAACTAGCACTGAGAGGGAAAGTACAGGAATGCAGAGTCTCGCTTCAGAACAGGTACTCGGCTCTTATCGAGGAAACCAACCTTAGTGTAGATACAATGAATGATAATCTGATGAATATCATTACGGAGTGTGCAATGGAAGTTGGAAGCAGGGTAGTTAGAAAGTACACTGGCAAGCTTTCCTCAGGAAACGAAGAATATTATTAAGAAGCGTGAGAATCTCGTACAACGGACAAAATACAACTGTCAGAGCTTGCAAAGTTGATTAAAAAGCGTAAGGTATCTCATGGAAGAAGGTATAATAACATGGAGAGAATTGAACACGCTTTGAAAAACGAAGAAAGCGTCAAAGCAGTGAAGAGGAAACTTGGGATAGGCAAAAATCGGATGTATGCACTAAGGAACAAAGAAGGCAAAATAACTACCAATATAAATAGGATAGTTAAAATAGCGGAGGACTTTTACAGAGATCTGTACAGTAGCCGGGACAACCACGACTTTAATACTATAAGAACTAGCAGTAACCCAGATGACACCCCACCAGTAATGATAGAAGAAGTCAGAAAAGCTTTAGAGAGCATGCAAAAAGGCAGCGCTGCTGGTGAGAATCAGATCATCAGATCTGCTGAAAGATGGAGGTCAGATTGTGTTAGAAAAACTAGCCACCCTATTTACGAGGTGCCTCCTGACGGAAAGAGTACCAGAGTCTTGGAAGAACGCTAACATCATCCTAATACTTAAGAAAGGAGATGACAAGGACTTGAAGGATTACAGGCCCATTAGCTTGCTCTCTGTAGTATACAAGCTATTTACAAAAGTAATTGCTAACAGAGTGAAAAAAACATTAGAATTCAATCAACCAAAAGAACAAGCAGGATTTCGAACAGGCTATTCAACAATCGACCACATTCATATTATCAATCAGGTAATAGAGAAATGCTCAGAATATAACCAACCAGTGTACATAGCCTTCATAGATTACGAGAAAGCGTTTGATTCAGTAGAAATATAGGCCGTTATGCAGACACTGCGGAATCAGGGCATTGATGAAGTACATATATACATCCTGGAAGAAATCTACAGAGGATCAACTGCTACCATAATGCTTCATAAAGAAAGCAACAGAATACCAATCAAAAAGGGTGTAAGGCAGGAGGACACAATCTCCCCTATGCTATTTACCGCGTGCTTACAGGAGGTTTTCAGAAGCCCAGAATGGGAAGAGTTAGGGATAAGAGTAAATGTAGAGTACCTTAGTAACCTGCGCTTCGCGGATGATATTGCATTGCTGAGTAACTCAGGCGACGAATTGCAACTCATGATTACGGAGTTAGACAAGGAGAAAAGAAAGGTATGTCTTAAAATAAATCTGCAAAAAAACGAAATTAATTTATAACAACCTCGGAAAAAAGCAGCGCTTTGAGATAGGTAATAGTGCACATCAAGTTGTAAAAGACTATGTCTATTTAGTGCAGGTAGTAACAGCGGAGCCGAACCACGAGATTGAAGTAACTAGAAGAATAAGAATGGGGTGGAGCACATTTGGCGAGCACTGTCAAGTTATGACAGGTATATTGCCATTATCCATCAAGAGAAAGGTATATAACAGCTGTATCTTGCCGGTACTTAGCTACGGAGCAGAAACCTGGAGACTTACAAAGAGGGTTCAGCTCAAATTGAGGACGACGCAGCGAGCAATGGAAAGAAAAATGGTAGGTGTAATCTTAAGAGACAAGAAGAGAGCAGAGTGGATTAGGGAACAAACGGGGGTTAAGGATATCATAGCTGAAATCAAGAAGAAGAAATGGACATGGGCCGGGCATGTAGCGCGTAGACAGGATAACCGCTGGTCGTTAAGAGTAACTAACTGGATTCCCTGAGAAGGAAAGCGGGTTAGGGGGAGACAGAAGGTTAGGTCGGCAGATGAGATTAAGAAGTTTGCGGGGATAAATTGGCAGCAGCAAGCACAGGACCGGGTTAACAGGCGGAACATGGGAGAGGCCTTTGTGGACTTAGTCAGGCTGATGATGATGATGATGATATGTATATATAAGTATGAATATATATATATATATATATATATATATATATATATATATAATGTATATGTGTGCATATAATGTGTACATATAATGTATATGTGGATATATATTTGTATGTTTATTTGTGTATGTATATACATATGTAAGTTTTTAGTTTTGTGTACAATTATGTATGCCCGTCTGCAAGGACCACGACGTGGTCTGCAGTATGTACTAAATAAGTAAATAAATAGAAAACTTTAAGCAGTCGTACAACTCTGGGGTAGAAAAATTGACTGCTTCACAGAATGCCTGAGTTCTCTTTTGGCTTTAATTGTCATTTTTATTTTTTAAGGTCTACAAATACTTTACTTACCAACATTGTGAGTGAAACGGGCAGAGGATGTTTTTTTCACGCAAGCTCTTTAAAGTTATTATGGTAAGATTTACAATTCCTGTTTTAGCTATACTTGAGAAGGCAAAGCCTTACTGTGGGCTCATAACCTGTGGGCCATGCCCGCATTTCATGGGTATGCACCAGATGTGTATGAAAAAGGGTTTCATGATTTACCTGGCAGGTATTTCGTGTCATTCAAGTCCTGATGCCTCAGTCATGTTTGTCATACACTTATACTTTTGCATGGCAGTTTTGGTATGTACTAGTAAAAGAGGTGATCACGCGAGCACCCAGACAAAGCAGCAATCTAAATGGATAAATAAAAACGGTCAAAATAATTTTATTTTTCTAAAAAAATGCTTTGATACTCAGATGGTGCACACACTTATCAAGACCAAATTGGAAGATCACTTGGAACACAGTAAAAGACTGTGCATGTGACAGCCTTTTCCATAGTTCAAGACTAGAGCTGTTTAAGAAGAGCATTGGTTTGCGATTTGAGAACTAAAATAAAGATCATAATGAACCGGCACATGCTTTTTGGCCTTTTCTTCATATTTGTCCTGCTGTGCTTCGATCCCAGAACACATGCGCCGATACGTCCGGCATGGGATTCATTAACACAGATGGACTACAGATTGAGTAAAAAAAAAAAACAAAATGCTAGGAAAAAAATCTGAAATAAAATGGCATTCGAATCGATGTACTGACAATTCGAAAACAACCACTCGGCTATACAGGCACGCTAGCAGAATTTATCATAGCTTTTTACAGTATAGTGTGCAAGGGGTTTGGAAAGATAAGCGAAAGTGAGGAACAGGGAAAAAAAGTGGTTAGAGAGAAAGGTGTCGCATAGAAAGAATGACGAAGAAACAGAATAAAAAAGTGAGGGCAAAAGGTGAAAAAAGGAAATAGAATGGAATATAAATACACAACAAAATAAATTGAAAGAAAGAAGACAGGAAGAATAAATAAAAACATAAGAGGATGAAATAAACTAATAACTCAAAACAAAGAGTGTTTTTCTGGATCACTTCTTTGAGGCTTGGCACAATTATTGAAAATCTGCCTCAAATTTTTTTTGTCCCATTATTATCACGTGAGAACAACACTCTGCACTGGTTGAAGATTAAATCAGATGCGTGAAACATGTGTCCCGCCAACCTTTCTTGAGTGACCAAGCCTGCACAAAAGACAGTGAAGCTGATACTTTTTTTCTAATTAAAAGTAGGTTCTCTAGTTGAGGCTGACTGTCGAGGCCCTGAGATCGACCATGAGAATAGTCTCTGGAGAAGAATTAACACGAAATTTTTTTTTTATTTTGTCGCTGCTAAATTTCTCAAGGTATCAAGCGAGCATGTTCAGAACTTCAGCAGCTGTTTGGTACTTTACGAGGAAGAAAGTTGTGTCACTTTGCTAAAAAACACTTGCACTGATTTCTTGCCTCTTGCCTTTGATAATGTGCTCAGGTTAATTACACAGATGTAACTGGTCTCAAGCTTGTGTTCCACAAGCACCCTAAGCACCCTGTGCAGCCAGAACATACTGGGGTGAAATATTCATGCTCATTATTTCATAATGAGCATGAATATTTCAGCTATTCTGAATGCCGGCATCGTCATCTCAAGTTTTGATGACAAGTTTCTTTTAAAAATGTCCCATATATAAGATGCAGTAAAAAGGCCTTTTCAATTACATTATTTGATGTTTGTCATCCCCTCTTCCACATCAAGTTTCTGCACTGTGCTAGCCTTTCAGAACTAAACTTTGTGATTGTCATCCACCAGATCAGGGGAGTTTGATACCTTTGGTTTTCTTCCACTGGTGTGCTTTCTTATAAGGATAGTTGCTAGATGCAGTGATGTGTATTTGTTTTTCTTGCGTCCTAGTGTTATCGTTGTGTTGATTTCAACATGCATTCAATGCATCTGCACAGAGATTATAAAATAGACAGCACAACAGCAGATAAAGCAACACCAGTGACACGAGAGCAAGCAAAGGCTTCCAATTGAAATTTTATACAACATACATTATATAGTCCCCACCCAAAATAATAACATGCACATGGTAGAGGAAAAAAATTAAGTGAAGGGACACTGAAAGAAACTAAAAAAAACTAAAGCAAAATAGCACATGACGATGAATACAGGTAAGCTAGTTCTTTGACAGATAGTAACATCGAAGGTTCAATGTCACCAGCTTCCTTTAGCTGTTCATGCAGCCTCAATTATAGTCCTGGTGCTATTATAAAGGTGAGCTGCAAGAGCTTGTGTTTTCTCAAACACAGGCCGGCAACCACATTCTCAACAATCAGAAGCCAAAGAACCATCTCTATTGTTTTTACTTTTTGACAATATTCCTGCAACCCTATACTTAGGCACCCATCTATTTGGCCCACATAACTGTGTGCACATAACCAAGGTATGCTGTAATCGATGCCTACTGCACAGTCAACAAAGCTTTGCAGTGCATAGCTTGGCTATGGTTCAAGGGTTTTTCAACAACACTAGTTCAAGCACATAACTGAGATTGCTTATTCAGTGCGTTGGTCAAACAGGACAGTTTCTAACCAAATGGCTACAGAAAATTTTGCAAAAAGTAAAATACATGGGTAGAAACATTTGTTCGGCTTCTCATAATTAGAAAAGGATTGCCAGAACCTGTCTTAGAAAACACAAGTTCTTACCTCATCCTCATGATGACACCTGTGCCCCTCCACAGTGGTCTAGTGGCTAAGGTATTCGGCTGCTGACCTGCCGGTCGCAGGATTGAATCCCGGCTGCGGCGGCTGCATTTCTGATGGAGGCGGAAATGTTGTAGGCCCGTGTTCTCAGATTTTTGTGCACGTTCAAGGACCCCAGGTCATCTAAGTTTCCGGAGCCTTCCACTTCCGCGTCTCTCATAATCATATGGTGGTTTTAGGACGTTAAACACTACAAATAAATAAATCATCATGATGACACCCAGAATATTCAATACTATTGACTGCAAAGAACTGGCTTACCTGGATTTATTGGCTAGTTCTGTCACCGCTTTTTTGTTTTTTTGTGGTCTCTGTGATTTTATGCTTTACTTCGATTTTTTTTGTTTTCAGCATAAGCATGTTGTTTTTATCTCGGGTGTAGGCAACACAATTGAGAGTTGAGATAAGTTTCAATTGGATGTCGGTGCTAATCCTCGTCTAACTTGTGCTGCTGTGTTTAGCACTGAGCAGTTTGAAGTATGGAATACCAACTAGTCCGCAGCCGCATATGTTGCTCCATGCCCAGAAACCCTGGAGTGTTAGCCGCACGCTCAAAGTCGAAAGTTTTTCATCGCTCGTGCAGCCATGGAAGCGAATAACGAGACTTGATTGAGCATGCGAGTGTCACATGTGCACTTTCTATCGAAAGTGAATTTATGGACCGTGATTGACTCATCTCCGCATCTAACGCAATCAGGAAACTTGGACTGGATAGCCATCAAATTTATATCGTGTGATGCCTGTACTTTGAAATCAGAAATGGTCGGCAGCTTTTCTGAATCATCTAATGGTTAAAGTACCGTGCAAATAACAGCTCAGGTAATGCGAGTTTGATGCTACTACGCACGTAAAGTGAATCATTCGACGAACAAGCGCCAGAATCTGAGCAGATTGCCGAGAAGGAACGCAAACCACAAAACTACAAGCGCACCCAGCAAAACTGGCAACACGTACGGACTACCACA
The DNA here is from genome assembly GCF_043290135.1 of Rhipicephalus microplus. Taxonomy (NCBI): domain Eukaryota; kingdom Metazoa; phylum Arthropoda; class Arachnida; order Ixodida; family Ixodidae; genus Rhipicephalus; species Rhipicephalus microplus. The sequence continues at coordinate 241,749,904 of NC_134703.1, forward strand.
CCATCACTACCGCACGCACAACAGAATTAATATCACGGATGTCAGAGAGCCCTGAAACAGGTTGATGAGTCCTAGACTCGTGGCCCTAGACATCGTGGCCTTCACGCAGGCTCAGGCGAACCACAAAATTCAGCGGTTCCAAACGCGAACACAATCTAACAATTCACTTTCACAAAGCTCATTGCAATAACAAACAAAATCATAGTGTGCACCAACGATGTGAACACCGAGCCGACCATAAGGACGAAAAAAAAACTGAAGGGTTCCAATTACCGAATATCTGAAGACTTCTCCCGCAACACACTACAAGCAAGGAAACATCTCGCTGAATTCGGAAGAGCTCAATGGCAATCGTTCAGACTTCGACATGACAAGTTAATTGTTGGTAGCAATACTTACATGTACGACCACAATTCACAAAAGGTTGTACAGCGCCCTTTAAACGCTTAAGCCCCAGCCATGCCACTCCGCGAAGAAAGTCTTTTTCGTTTTTATATACCAACTTGAGAAGCATCCTTCCTAAAGCCGACATCCTTCAAAGCCTAATTATTACAATGGAGTCCGACTTGTTCGCGATTACAAAGACATGGCTTAACCCTTTTATTACCGACACTGGGTTGCTACAGCACTTCCCAGATTTCGATATGTTTCGATGTGATTGTACTGTAGGAAACTATGAAAACGACGACGAAGAAGCAAGAAACGGCAAGCCACAGCGTTGGTGCACACGCGGGACTCGAGCTTGCGCTTGTTTTGTATTTTCAGCCTGTTGACGTTCCTCACTCTTCTGGCATTCCTTGGCCTTCCAGTAGGTCTATACGTAAATAAACTACGTGACATCTGGTGGAGGTGTGTAGACTCCCATACAAACATGAAAATTCACTCCCGTAAGCTTCCCCTTCTACGTGACACGAACATGGCCACCGAGACGCCTCTCCAGGTGGGACCTTCAACCGTCCACGTCACTTGCGGCGCCATGTATCCTAAACGAGACCCTCCTATCTTCACGGGCTCCACTGAGTCGGATGTCGAAGATTGGTTGGCGAGGTACGACAAAGTCGGCGCAAGTAACAAATGGGACGACCCAAGTAAACTGGGCTACGTCACGTTCTACCTTGCGGACACCACGCAACTGTGGTTTAATAACAACGCAGCTGACATTCCTACGTGGTCTGCATTCAAGACTGCTATTACGGACGTCTTTGGACGACCTGCGGCACGCAAGCTTCAAGCCGAGCACCGTTTACGTCACCGTGCGCAGAACCCGGGCGAGACCTACACGGGCTACATTAAAGATGTGTTGCATCTATGCAACCGCGTCAACTCTACCATGCCTGAGGAAGAAAAAAATCAGGCATATTTTGAAAGGCATTGACGACGGCGCCTTTGAGATGTTGCTCGGGAGAAATCTCCCGACAATTGCCGTGCTCATTTCTCTCTGTCAGAGCTTCGATGAGTTGCGTAGGCAGCGCGCAATTGCTCGTCAAGCCCTCACGATGCCAGACCCACTCGCTAGCTTGTACCTAGCTGCCCATCCTACCGATCAGCAACCGCTGCTTTCGACAATCAAGGACTTCGTCCGCGAAGAGGTAGCACGCCAGCTGTCACTGCTGCCACTGACACATGAGCCCGCGCAAGCTTTGGCACCGGACCTACAACACGCCATTCGAACCCAAGTCGCTGAGGCCCTTCCACCGATGCATCAGCAACCACCTGTCACTACGCCTCTCAGGTACACCGCCGTTGCTGCTCGGCCTACGCAACAGCGTATGCCGTATGCCCAACCTGCCACGCCGCCCTATGTCGTGCCTGCAACCCCAATTGCTGCGCCGTATCCCTACGCGAGATCTCCAGCTCCATTTTACCGTCGAGCAGACGCTTGGAGGACGCCAGATAATAGGCCCACCTGTTTCGCCTGTGGTATCGTTGGACACGTTGCCCGCCACTGTCGCCGAGATCCCCCGCCAGTTGGCACCGTGGGCAGGCCAATGGCGTCGTCTAGGACGCCATCAAGGTACACCACTGACGGTCATCGACCCTTCGCAAACCATCGGTCACCATCGCCCCGACGACGCTCCCTATCACATATACGTCGCCGACCTGCTACGGAAGAGGGAAACTGATCGCTGGAGCTCCTGAGGCAACAGCTGCATACCATTGGAACTGCTTAAAGCCTCCATCTTTCTCGCCGCAAAACGTTTCTCGCCGCATCGATGTTGAAGGGACCGCCGCACAAGCGCTTATCGACACAGGAGCCGCCGTTTCCATAATCTGTGAGACCTTATGCCGCAAATTGAAAAAGGTGACGACGCCTCTTTCGGGCCTGATGCTCTGCACGGCCAACTCACAGTGCATGGAACCTACAGCTGTGTGCACAGCACGTGTCATTATCCAAGGTGAACTTTATGCCATTGAATTTTTTGTGCTGGCATCATGCTCCCACGAAGTCATTCTTGGATGGGACTTTCTTTCGCGTCATCGGGCCATCTAAAATTGCTCACGTGCAGAACTTGCCCTTACACCGCTGCCAAGCTATTGTTTGGTAGATTCTCCTTCTGAAGCTTACAAACTTGTCGTTGTTGCAGACACAGAAATAGCACCGAGAAAATCCACCCTTGCAGCCCTGACCTGTATGGCCACTCCTGCCGGAACTGTTTTGTTCACTCCGTCTGACGTATTTACCCGCCGCCGTAGCCAACAACTGTCCTTTGCCGTACTCACCGTAGAATCCGGCGCTACCGCCATGCTCGTTGCGAACTCGCTATCGTCGCCAGTTACCTTACTTCGCGGAGAATGTTTGGGTAACATACAAGACGTTGACCTCTTGCGCCCTCTGTAGTTTGCCGAACACCCACCTCACCTGCAGCTCAATGCTATGACACCACTTGTGGCCACACTACCCGCGCCATACTCATTCCAGCCCTCTGTTGCCGCTGAGCTATCGCTAACACAAAGACGCGAACTCTTGTCCCTTCTTTGAGAGTTCCGTGCGGCGTTCGATTGCGCTCAACCATCTTTGGGTCACACAGCGAACATCATGCACCACATTGACACCGGTAATAATGCTCCCTTACGCCAACGACCATATCGAGTTTCAGCGGAAGAGCGCCGTATTATCAACGAACAAGTCGACGATATGCTCAAGCGTGGTGTCATCCAGCCATCGCAGAGCCCTTCGTCGTCCCCTGTTGTACTTGTGCGCAAAAAGGATGGGTCTATCCGATTCTGGGTCGACTACCGCCGGCTCAATAAGATAACTCCGAAGGATGTGTACCCATTGCCACGCATCGACGATGCTCTCGATTGCTTGCAAGGAGCAGAATATTTCTCCTCTTTAGATTTACGCTCAGGTTATTGGCAAGTTCCAATGGCTAATCCTGACCAATCGAAGACTGCATTTGGAACACCTGATGGGCTGTATGAGTTTAGCGTCATGCCGTTTGGATTCTGCAACGCCCCAGCTACATTCGAACGGATGATGGACACCATCCTTCGTGGCTACAAGTGGAACAAGTGCCTCTGCTACCTGGTTGTTTTTTCTACATCGTTGTTTTTTCTCGTGACTTTTCGACTCACCTTGTTCGTCTTCGTGCTAATCTTACGTGCCTCACCTCTTCTGGCCTTCAACTTAACATCAAGAAGTGCCATTATGCCGCACGTCAGCTCAATATACTGGGTCACGTCGTCTGCAAAGAGGGTGTTCTCCCGGATCCGGCGAAACTCCGCGCCGTGGTCGACTATCCGAAGCCCTATTCCATCAAGACGCTTCGAAGTTTTATCGGCCTGTGCTCGTACTTTCGTCGATTTGTGCGGAACTTCTCTTCCATAATCGCGCCTCTTACCAACCTGTTGACAACTTCCAAAGGCATTTCTGCTTGGTCCAAACAGCGCGACGAATCCTTCACCGCGCTTCGGCGGTTGTTATCATCATCTCCAATACTACGTCATTTTGACCCCGATGCGCCTACGGAGGTCCACACCGACGCCAGTGGTGTCGGTCTTGGTGCTGTATTGGCTCAACGAAAACCAGGATACCAAGAATACGTGGTCGCTTACGCGAGTCGAACCCTCTAGAAAGCCGAGTGTAATTATTCCGTTACGGAGAAAGAGTGCCTCGCAATTGTCTGGGCTTTGACGAAGTTCCGCCCATACCTTTATGGCCACCCTTTCGAAGTCGTTACGAAACACCACGCTGTATGCTGGCTATCATCGCTCAAAGACTCGTCGGGACGCCTTGGTCGTTGGGCACTTCGCCTACAGGAATATGACATTCGTGTTGTATCCCGCTCGCCGCTACCGGCTGACCCAACCTCCTCGTCACCTTCTTCAGCTGTCATAACACCAATTGGCTTCACAGAAATGGCATGGGAACAACGCAAAGATGTGTGAATTTCACAACTCCTCACCTTTCTGACTGATCCGTCAGCTAATTTGGTCTCAAGAACTATCCGCCGTCAAGCCACACGTTTCGCTAATCTAGACGACCTCCTCTATCGGCGGAATTACACGTCTGAAGGTCGGAGGTGGCTGTTAGTGATACCCAAGCACATGCGTTCGGAAATCTGTACAGCTTTCCACAACGACCCGCAAAGCGCTCACGCCGGCGCTCTCAAAACGTACAACCGTCTACGTCAGCGGTACTACTGGCGCGGCATGGACACATTTGTTCGCAAGTACGTACGTCCTTGTACTGCATTCCAGCGACGTAAAGCCCCACCTCAACGCCCTGCCGGTACACTTCAGCCTCTGCCTTGTCCAGCGCGTCCATTTGACCGCGTCAGTATCGACTTGTACGGACCACTTCCCACGTCGTCTTCTGGAAATAGGGGGATAATTGTCGGCGTGGACCACCTCACGCGTTACGTGGAGACGGCAGCACTACCTGTAGCAACCGCGAGGGAAGTTGCGTTTTTTATCTTGCGCAACTTCATTCTTCGCCATGGTGCTCCCCGCGAACTTTTGAGTGACCGGGGGCGTGTTTTCTTGTCTGACGCCATTCAAGCCTTGCTCGCTCAGTGCAACATGGTTCATCGCATGACGACAGCATATCACCCGCAGACGAATGGCCTCACAGAACGATTTATTTGCACTCTCGGTGATATGTTCACGATGTACACAGCTTCAGACCAGACCAATTGTGACACTGTCCTTCCATTCGTCACGTATGCGTATACCACTGCTACGCACGCGACAACAGGGTTTTCCCCTTTCTTTCTGTTGTACGGACGCGAACCATCGTGCACGCTGGACACTATCCTCCCATACACGCCCGACTCCTCTGAGTACACTGCAATTTCTGATGTTGCCAGGTACGCAGAATATTGCAGGCGATTGGCCCGTTCACTGACAACCGAGGACCGAGGCCACCAGAAGCTACGGCATGACACCGACCGACATCTCTCTACTTTCACGACTGGTGCTCTTGTTTGGTTCTGAATTCCACCAAGTACTCATGGCCTTTCTTCGAAATTACTGGCACGATACCACGGGCCCTACCGCATTCTCGCCCGTACGTCACCAGTCGGTTATGAGGTAGAGCCTTTGACACAGTCTCAAGACTTACGCCGTCGTGGCCGATAAATTGTGCATGTGAGTCGCCTGAAGCCGTATTATGATTCCGCTATAGTGACTACGCCTTAAGTCGCCAGGTTGGCTACGCTATCCACCGGGGGCCAATGTAGGAAACTATGCGAACGACGACGACGAAGCAAGAAACGGCAAGCCACAGCGTTGGAGCGTTGGTGCACACGCGCGACCCGAGCTTGCGCTTGTTTTGTATTTTCGGCCTGTTGACGTTCCTCGCTCTTCTGGCGTTCCTTGGCCTTCTAGTAGGTGTATACGTAAATAAACTACGTGACAGTACTTATAAACTGGTGGAGGCGTACTAATAGGTAGCCATAAAGATCTTCAGTGTAGCGAAATTAAGATATCATCGTGCTTAGAAATCATGTTTGTTCTTTGTAATGCTTGTTATCCCCCCACAATCATCGGTGTTTGCTATCATCCCCCTGGTAGTGACCCCCATTTTGTATCTGAATTCCACGGGGCTATTCGCTCCTTAACTGAATCTTATCGAAATTTTCCGATACTGCTTTTCGGCGACTTCAATTTCCCAGCAATACCTCGGACTAACCTAGCATGTGTTACTTCCAAAGACAGTATTGAGAGCAATTTTGTCCATTCATGTCTAACGTTTGGACTTACGCAATTAGTCGATGAACCTACGCGTAAGCAGCGCGTGACAGCGATAACTCCCTTCATATTCTTGACCTTGTTCTTACTTCTGAGCCTGAAAGAGCGTCCCAGATGACGTTACTACCACGACTCAGTGACCACTTAGTAATCTATGCGTCCTATTCTAGTAAACACCATTCAACAAAAACAACAAAAAATATAACACTGTATGATAAAGGCAATTATTCTGCTATAAACTCAGATCTCGAGCAATTTGTTGCTTTCTTTCTTATCGACCTTTCAAAGCGTTCGGTCGAAGCTAATTGGCTGCTATTAAAAAACAAAATGTTAGATATATTCACTGAGCATTTGCCCACGATTACTGTAACCAAGAAAAAATCCCCGTGGTTTAACATCACATTAAAACACCTAAATAACAAAAAGAAACGACTCTTTCGATCAGCAAAGCGGTCCAATAGCGCATGTGCGTGGAACAAGTACTGCAGAAAAATAATTCGATAAACTTGCTAACAAAGAAAAACCTTTCGTTTTTCACACACATTACCCCATTTGTTAAGCAACAACCCCGAAAATTCTGGCGCACAATTAACCCCAGTACCTTCCAACCTTTAGTACTGCACAACGATGAAAATCATCCAATTCCCGATCACGAGGCCACCGAACAACTTAAAAGCTTTTTTTCTTCCGTGTTTACTGTTGAACCTGTCCATAACTTGCCTTCATTTCTTAATATCAACCATAGTGAGATGCCGGACATCACATTCTGCTCAAACGGCACCGCAAAACTAATCGACTCACTGAAACTCACATCTTCATGCGGCATCGGTGGTATCCATGCGAAAATGCTCAAAAAACACGAAATCAATTGCTAGTACACTACTCTGTCATATTTTTGAGCAGTCGCTATCATCAAGAGTGGTGCTTGAAGATTGAAGAGTGGGCAAGATTGTTCCAGTACCCAAAAAAGGTATTTCATCTCTTTGCAGCAGTTATCGCCCCATTTCCCTTACTAGCGTTTGCTACAAACTAATGGAGCATGTTATTTACTCTAACATCGTCAAGTTCTTAGTCAGCAATAACTATTTTCATTCCAGTCAGCACGGCC